>NC_073697.1:65177206-65485538 GCF_023634085.1 Falco cherrug
CACACAGATTGTTTATGTGTCATTTCCTCTATCCTTTGTGTTGCTGTAACTTCCTAGGGAAGGAGGATTTATTGCTATAGCAAGATTTGGGAATGAAACCAAATCCTATGGGGGTATGAAATAAATACAGTCAATTTTTGGTACTACATTTTTATTTACTTTTTACAAAATGTCTTCTTTACTTGACGGCTTTGTATCTCGCCATGTGGCATCCACTAGCTTTGCCATATCATCTGTTATTTAGGGTCTTATATTTCCAGAATATGTTTGCAAGCTGAATGTAGAACTGCGAACCACAGTCCCACAGTATTTTCAACTGAAAGCTAATCTTGACTTTCAGCTTACTGTAAGCTAATCTTGAATCCCCACTGCCTCATTTTGGTGTCATATTGAAAGAAGGGCTCTATCAATTTAAAATGCAGGTGGGAGATTGGTCAAAAGTCATGTTAGGAAAGAAACAGAAGTTTCTGTTGTCTATTTTTTTAAAATCAAGTAAGCTATAAATAAGTATCCTTGACTTAAGTACTGCGTTTTCTGTGCCAGTAAATTCCTAAAGCCCTTCTACTCAGTAGGTAGTGCATGTGCTTGCTTGTGCAAATGGTCCCTTTCCTAGTGTCTGAAAGGGCCTGGCTACTTGGAGACCACTGATACAGCCACTGTTCAGAGTTTGAGTATGTATTTTCACAAGAGCTCACAATTCTCATGTTGGATACTGGTGGAATTTTGTTCTGTGGTTTGATATGCCGAAATATTGTCGCTAATGCCTCTGTCATTGTAGTGCTAAGTGCTGTTGTCCCAAAGAGATTTTACTGCAGATGCAGTGGATACAATGTGGCTGTAGACCTAGACCATTGAAACCGTAAAGGTGGAGAGCTGTGGTCTCAGTAACTGCTTCTTGTGACCCTGGGCCAGAAGTAGCAGAGCTATCCTTAATGCAAGACTGTGCTTTTCTACATGTTTGTTTTGTGAAAGCAAACATCTTGAATTTTTACTTACTGAGGGTACATATAAGTTTACTAAAGCTCATCCTACGCGTCTAAATGCATTTCCAAGCAGAGTTGCTTCAAAATTGAAATGCTTTCAATTTTCTTTCATTTTTTTTTTTTAATATCTTTCCACTATTTTTCTCCATTTTGTACAAGGATATTGCTACCTCACCCACCCACCCCACCCCCGAGGAATGGGATCGTGCTAAATAGGCCAAGCACATACTTTTTAGAGAATGGACCTCATCTAAATGATGAATGCTCAAGGCTCCAGACTACTGAGTTGGACCAGGAGAATTTTGATGATGATTCAAGAGCAAAAACTCTGCTGAGCAAGGCCTGCTGCCATTTCTGTGTAGACATAAGTCAACTCTGAGACATATTGCTAGCTGTTTTACAACAACATATGTGACAAATTCCCAGAAACTGCTGCTCTAAGTTTTCCAGAGGGGCAGGATTTGGACTGCTTGTTTGCCTTCAGGTTTATTAGGTCCTTTGGAGAATTGACAGCATGGATAGCACTTTTAAAAAATTGTTTCCTTAATCTCCATTAAGCTTTTTTGGCTTCAGTAATGCTACATTTTACAACTATCACTGGTGAATTTTGTGATGTAGAACGCACTGGCTTAACTCTGTTTCTGTTCAGATCTGCAGTAAACCTCCCAGAAAATCCTACTCTTCATTTCCCTTGCCTTCAGTCAGAGCTTGCTTATACAAATGTATACATAGATTTACTTTTTCTTGCATGCATGAATCAGTCCCTTAACAAGAGTTGACACTTGTCTTCCTTTGAGAGAAAGCTAGAAGGGTTCAGGCTGCTGGGAAGATGGCAGGTCACCATAGGGCTCTGCACAGTGCAGGGAACGAATGTGCAATTTGGCTTCTGCTGTGACAGGTGGACACATCATTGGGACCCCAAGGCTCATGTAGAATTTGCAGAGAGCCCTGGAGGTGTGGTTGAAATCTTGTGCGGAAGGCATGCAGTGAAGGCAAAACAAGCAGGGGGGCTGACAGTTTATGATCTGCTTCTCTTCAGGTTTTTTTTGTTGTTTGGGGTTTGCTTTTATTCCTTCAAATGAAGAGTTGACTGGCTCTGCTTATTTCTGATGACAATTTGGCTTTTGAGATTAAAGACTGCTTCAAATATCTAAAGACGTTTTGTCTTTTTGGGGTGTTTGTTGCTAAAAGCAGGACAAAAACTTCTGGTTGCAGTATGATTATAACATAAAATGGCTCTGGTTTATTCCTAATATAAATGTATCTTTGTCTTATGGAAATAGATTTTGTAACTGAGCTTACGCTGACCAGAAATTAAGTAGCACTAATCATAAGAGGCAAAACCCTGATAAGCAAATTACTTTTTTAACAATAATGAAAATGTTGTAGTTGTAAATAAGGTTGATATTTCTCCCCTCCCCGCCCCCAAAAAAAAAAAAAAAAAAAAACAGTACCTACTTAATTTACCCTGAGATTCTAGGGAGATGTATTATCATTACTAGGTATATTTCTCCATTTTAAGGATAGTGGTGATTGTCAGAATATCAACATATTTGAAATAATCTTCCTTTTAAAAAGAGGAGGAAAAACACCCACTACCCCACGTTTGTAGTGGATGACGTGGGAATGTGTGGGCTTATGTTTCTGGAAGAAAAAGTTAAGAAAAAAACATTCCAACAGAAAAGGAGAGTAGATTAGACTTTCTGGTCAGAATCTGAAGTCTCCATGGCTGGTCTTTAATCACAAGTCAGGGAAACATTGATCAGGAATGACACAGGCAAAACTGAGCTTGCCTTGAGGTAGGAGTTGGCTCTGTAACTTCTTGAAGTCCCTTCCATCCCTATAGGTATATGATAGTTATGGGCACTATGGACCTTCCTTCATGTCAGCTGTTGCTTCTGATTGGATATATATAATTTTTGTATGCCTATACAGAGAATGAACTTTGTGCTTTATAAATTGAGGACCTATTTAAAGGAGAACAAAAATAAAAAAGGGAAAAATATGGATAAACTTCACAAATCAAATGCTAAATAATTATAAAACTCTCTGATTATGTAAGGATTTATATTGATTGTTTGTCCTTTTCTACATATGTATTTTCATAGGGCTTTAGCTATGCGATCATGTTCCGTGTTTTTCCTGTAGGATCCCTGTCTCAGCCTGAGCAGAGAGTGGCACTGTTTGCAGAACTGGTATCTGTTTACTGTTAGTAAATGTGCTTCATGCTCAGAGTCAGTCCCCGTCCGTTTTTTACTACTTTGAAGGTAAGGCATCTTTATTTTCCAATAGATATTTCCAGTGTTGCTTCCTACAGTAATACTGAATACTCTGTTAATTGAGTTATCACTGTGCACCTCACACTTACCAGCTTCATCCTGTAGCTGAGATGCAGAGCGGGGGACAAGCTAGAATCAGTACAAATGTCCATTTATTATCTCAATTCAGTTACTTGCCTGTGTAAGTTATTTTTTTCTGTGGTGTCAAACTGCAGTCTCTAGACATCAGCAGCATTTTCAAGTACTTGCTGCTTTTTGATGAGGTGGTTCAACCTGGGTGTTCAGAAAATGAGGGACACACTGTTAAAGACCATGCAAAACTTTACGGTTGACACACACGATAAAGATGAAAATTCAACATCCTTTGTCATTGCCTTCATGCTACCTTTTTCATGTTGCAAAAGTCCTATTGACCAAAAATAAAATACTCATGACATGGGTGCTGTTATTGTGTTTTTATTTTCCTTGTAGTTCTGAAATGTGGCTCAGGGGAAAATTTTTGCTGTGTACCATTTCTTGGGTGGATGTTCATAGCCCACACATTAATAAAGCAAAGCTGCAGACTCTGAAGTGAAGCGTAGGGAATACATTTGATGTGTTTCCTGGTGTTAGCAGTTTTCAGTACAACTAATATTAGACTTGCTAAAAAGTCTCTGCCCAGAGTTCACTGCATGTTTTGTTGTGGGTTTTTTTGTTGGTTTGTTTTGGGGAGGTTGTTTTTTGTTTGTGTGTTTTTTTGTTGTTTTTACTTTTTTTTTTTTGTTATCTACCCTCTGTAGGTGTTTGATTCTACAGGAAACTAGTATTAGCACAGAACCTTGTTCTGTCTAATTCATGAAGGAATGCCCTTTCTGACATGAGACTACAGGTTCTCTTACTACTATGACTAGGTTCTGCTCAGCTGTCTCCTGGAGCAGACCTTTTTTCCTCAAGCAATTGATCTGTTGTTTATTTTCTGTGTTCTGGTCATTGAGATTTCCCTATATGTCAGTGATAAAAGGAAGACTAGGAAAAATGAGGGCTGTCTTAGTAAAGAAACGGGAGACGTGGTTACTAGAACATGGAAAAGGCTGAGGTATTCAATGACTTTTTTGCTTTAGTCTTCAGTGGCAATTGCTCCAGCCACACCACCCAGGTTGCAGAAGACAAAGGCAGGGACTGGGAGAATGAAGAACCCCTCCGCTACAGGAAAAGATCAGGTTCGCGACCATCCCAGGAACCTGAAGGTATGTAAGTCCATGGGACCTGATGAGGTGCATCCATGGGTCTCCTTAGAGAACTGGCAGAAGAAGCGGCTAGGCCACTATCCATTGCATTTGAGAAGTCACAGCAGTCCAGTGATGTTCCCATGGACTGGAAAAAGGGAAACATAACTGCCATTTTTAAAAAGGGAAAAAAAAAAAAAAAAAAATTTTTGGGAAGTACAAGTACAGGGCGATCAGTCTCACCTATATGCCTGGCAAGATCATGGAGCAGATCATCCTGGAAACTGTGTTAAGGCACATGGAAAATAAGCAGTTGACTGGTGACAGCCAGCATGGGTTCTCTAAGGGCAAATCACACCTGACATTGGTGGTCTTCTATATTGGGGTTACAGCACTGATGGATAAGGGAAGAGTGACATCATCTTCCTGGAATGGTACAAAGCTTTTGACATTGTCCTGCACAACGTACTTGTGTCTAAATTAGAGACACGGATTTGACTGTTGGGCCACTTGGCAGACAAAGAATTGGCTGGTGGTCACACTCAAAGAGTTGTGGTTGATGGCTCAATATCCAAGTGGAGACCAGTGACGAGCAGTGTTCCTCAGGGGTCTTTACAGGGACCAGTGCTGTTCAACACCTTTGTCAGTGACATGGACAGTGGAATTGATGTACCCTCAGCAAGTCACTAACACCACCAAGCTGAGTGGTGCGGCTGACATACTGGAGGGAAGCGATGCCATCCAGAGAGACCTTGACAAGCTTGAGAGGTGGGCCTGTGCAAACCTCATGAAGTTCAGAAGGCCGAGTGTAAGGTCCTGCACCTGGGTCAGGGCAACCCCCAGTATCAATACAGGCTGGGCGGAGAATGGATTGAGGGCAGCCCTGAAGAGAAAAACTTGCAGGTGCTGGTGGACAAAAAGCTCAACATGGCCTGGCAATGTGCGCTTGCAGCCCAGAAAGCCAACCATATCCTGGGCTGCATCAAAAGAAGTGTGGGCAGTAGGTCCAGGGAGATGTTTCTCCCCCTCTACTCCGCTTTTCTGACACCCCACCTGGAGTACTGTCTTCAGCTCTGGGGCCCCCAACATAAGAAGGAGGTGGACCTGTTGGAATGTGTCTGGAGGAAGGCCACGAAGATGATCAGGGGGCTGGAGCAGCTCTCCTGTGAAGACGGGCTGAGAGAGTTGGGGGTTGTTCAGCCCAGAGAAGAGAAGGTTCCAGGGAGACCTTATTGCAGCCTTCCAGTACCTAAAAGGGGCCTACAGGAAAGCTGGAGAGGGACTTCTAGTAGGGCCTGTAGTGATAGGACAAGGGGTAATGGTTCTAAACTGAAAGAGGGTTAGATTAGATATCGGGAAGGAATTCTTTACTGTGAGGGTGGTGAGGCACTGGAACAGGTTGCCTGGAGAAGTTGTGGGTGTTCCATCCCTGGAAGTGTTCAAGGCCAGGCTGGATGGGGCTTGGAGCAACCTGGTCTAGTGGAAGGTGTCCCTGCCCATGGTAGAGGAATTGGAGCCAGGTGATCTTTGAGGTCCCTTCCAACTCAAATGGTTTTATGATTCTATGATTTTCATGGGTGATCAGGGTTTGACCCTCTTCCTCCTGCAGTTTGAGTTTCCTGCATGATGATGAAAAGCAATCTAATTGTTGGGATAGAGGCAGAGACACTGTTCTGAGTTTCATGTACATCTATGAAAACTAGGCTGCTAAGACCAGTGCAGCAACTAACAATTTTGATTTGATAATTTTTATAAAACAGGGAGTTATCACAGCCTTTGACATATGTATCTTTTAAAAAATTGTTTCCATCTTGGAAAAAGCTATATAAAAGAGCCATCTCTTTTACATTTGTTCACAGCTCTTAACATTATGCAGATCATGCTGCTTCATAGGGCAAAGTGTGTAGCATTCATAGGTCGATGCAATCAATAAAGCTGTTGCTTTATTGGAATCTATTTAGACCTTTGTAATCCATTGTTGTCCTGCATATGTGTTACTGTCTGAACCTGGTGCTTGCTAACAGATTCTCTCCTATCCCTGTGTGCCTTACTGTCTTCTCACTAAATGAAATTATGTTTCTTTATCACACATACAGTGATGATAATGCCTCATGCATGGTGTTTTTCACCGGTGTGTGGTGTGCTGCTTTACAAAAGAAGTCTGAGTCCTTGTTCCCCCTTATTGTATGGAAAGCTGAACCGCAGGGCTGTGAAATACTTAGTACAAGGTCTGTCATGGTGTGGCAAAACCCGAGGTTTAACAAACAGCCTGCCAGACAGTGCATCTGTGGTGTATGTTGTGTAGAACTCCTGGTCTTTTAACAGCCTTAGTTATGCAAAGTACAAATAAGTTCCCTGCTCTTTTAATATCTGGCAACTAAAGGAGATTTACTGCTGCTTTCTCCTATTATTCTGTATCCATGTGCAAGTTGCATCTTCTAGGAATACTTTGTCTTTGATGTCACAAATAAAGCATCAGGTAGAGGACACAAAGCCAAGGCTGGGTACATTGAATACAAAGTGAACATGAGCAAAACCAGGATTCTCTGTTACGTTGATTTTCAGATAGACAAACGATTGACTTCAGGACTTCAGAAAACTATTGCTGTTGCCTTTTGACACTTCAGAAATGGCTTCAGAAGAGATATTATCATTCAAGCATTTGATAGAGGTATCATCTTCACTTATGGACTACTGATGCGTACAATATGGAAGATTAATTTTCTGCTCAGCCACTCCCCGGTTTATTGTAATAGAAAATTGTGCTTGGCATTATGTTGTTTCCTTTGCTGTTACATTATGTGTTATATTTCCAGTGCTTGAATTAGGGTTACAAATTTCCAGAGTTATGCGATGACAGTATAACCTTGGAATTATTTTAAGACAGCATGGCAGGTAATAGAGGCCCCAAATTTATATTTGGTAATAAAAAAATAACCTCTATAAAATTTAATATGGACATAGAAATATTATTATGACTTTGCAAATCATTGCAATGGAAAAATTCCCCTGTAAGGCTTTCTGTCTAAGGGCAACACTTAGCAGAGTGGTGTCGTCAAGCTAAATGTGCTATTGTAGTTTTCTGTCTTACAGGGTGATGGCAACAGAAGGAAATGGTTAATTTTTTTTTTTTATTGTTGGATTAGTTTCAGTAATCTAGGAAGTTATTAATAACTGCAGCTGCTTGAATAATTTATAAGACATCTCTGTTTTTTCACATTAATTATTTGATCATTTCCCTTGCTTATTGTTGTTTGTAATTACAGTGGTGCCTAGAGAATCAGATTAAGATGAGGGTCCCTTACTCTGTATGCTAAGATGTAGTTCCTTCCTAAAGAAGCTGCAATCTAAGTTGCTGTGACAAGCAGAGAGGAAAGAAGATAAAGTTTGGCCAGGGCCTTAGCAAAGCCTCTGGCAGAGCTGAGTTGGCATCTTTTTGGAGACTTACCCCAACCCCTTGTCTGTTGGGCCATAGTTTATCTAATTGTGGTGGTATGTTCTCCTGTTTTCTTCATGTATAATACAAAATAGACTACTACGTATCTCTCTGCTTCTGCACTCATCCACACCTGTTGTCTAGCAAGGAAAAGGAACTCCCATATGTCCCAGTCACTGGTGCTGGAATGACAGACTGGAGGTTTGTCTTTAATACCTCACATGGTAGTACTTAATGATACTGAAAAGTCTAGAAGGAAAAAGAAAGTCTAGTTTCTGCTAATGGGAATGAGAATGAGCCCCTGCAGACTAGAAAGTGAGGGTTATTTTGACAGCTTTTCCTGAAGCACTTGTCCTCTGTCATGACATGACCCCAAAGTCTGGACCAGAGGTCTCAGACTCTGTCATGTGTGGTGGTTCTTAGGCCGAATTCACCAAAATTCAGTGTAAATTTCAGATTTGTTTGGGTGCCTTCCATTGCCCTGACAAGAACAGTTTTTAAAAATGTACAATTACATTTCTGTGTTTTTATATTACTTACTGTAATTTGTTATCTTAACTTATGTGCAGTGTTTGCCATTGTAGTTGGAGTTTGAGAATTCAATAAATTATGAGATTGACTTATTCCCATTAAAAAGTAATTTCAAAATAAGATTGCTCCTCTGTAGTGCTGTAATCGAAGACTGAAACATAATGAGAGCAAGTGATTGTTCTTCTGTGGATTTCAACATGCCATTAAAAACAAAGAAAAAAAAAAACCCAACCCTTGATGAAAACCACAAACTCACTCTCTCCATTTTAGTTTAACGGCAAACTCAGAAAAATAGCTGCTCACTGAAATGGAGACGAGTTACTTTGGTTGTGTTTAAGGCCAAAGAAATAGAATAGAATTAAAATATTTCAACAACATGGTAATGTGCTTGAAGATGTAGAGTATTGCATTGTTCTCTGCCTCTTAGTGTTACAAACTGTTTCCAGTTGTCTGTTGACTCAGCCAGACAAGAGAAAGATTCATCATGCTTACAGTTAGATTTTGGTCCAAGCCAGGGAACCGGACTCTGCCAGTAGTCTTTGGGCAGAGATAAGTGCCAGCGGCTGATTCAGCCTGCATGTTTTAGAAGGCAATGAATGAACTGCACTTAAGAGTAGCTTTTCTTTCCCCAGTAGACTATCTTATAGTAGAAAGTGAATCCTCAGGAGATGAACCCCTCAGACTGAAATGTCTTCTGTTTGAATTTTAGGAAAGTGAAGAATGATTTTGGGGAAAATATATATGTTGTCCATCTCCTAGTTATTTTTCATTTTTTTCTAGAAATGACACAGAAACACAGGAAAATTTTTCAAGGATTAATCTCGATGGTCAGCTACTCCTCTGCTATGAGAAAGGGTACGTTTGTGTATTTTTTTGGTGCATTTTGGAAAGTTCTTAAAAACCCATTAGTAACCAATAATCCACATTGCCCCAGAATAATCTGTTTCCCTGTTTCAGTAGTCTCTGACACCTTGAAGTTCCTGTTGCAGTTAGGAAGACGAACTTCAGGCTGAAAAGCTAACTTTTCCCTTTTTTGGTGCAGATGTGATAATTTTTATAATTCAGAGAAGAACCACCAGGCATTTAAGCTGTAAGCAATTACTGGAAGCATTTTGCTGGCACAAACAGATTTGTTGTATGTAACAAGAAAGGAGACTGCCTCATTCTTCTGAGCGTATCTCAGTGCTTGGAGGATTAAAGCTCCGGTGTGTGTTGGTTTTGTGTGTGGGTGTGGTGTTCCTTTTTGGGTTTTGTTTTAAACATATTATTCTGGCACTTCCCCATTCCTTGGCACATGACCAAAGTTTCTATGCTGCCTGTGGAGGAGGAGAGATGTGGATATGGAGACATCAGTGCTTTTGAGGGGAATATTTCCCTTATTTTAGGCAGTAGTGGTGTCTCACATGCCTCTGTCTAGAATGGTTTGCCATAGGTTGACCTGTAATCAGTAAGAATGCAGGAGGTTCCTTGAATCCTTTAAAATGTATAGTATTAGGGCTGTGCTAGAAGAAATAACAGTTTCCTGCTGCAGACCTGGAATTTGATCATCAGCTCTTACAACAAAAGCACTCCAGTAAGCCTAAACCTTTATGGCACCTCAGTTCTATCCCATTAGGTTTCATTGCCTTTGTTGGTCACACCTTTTCAGTCTGCTTAGCTGGACAGGTATGCTTTCTATCACCCAGAGGGAAATTGGGCTGGCTGGGGATATGTTAATGAGTGACGTAATTACAGAGGTCACTAGGCAATTTGGCTGTATATCAGGACATGTGTGACTTCTTGATTATTCCCAGGTTACCGATGTTTTACATCTGTTTATTTTCAGTAAAGCATTATTGGTGCATGAAATTACTGCTAGGATCTCAAGAGGTTCCAGAGGAGAATGTTAATATTGTTAGGATCTAGCACTTTGAAAAGGAAGCTGGGGAAAGGTACGTAAAAGTAGGGAGGTAAGGTCTAATTACAGGCCCAATTAAAGTATCTGAAGGAATACAAAACATAGTCTAAGAGGAAACACAGACACAACAGAAAACAAATCCATCTCTGGACTGTGGCTTCTGTGACAGAAACCAGATTGTGCTCTGGTTTTATAAGGGCATCGAGATTCCTTAACGAAAATACTTAGGAAAAGCAAAGGATATAAAGTAAACACATTATATACGGTTTTTGTGTAACAATCAGCCGGATGGAATTGTGTGCATGTAGCAATAGTGCAAAGGTTGATTTCTAGCCCCTCAGACCTCTCCGCAGCTCCACTCCCCAGATCAGCAGGTCTTTCCTGTACTTTCCTGTACTTCCTTACCAGAGACAGTTATACATGTGTAGGACTCTGAACATCAGCTCAGCCTCTTGAGCTAAGTGACGTAACTGAAGATCAGAGTTAACAGCACTGCAGGTGTCAGACATGTTCTAAATGGATTAAACAGCAGAAGCTGTCTGTTTATACATCTCAGCAGGTAATACATGTCTTTAAATCCATTCCTTTTCCACAGGGCAACTGTTGTCCAGCTGTAGCTATAAGTATATCCTGTGTATTGAGGTTTCAATGAAGGTGCTGTGCAGTTTGCTGACTTGCAGGCCTTAGGATAGCATGCTGTGTTTTGAGGTATACTTTTCCTTTCTTGTTGCATAATGGATTGCTATTTACCATGTTGGTTTAACTTAACTGGTGGTATCAACCAAAACATCAGGAAGTTGCCTGAGACTGAAGTTTACTGCCTGTGACAGTTTGTAGATACAGTTAGATGCTTCAGAGTTGAATCTGAGTGTTAACTGAATTCCTTTCTGTTTGGAAAGGTTGTTCAGTTAAGATGTGCCTTGAAGCTAGATCTGGTGATTTGCTCTATTTATTTCTGTGAATGTCATAGAAGAGCACCTATTCACAGGAATCCTTGTGTTTTCTTGTCTTCTCAGGAGGATGTTGTCTTAAACATTGATCCAAGTATCAGTGCTAAAGGTGGCTTTGCATTGTTCAAATGCGCAGAATAATGCAATATAAGCTGTGATTTTATTATTTTGGGGTTTATTTTTTTTATCCAGCTATCATTTCAGCTGTGAGAGGAGGAGACTTCTGGAGGAGAATGCAAGTTGTTCTTATGTGGCTTTCATGGAAATAGTATTTTTTTCCAGAGCTTTTATTTATTATGCTTCTCTGTAGACTTAGCTACTTCATAGCATATTCCACAGAACGAAATAAGTTGTGGAGCACAAATTGCTTACACAAAAGGTAAGATTATGGAATTGGTGAGTTAATTGCTTCAAGGGAGAAGAAATAAAGAAAAGGAGAAAGGAGGGCTATAGTGCAGGAAAAGGTGAAAGAGGTGTTTCCTCAGGAAAGGAAGGTGGTAAATGAAGCTATTCTCCTGGATCAGCAGTCTACAACCATGTCTTGTCTTCTAGAATTGTCAGCTGCATTTGGAAAGTGGTATGTTTTACTTAAAGGCTTCCCTGTCTTGGTGAACTTGTACCTTTTTAGTTGTCTTGGTATTCTTTGGTCTTGGTCAGGTACAAGAGCTGAACATTCAGTTGCTCCGAGATTCACATGGAGAGCTAGTACCTTTAACATGTATATCATAAGCTTGTTTCAAATGTCGCTGTGAGGAAAACTACTCCACCTACGTGAAATAGATCTTTAGATTTATGGCTGAGTAGAAATTATATCTGTTAGTCTCTTGCAGTCATATGATTGCAAGAGCATAGTTTATAATAATTAGTAGCTCTTAAGCTCTCAAGAAACAACTGCAGCATGTTCCTGTGCATGCATGCGTGGTACAGCTCCTCTGTTGAAGAGTTCTGGGAAACAAAAGTGGATGTGCTCAAAGCTATTGTTTGCTATGTGAAAATAAAGTTCTTCCTAAGCTCAAAGAATCAGCATGTTTCAGATAGTGTGTAATTCCCTCATCTAGCAGACCAGAGATCCATTTTTTCCAAAGCTCTTCAAATGCCCATGTAACTTGATGGTAAGGGTGACTTACAGATCTCCTGTGGTTGATTGTGGATAGGAGTCTTTTATGGTCTCAGCTGAAAGCTGACTTTCATGCTTTTAATAAGAGGAGTCCTGAGCTGACTCCTAGTTTCCACTGGTCAATGTAGCAGTAATTCCGTGGAAAAGACTGTACATTTAAATTTCCACATGCTGTTAGGTGCTGAGGTATGATCAGCATGGTCAGAGCATAGTCACATCTCAAGCTGTATGACTCATTGTGGAAAACCAGAATGAAAAGGCCAAGCACTGATGCTGTTTATAGGATTGTATAAGGACCTTCAAGTACAGAACCAGAGTAAGAACCCTACTAAAGGGGTAATGGGGCACAGCATGATTTACCAAAGTCTTTGGCTGAATGTCTGATCCTGGACATATTTTAATCCCTACTGGATATTTTCCTACAGGGTGTTCTCATTCAAGTTTAAATTTAGAAGAATCATTAGCCAGAGGTCAGACACAGTAATTATTAAGGTATTTCATGGCTTTGTTTAGATTTCTATGGGCACTTAAGTAAACTGTTTCAGTGTATGTCAAACTCAGGAAAGATTAAAGATGAGTTGTACTGAATGAAGTCCAGATTGAAAACTACTGAAGTACATTTCTCCTATAGTAATAGTTGTATGTACCTGATACCATAAAGTATCTGAGTGTTCTGACAAGCCACACATTGAGCTTGCATTGACAGTTTATCATACTAGCCCAGCTAATCTGAGTCATAGTTTTGTATCTACCGCTACATGTTGTCCGTCTGTATAGCTGGGTACTGTGCTGTATGAATTCTATATGCAGGCCTGCTTGGGAACTGATGTTCTCAACAACCAGTGAACAAATGCTGAAGCAGCAGCAAGGAATCTTATGCTGTGGTGACTGGGAGGCCCAGGGAGCTTTCTGGTCATCTTCCTCAATTTATCCACTGCCTGCCTGTGCTATTATCTTGGATAGCGACTGACGCGCTTTTAAGTTAAAAAGAAATCCAGCCTCCTAAGTATTTGGCAAAACATCCATTTAAAGGGCATCAATTTATGCCATGATGCAGAATGGCTAATAACCCATGTCACTGTTTTTAACTTCAGAGCTTCAGCTTTTAAAGGTAATGACAAGAAGAACTTGGCCCAGCACTGTACGGTGTCTCTGATGAGCATGGGTTCATTTATGAGTTTGATATAGAAGATTCCTAAGGATAGATTTAAAAATGCCTGTGTTGAAATGATAATGGAGAATGACTTAATTGTGAACTTCTAAACAATCAGCCTGGGAAGCAGATGGTTGTTATGAAGATCTTAAGCTTTTATGAAAACAGTGGCTAAAAATGCCCTAATTAACAAATGAAAACAAAGAAACAATTATTTGAAAGGAAAAGAAATATATGTAATCCAGACTGAAGTACATAGCTTGGACAGCCAGAAGTGCAGTTATGATTTTTTCTTTTTTCTCTCTTTTTTTGTGGAGATTCAGGTCTGTCAAAGGGCAGACTCACTCACAGGTGGTATTAAGGCATTCCTGGGTGTGTTGGTATTTGTTTTGTATTTTTAACTGTGAAGTCACCACAGGAGAACTGGGGCTAAACTTGACCCTTCCCTTTCCAGTACTTCAGTGGCTGAGCTCTTGCAGTAGTTGTTGTTGGTAAGGTACCCAGAACTGAAGGCTTCAACATAGGAAATGTGTATCCTTCAAATTTCTCTGGAAATGGGAATATGTATGCAGTGCTCCAGGCAGCAGCCAAAAGATAGTATCTTTGGCTCCTGTTGAAAGAAAGCATCACACAGTGCTTTGCAGCACTTGTAAATGGCGCTCTGCTTTTAGGGGCTTTAAGGTCTGCTGTTGAGGAGTGCTTGAAATGAGGCAGATGTATGATGTTCCAGACTTACTGTGCCTCCTGATTTCTAGGCAACTAACCTTGGCTCAGCTGTGAGGGTTCAGTTTGCAATAAGGGAAATATATCCAGACCACAGTCCAGCAAAGTGTTGCTCTTCCAAAACAGGTTTTCAGTTGTCCCTGGGGAACCTTTGGCTCTCCCATGCTCATGGCTAAGACATAGTCGAAGGAGGATTATTGTGACTGGTCCTAGTGCCTGGTAGACAGATGCAGGAACACATGATGCCTAATTGTAACAGTTCTCATTTGGCAAAGACCTTGTTAGGTAATGAGAATGTGGTTTGATCTGCATGTGCAGGACCATCCAGTGGCTTATCTTGATGTGAAAAAAAAAAAAAAAAAAGGTAATGGCTAGAACTTCCCATTTACTTTGACCTTCCACCAAAACTGCTCTGATTTGTTGGAAGGAGGCTTGTGCTGTTATACTGGATTTGGCCCTATCCAGTCTGGCTGTACATTCTTCACTCAGCTCTTTCAGGTTTCTGAAAAATAAACCTGTATATTTCTGACCTCCTATCTTCATATGGCTTGCTCTATCTGGTCACTAGTGCTTTTCTCAGTGCATTTATTTGGTTTGCAACCAAACTACAGTATCCAGGTGTGATGTTTGCTTTGATGGAGCTACTGGATAGAGAAGTCTGCCACTAGTTTATACTAGTTTAATCTCTGTGTTCTTTTACACTTATTGGATAAATTTCTTTTTCCTCGTGAACAATAACCTTTTTCCCCCTATACAAAATCAACAGCTGTGCTTGGCAGCTTGCATTTAACTGGGGGATAAGATGCTCAAAAAGGACATCAACTCACTATTAGGAGTGCGACAAGGTTTTGTTCTTGAGGTAACAGAGTACTTTAAGTTCAATGAGAAATTAGAAAAGTAGTTTGTAATCTTTCTTCCTACATTGTGCCAGTAATGGTACCCTCTGTTCTAGGGTTTCTAGGACTATACAGAAACTCTCTATTTTCCTTTACTGGAACTGCCATGTTTGCAAATAGTAATGTTGCAGAAGTGTGTGCTCAGAAGGTTAAAAACAGTGTGTTAGGAGACAGCACTGAGTCTCTTGTACTATCTCTGAATTGAGGAACACCGAAGAAATTTCTAGGTCCTCCTCTCAAATGGTGTCCATTGTGAGTTGGTTCTGCCCTCAGAATGATTAGAACTTTCTATTTAAGAAAGGAGAGGAGGGGTATTCAGGTGGTGGTATATTGAAAGACTGATTTTTTTCCCCTACGTGACTTGCTTCCCAGGTTGGAAATCCACTGTTTTCTTTGGAATGGGCAAAGAATAAAAATGTGGTGGGTGTTGTGGGTAAATGTGTTGGGTTTTTTTGTGAGATGTTGAGTGCTGTATTCTGGGCCTTGGGTAAGCTGAGCATCTGTAGCGTAACTGCAGAAACTGTTCAGATTCCCTTCATCACTAGCCTTTTCATGACAAAAGAAGGATAATTCTGATCATTGATGATAGACACCTAGGTGTGTTGGTGATCAGTCTGATAGAAAAGAACTAGTTCAAATAGCACTTAGGCTGCCTTTAATAGTTTGAAGATGTTTACATTAACTTTTCCATTGGTGCTTGACTGCATGGTACACGGTAGAGATCCTGGTACTGAGTGCAGTTAATTCAGCCACAGACAAAGCTGTGAAGTACTGGAAGCTCTAGGCATGTCTGACGGAGGCAGGAAGGTGGGCAAAATGAAATGTCTGCTGTGTAGGAGCTGAAGCAAAACTAATAACTCTGTGCAGAAGTTGAAGTTTATAGTATTTACAGCAGGGCTTTTGCACAGTGAAGAGTTGAAGGACACTAATGACTTCTACCTAGATGTATGACAATCCACAGCTCCAAGAAATGTAGTTTCTAGCTGATGATAGATGCACATAGAAATTCCAACTTCAGCTTTGTGTTCATGCTTTCAGAGTTCCAGTTGTTCTAAGCTCCATGGCTAACTCAGAGCACTATACCACACTTCATGGATCAGCATGAGATAAGTGACTTGGATCTGCAAACCAAATCAAATGGTTAACCAAGTTCACTAGCTGGGGACAATCATCACTTGCTGTTTAGTGGTGGGAATTCTTGTGAACTGCTGCTCAGGAGGCTGGCTCCCTTGAAAATAAACAATCAGATTACTATTGTCCTTTATTAATACTAGGACAGCAGCTAAAAAACTCCATTGATGTAGGCAGTATATATGCAATGAATGACAAGACAACAGTTTTGCTGTGGAAAGTGGCTTACATATGGGTCAGAAAAGCAGTTTTCCCAAGGCTGCAAAGGAGTTCACTGGCAGTCTTTTGCATCACTCAGAGAGTGATCTTGGTTCTGAGGAACCAAAGAAGGATTTTGAAGGGGATAGAACTGGCAGGAAAGGTACATCTAGCTTTGACTCTTGCCCAGCTCCTGAGATTGAATGCTGGACACTCCAATACCAGGCAAGGGAATGATAGGCTTGATTTGTTTCTTCGTTCTCATTTTCCACTCTTTTTTTTTTTTTTTTTTTTTTTTTTTTTGACGTGGTATACATGTACCCTTTGGGAATGCATACTATACCATCCATGTATCAGGCATAGAGTTATTAAAATCTAATTTTGTATTTTCAATAGTCGTGTAAGTTTTTTCAACATATAATTTTAGGGATTAGTTACTGCAGTGTGTGCTTTTTATGTATGTATATATTTTTTAAACTGACCTAAGTGGATGGCAGGTTTTTTTCTGAGCCTGTCAAAAGGAGGCTTCATTTTTAAGGGACCAAATGTATTTTCTAGAGTAAATGTACTGTACAGTGACTTAGTGACATCTTTCTTCTTCTGGCAAGGAGATGAAGGGGATAATTTGTTATCAAGTGCACTGTATGCCATGTAACTTAAGAGCAGTTAGTGATCAGGAATCGTGGGTTATAAATGACTCTTGCCTGAGAGCCTGATGTTTAAGATTGCATTCCCACAGGTAGGGTGTTTCTGCCTTCTCCCCTCGCCCCCTGGGTTTCTCACCTATGCAGAGCTCAGCATCCTTTTTTCTATGACAACTGGAAAATGCTGGTTCTTTCTGTTATCACACTTCTGGAAACAGAGCTTGAAGAAAGCGTGCTAATCAGGGCTGAAATAGGTGGGGTGCAGATTCAACCTCCTGTGTGCTATGGTCCTACCTGGGAGGCAGTCACATGGATTAACAAGCAATAATAAAACCCCCTCTGGTAGAAGACTTAAGGATAAAATAATGATTGTTATTCTGCATCTGCTTTGAATGAAATAATTCAAGCACATTATGATGAAGCAGTGTTGAAATGTCTCAACTGTTCCATGTGGTCATGTCCTGTCAATAACAATGACCTGAGACTGATGGAGCTGGGTAGACAAAGGCATGCTTCTATTTTGGAGTTCTCAGTTGGCTGTAATTGTCACTGTTGGTGATTACAACCTTATTACCCTGTGGTAATGCCTCACAAAATCTTGTGTAGGATCTGTTGTGATTATAATTATGTTTCCCTGGGATAAGCTTCTCTTCTGCTTGGCAATGAATTGCTGTATATATGAAATACCCTCCATTCAGTCTTAATGTAGCTAAAAACGAACTAGGGCTGAAGTGACCTAAAACCTCTTTCTTGGCTAGATGTTATTCAGTGGTGTAAGGGCTGTAAAATGAACTGAACTCGTTCCATTTTCTGTTGATCTGAGTAAGTGCTGAATATACTAACTTGCCTCCTTTTAGATCCTACACTGGAAATGAGATCTGCTTCACGTGGAGATGTATCTGCTTGCAGTCTGTCTGATACTAAGAGCTCTTGCAGCAGGTTGTCTCATGTTTAGGCTAGCCCGACACAAAGCATGAGCACATAAATGGATTAGCAACAGCAAGAGGCCCACAAGGACTCTTCTGTCCAGTCCTTCAGATCCAGTCCTCTAAGCCTTGCTACCAGCAGTAGTCAATAGCAAGTTGTAGACTATGGAGCCCGAATGTTGAACTTGATCATCATTTGCTCATCCCTTGTAACTAATCCACACAGAAATAGTCTGAGACCTGCTTTGTGTGGTAGTAGTAGGCCCAAGTCCACAGAAAACTTTTCTTAAGTACAATGGATATGGCTCTGTTCCCTGTTCTGCTACTTGGGACAGATCAGATTGCTGGTTCACGTCTCAGTTGTCCCTGCTGTGGTGTTGATGGAGTCTTACCTTTGTGGTGTGTTGAGGCAAATTAACTTTTAAATGCTCTGCATTGTAACACTGAGGAGTCAGTGCCCTATAGTGTTTCTTGCCTATGTTTTATCAGTGGTAGTTAGGAGGCCGAATTGAAATTCTGATTTTAATGACATGCTGCTTAACTTTTCACTAACATTTTTCAGTTAAAAAGGGAAATGAAAAAAGTTCAGTCCAAACCTGCTGAACAGCTAGCACCTAAATTTTAAACCTTGATTTACCTGTCCCTTTTGATGAGTTTGCACAGCACCTGCAGTCTGATTTTTCTACTCCCATCAGTATAAATCAACCCTCATAAATCAAGCTATAACTACAAGCCTTTTATCTATGAACTTTATTTACAGTGGAAATAAGAGGCTTCAGGAGGTGAAACTGCTGTCACTTGAGCCATATTCACCTGCCTGGAGCAGCACACAGAGAATATCCTGGTCAAGAGGCGGCCTTGCTCTTGGAATTGATTTACAAATAGACTTACAGGGTGTGAACCTTCTGCAAAATATTGGAGTAAATTGGCATATGCTTGAGCTGCACTGAAAGATGGCCTAGTGGTTCTGGCCTTTCCTTGGAATATTGGCGCTTGCCTTTGCTTTGCCATGGATTTCTTATGATTGTGTGGATGCATTGCTTGGGCTTTGTATGGGAAACTGTCAGTGAGCAAAATCTGAGTAGCTGAGTGAACAACTCTGTGTTAATTCTCCTGCACAAAAGCCACAACATATAAAAACCTTTGCTTTTTATGTCATCTGCCATTCCACATAGACTTTTAAGGGTACTGACCATGCTATTAGGTTTCTGTACCTGCTTGATCCTAACAGTTTTTCCATGTGGATAAGTCCTTTGGTTTATATCTCATTATGCCTGTTTAAAAAAGGGCTAGTAACACTCAGTTGTTTCGCAGGAGTGTCACAAGGTCAGATGCACAAAAAGCTGTTGCTCGTGGGGGTAGAAGTGGGAATGTATGCCTTTCCTGGTACAGCAAGATGAGAGTGGATTTGGATAGGCAATGTTACTCAGCCTCTCGGGATCCTGGGCCAAGGTTTGCTGTAGAGATGGGCTCCAGCTCCCTGTAGTGTTTCTGCTGTTGGGATGGGAACTTGGAAAGGTTGTGACAGGGAAAAGGTCCTCTTTTGGTCTGTAACAGCCCCTGCTTCGAGAGCATCCTGCCTTTTGAACTTCAGTGAAACTGGGAACACTGGTCCCTGCTCTGAGGAGGCTCCTATTGTTAAATTCAAAGTGGAATAATGCAAGTTGAGACAGGGCTTGGGGTAGGGCTATTTTCCAGCAGTTCGTCTAGCTCTAGAGGATGACAGGGCAGAGTCTTCCAGATTACTGAGTCTAGTTTGTCACTGAAAGCCGACAATGTTTTGTTCAAATACTTGGATTATATGTCTTGTCTCTAAATAATGTGTGTGCGTGGTGTGAATGTTTTGAAAAATCTCATTGGTTTAAAAACCTAGATCAAATGAGTAATGCATTCTTCAAAATAGGGAGAAACTATTGTGGACAATTTTTCAACACTTGACAGTTTCCCAGCCAATTTACTTGCTCTCACCAGAATAAATGGAGCTAGCCTGTCTCTAGCCTGAATGCTGGTTATTTCACGCAGCTACCCTGAACTATTCTCTAAATTGAGTCCACGGAGAAATAGTTGCAACATGGAAGAAGGGACTGAAGGTACAGGGAGCTAACTGATTTGCAAACACGGGAGTTTTAAAGCCCTGTTTTCATCTCAGACAGGTAAGCAAACTGTGTTTAAAGAATCTATTTCTATATCAATGAACATGTTGCCTGAGTTCTGCTTCCATGCATTGCAAGGATGTATGGCAGATACACAAAATGGTCAGGTGAACTTGTCTGGTAGCTCTGGATCCTGTCTGACTGAGACTGAAGCTGACAAGTAGTAAGAAGTGGTCAGCTATGAGTGACATTTCAGTAACCATTAGTTACAAGACTCCTTGCTAAAAGTTGCCTCCAGCCACACCATCAATTTTTGCCATGAATTTTTCTAGTTCTCTTTGGAGTGTTCTGGTTTTGCTTTTTGCCTTTGTAAAATGATGAGTGGTACAAAGCAATTACCTGAGGCTGCAGAGAGGGCCTGAACCTGAAGGTATTCAGTCATTTGGGTTCTGTTCTGACACGTGATCCCTCAGAATCTCAGGCAACTTCAAAAGTGTTTGGGGTACAGAATGAGAACAATCTCTTTGGTGCATTGGAATATATAATAAAGACAACAAGGTGATGCCACTGCAGGAAATACAGACATTAATATTCTGGAATGTGTTAATAGGAGTGAATTACATTAGATGGGAATAGTAGTTGTAGTTATTCTACTCTATTTGACAAAAGGGAGAACCTAGTTGGATTAGTGGTTTAGTCATTCCTGTGAGCACTGCAGGAAGGTGTATATTCATCTTAGAGTCCCTTGGTGACTTCTTATCATTTTTACCAAGAATGATAAGCTGTAAATGTTCGTGAATGTTACCTTTAAGAGAAGAAACTGCTTGTTCCATCTAAAAATGAGATCTCTTCCAGTGTATAAAGTACCCACAAGAGAAGGGCAATGAGCAATTGTATTTTGCCTCTCTTTGAGGTTAAGCCAAGAAGTAATTAATCTAATTGAAAGCAACAGAGATCTTAGGTTGATACTAGGAAAAGATTCTTAACTTTAAACACTGAAAGTATGTTGCCCACATAATAATGGAACTCAAAAAGGGACAGAGCCTGCCATATTTTGTCATGTCTCTAGGCTGGTCAGACTGCACACTTCTCTATTTGGTTGGTTGTTGCTTTTTTAAAAAAACAGTGTACTAAGTGAAGACTTTGGGTTGTTATGACTTGGTTTTGCTAGAACAGAACAGTGCACTGAGACAAGGTAAGCCTCTAAAGAAGGAATGCTTAGGTCTGCTTAGTGAAACAGCCTTTCAATGGGAATCTTAAAAACAAACTTGCACACTGATCAGTGAGTTTCTTTCTGTCCTGCTTTAATTTAGCAGATTTCAGTTGCTTTGGGCTGTACACAGCTCTATCTCTCTTGTAAAACCATTTTGCTTTTCATCATTTCCAGGGCTTACATGAAATTGTACTGCATGCCACAGTCAAGATTTCTCTCCTCTTGATCTTATGGTCTCTCATCATCCTTGTTCTGCAGAGCATTCTCAGGCACCCTTAAGGAAGGAACATTCCCTCCTTTTGTAAAAGGTGAAGTTAGATGCAGGGGACAGTTCTGGAAAAAGGCAAAGACTAACTGCTTATTATGTTCAGATACGCAATAAAACGTGAGCAGGCAAATTAAACGCTTCTACTGTTTGCCATGTAGGAGGTGGGAGCAGTGACTTGCTGAGTTCCCTTCCAGCTCTGTGATTCCCCTTATGGATGATATATGAATTGGATTGTTATACATCCTGTTTGGACGCGTAGGCAATCCTACTAGTCACTTGTACTGTGTTCATCAAAATGATCCTAGCTCAGAGAAAACACAGCAGTACACTGCAGCATGTAGCTTATAGACTGGCTGATAGATGTGTGAAGTTGCACACTCCGTAGTTCTGGATAAATGGCGTGCTTACTTTAAAGACAAAGTGCAGAGCTCATGAACCTGTGCCTGCACAGTGTAAACAGGATGTGGTTTTTAGTCTCTGTGAGACACCAGCTCAAAATTTTGCTGTGGTGTCAATAGAAAAATGAGGAGTATCTCATGGGTGCCTGCATTCTAGTGTTAAAGTGCTGCAAAGGAGGAGAAAACCAGCATTTCACACTTCCTCTCTGATTTTGACAGATGCAGAAAAAAACCAGTCAGACCTTCTTACCTGTTGGTTTTTTTTTTTTCAGGTATGGATTGAAGGGAGTAGCTGAAGTTTATGTCCTGTGGTGGGAGGAGGAGCTGATTGCAGAAAGCAATACTTTTCTAATAAAGAGATCATAAACTACTCTGAGTAGTTAGGTAACTTACACCTACCCATGCTCTGATCTATCTTTCTGGTCCTAACCCATCCTATATGTGCTTCAATTTTGCTATGCAAAGGCACAATAGTTGTCCTCTTGAGTGGGTTTGAGCTCATGTGTACGCTGTCTTGTTTGTGCAGAGGCACTGCTCTGAAACAACATTGTGAGACGTTTCATGTAAAGGTCGTTTCAGAGGAAGCTTTTCAAAATGTTTCTGTACAGAAGTGTTGTCCCCTTCCAGGAAGTCACTCCCAGCCCTTTTCTCCCTTCAAATCTGAAAGCATAACCAAGTCTACCAAAATCATTTTTGTGCCAAAATGATATGCCCAAGGTCATACTGTATTCACTAGGTACTTTGTGCTTGTGAACACTTTGTTGGGTAGAGAGAAGGGGTGGTGGAAAAAGGTGTTGGTGGAGAGAAAGGTCATCAGTGATGGCTGAGGATTGTACAGTGTGTTCCACAATTAAAGACTGTTTCTTTTTTCCCAGTGTACCATTCTGCTCTTTAATAAATTATATAATTACTAGAAGAACTGTGGGAGAAAAGGGTGGTATGGGGTGCATGTGCACAGTTCTGGCCTCTCGATTGAGGAAGGTGGACTCCAGAGCAGGGGCAAAGAGATTGGAGGGAAAGCCTGTCTTATTTTAGGGAACTAGAAAAAGTGACTTCCTAACTGACAACCTTGTGGAGCAGGCACAAAATAGGCTTGCCTTTAAATAGATGGAGTTAAATGTTAGGGAAAGAAATTAACTACTTGAGTCCTATGACTGCACCAGATACTGGTGGAAAAGGCTGTGACTGATGGCAAATTTAGCTTAGACTGGAAACTAAGAGAGGTTTTGGTATAGAAAGTGAGGGGAGTGGGCTTCTGCAACTGTTTCTTGGCAAGTGTGTGTGTGATAGGGATAACGGGATTGCTAACCTGCTTTGAAATGGAGATAAATCACTTAATAGTAGTGATTGTATACCACGGTGTTTACAGTGGTAGAAGATTGAATTTGATGAGCTAGGAGAGAATGTCCATGCAAATGCTATTCTACTTCTCTGCTACCATACAAACGTTAACTGATTTAATACTTGGATCTCTTCTGGAGACAGGAACATCTTAAGTGCATTTTGCAACCCCATGCTGTGGTTTAGGGCCTGATACCACTGAAGCTCTGCTGCAATTAACAAAAATCATACAGTGTGTGAATGTTACCAAGCAGAATTATAATTCATAATGCATCTCTAATCTTCTTTTTGAGGTGATTTCGGAAATTCTTAAACAAATTGTTTGCCATAATGACTGGACTGTATGTCACAGGTGGGCTGAGTTAGGTAACAAGCTGTATCTCTTGCCCAGTTGCAGATGGTTGGGTTTGTCCAGCATGCTTGGTTTCATTGTGAGGTTAGCTGCTGTAGAAGTGCTGAATTTCCAGATTACTTCATGCCCAATGATTGCAGTGCTCTTACTGAGGTGGAGGCAATAGGGAAATGAGAGGTTTTTCAGTGCCTGGAGAGAAAGGTTTCTGTAGAGGAATGCAGGCAGTGGGTTGATTAGCATTGATAATATGCAGGTGTGGCCTTGCCTGGAAGGCAGTGGGTTGATTGACATGGATGATGTGCAGCTGTAGCTCGTTCCTGCTAAGTAGTTAAATAGCCCTGAGGATTGTGGGAGAGGGCATTGAATGGAGGAGCAGCAGCAGTGTGGTCTGACCTCTGGAGGAAGAAGAAATAGCATGGACAGTAGAATCTGGCTGACTGTAAAAAGCCTTGTTGCAGCCTACTAGTTTGTTTGTGCTGCAACAATTGGTGTCTGGTGTGAGGCTGATTTGGAATCTGACTACAACAACTGGCATTCAACATAGTTGAGACAAGCAGGAGAACCTGTGACCACAACAGACACCGTGAGAGGTGAGCTGTTGACAAATAATCGATACGGGTGTATTGCAATATTTGTTGTCCATCTTTAGTCAAATTGCGACTGGTTTCCAGTCCTCAAGATGATCTCTGCTCTATATGACTGATTAAACAACTCACTGGAAGAGGGATTGAGAGGTAGGCAAGTTCTCTGCAACACCTGGATGGTCATTTTCTTTCTCCTTAGCTTAATAAGTAGCTGAAGTACTTTATTTCCACTGCTTCAAGAGGACGGGCTGAGCTAGTTAATCTAAATTGATTGTTAAAAGGACACAAAACAAACACCCAATTTTTGTCTAGGTAAAACCAGAAATATTTTCTTTCCCCCTGTTTCTTCTGTTCTACTTACCTGACCTTCAATGGATGTTGTGTTTGCCGTAAGTATACTTGAGTATATATATACATATATAAAAGTATACTATTGTGACTATGAACTAGTGTGTCATATTGATTTGTGAAACTAAAATGACGCCTTGTTTTCCCCCTCATTTTTTCCATGGAAATGGGTGCTTGTGCATGTGAAGTATTCAAATCTTTACTGTTTCAGCACATGTTTTGTCAGGTTGAGATGCACAAAATTTTTCCTATGGCAGCCCACATAGTACTGTGCTCCAACATTCCTCCCCATCACCAGTAGGCTTGGGGTGGGCAAGATCTTGGGAGGAGGCATCACCAAGGTAGCTGATCCAAAGTGACTATATGATGTCTGTTTAACAATAAAAGTTAAGAGAAAGGAGGAGGAAGGGGGGGCATTAGTTATTTACAACATTTGCCTTCTGGAGCAACCACTTCCTGGGAAGTGACTGAACATCATCTGCAGATGGGAAATAGAGAATAACATCTTTTGTTTTACTTTGCTTTCACATGCAATCTTTGCTGTTGCTTTGTTAAACTGCCTTTATTTTTACGCATGAGGCTTCTTTCCATCTTATTTTCTCCCTCCCTGTCCTGTTGAAGAGGGGAGTGATAGAGTAGCTTGGTGGACACCTGGCATCTAGCCAAGGTTAAACCACCACACAGCACTGCTAGGAATCTGTTCAGGCTTCACCAGGATGACTTTGAGGTTGCCTATGTACAGTTTTCTCTTTGGAATTCACACAGGCATGTTATATATTCTGAAACCAGCTAGACTTGTCAGAGAAGGAAGATGTGGTATTTTAGGTCTGCAGTAGGTTACAAGGAAGAACCTAGGCATGAGCACACGGTTGTACTCTGCTGACAGTTATTCCAGTGTGAGTCTGCAGTGACTCTTAATTTCACTGTGCCATCTAATTCCATGAAATGTGAAATTCAGCAGTGATGTCTAATTCCTGAAGCTGCAGTTGCCGCTGGGGATATTTGTGCAGAACTGTCACTGCTTCCAGTGGAATGAGATAAAGGCATTGAATTTTCTTTAACAGCCGTATGTTGGCAGGTCTCTATTGTATGGCATCATGACAAGTGCATTCTCTGTTGGCAGTTTTTACAAGGCAGGCAATTTAGCGCCCTGTGTCTCTTCTGGTGATGGTCTGTAAGGAAGGCCTATTTAAAACCCTGTGGCAACAGGATGGAGAAAAACCTATTAAATCACTGATGTCAATAGGTCAGAGATTGTGTTTTGTGGCAATGAACACCGTAGTGTTGAGATTGTTTCCATTTAACATGACTTGCCACTGCCCAATTTATAAACCTGACTGGTGAACTGGGAGTTGGGATGGCTTCTTGGGCACAGTAACATCCCAGAGACCAAATAGCAGCTACCAGCATTATCTGTCACTTCTCATGAGCACAAAATCCATCAAAAAAAAGAGCGAGCAGTTTTTGATGCTTTTTTAATGAACTGTCTCGGAGTGAGTGAGGGGGAAGAATGTTTGTTCCCTAGTTACATAGTAAAAAGTTGGCTATAGAAAGCTCTGGATTTCTTTTGTGCTTGTCTCATAGTATGTAATATCACCAGGATTGCACTCTGAGCCTCTCTAGTCAATACTACAGCCTCTTAAACACAAACATTGAATTTGGAAGCAGTTTTATTGCAAACACTCAGAAAGCAACAAAGATAAAAAGAAATGGTTTCAGTATTTTGACAATCAAGTTTGAGAACTTTTACACATTGATTCTTGACAGTTCAGGATGTCAGAATACTGGAAGTGAAGGGCAGTGACAGGAAGAAGCACACAAAATAGGAACCTAACCTCCAGGAAAATAATAATTAAAAATTGGAGCACACAGGGAAGATGTGATTCTTCCAAGGTGCTGAAACAAGAATACAAGATTTTAGCTTGTG
The DNA here is from genome assembly GCF_023634085.1 of Falco cherrug. NCBI lineage: Eukaryota > Metazoa > Chordata > Aves > Falconiformes > Falconidae > Falco > Falco cherrug. The sequence continues at coordinate 65,203,800 of NC_073697.1, forward strand.
TGGTCAGGGTGCACATGGGGTTTCATTAGGGCTTTTATGACTGCTACTATTAACAAACCAATGATGTGTCCGCTAAAACTCAACATCAGCTGTTGACTATCAACATGGGAGCTATCAAAGCATAATGCTAATTTCTCTACATCTGTCTTTTCCTTTTTGCATATAATCTCTAATTACAATCTCTAGTTTTGGGTTTGTGGTCATTCTTTGTTTTTTGTTTTTTTGTTGTTTTTTTTTTTTTAATGGTGACTTTCACTTAGTTTAAGGTCAATTCTTTCACACAATTGGTAGTGTATTAAAGTTTGACAAGCCGCAGTTCCTGAGTATTTCAATGACAACATCACCAAATGAAATATTGGAGCAATAACAATCCTCAGTAGTTTTTCCATCTTTGCTGGTTTACTTTTTCTCTCCCAGAGAACATTCCCCCTGTTCTCCTTGCACCCCATTTATATAATAAGAAAATTATATTTTCTTATTGCACAGTGTTCTGGTTATATTCCATGCATCAGTGTGTGATGCCAAAGTACTCTAGCAAATGGTAGAACAAGAGAGACCAGGGGGTCCGGGGGTGGGGGGAGGGGCACACCACCCCTCCAAAACCGAAGAAGTTATAATTGGGGTAAAATTCTTGACATATCTTGGTTCCTGTGTGCACGCCAACTATGAGCAAGCATCTTTTCACAGTGGGTTGAATTGCTGAAAAGCACCTGTTATGTCTTATTATCAAATCTTTTGCATATCTCTGTGGTCATCTCTTCAATGATGCATAGTGCTGCTTTGTTTTTGTGCTGTTTTATTTCTTCTCTGGTAAAGACAAACGGGATTTTCTGGGTTCTTCTAATAGCTTGGGCATGTACTTATATTTCCTTATATTTCTTAACTTGCTGAACTGAGTTCAATCCCACAGACAGCAGAAAAAGTTTACAAATGCTGAGTACTTCCTTAGTAGCTGCTTAGCCCTAACAGCAATGAGCGTGACTTTCTGCCACAGGGACACAGAAGAGTAGTGGACTTACCTGTTGTATTGAGGTGCTTAATGGTATGGCTTGGTCCTTTTGGATGCTGAGCTTTTGTCATAAAGGTGATCCTCTTTTGAAGATTCTAGGTATATTAGTAGAAACAAGAACTTATATTAAATGTGCAGCGCTTAGATGCCTTGGAACAAAAGAAGGCTAAAGCTACCTTTTGAGCCTTGTAATTGATTCTCAGACGTGATTTTCATATGCACTTTGTTCAGTGCTAACACTGAATTTACATTGTGGAGGCTGAATCTCTATGTTTTGTCTGTGATTCTCAAAAGCTTGCACACATGTACATGTGCACACAAACACACATGCTCTTCTCTGCCTCTCTGGTCCTTAAGCTCTGCATAAAAAAGGGGGTCACACTTGAATTAGCAGGCTTTAGATCTGGGCCTGACAGCAGACAGTGGTGTTTACTCAGAGCTACTGGCTGCACTGTGTGCAAGTGTCGGTCAGTTGAGGGAAACTGCTGAGTCCCAGCTTGCAGTAAAGGTTACAGCATTGTTGCTGCCCACCTCACTTATTTTCCTGTTTGAGTAGCTAGATGTTTGCCCTTGCAAAGTGAAAAGGGAACACTAAGCGCCTTCAGAAAATACCTTAGTCTGAATGCTATGCTAGATCAGAGCATATGGGTGCAAGAAGAACAATTGTCATTGAATGGTTTGCCCTGCTGCCAAATCCAGATCGCTTCCTTAAAGCAGTCTTTTGGGCACTTGGCATTAGGGAAGACAGTAGAAATCAAGCCAGTAGCATTCTTTCCTATTAAACTTCATAGAATGTGGACCTGCATGTAGAAACCCAGTTTTTCCTCTTGACGTTGTAGAACTGGCTTTTAAAGTGAGCTCTGTGCCTTTACAAGACCTTGGAACTATTTGTATGACAGTCACCTTTGTAACAAGATTTCCTCTTCCATTGCTCACTGTGTGGGAAGGGGGCTCTGTGTGCGATACTGATAATGAAATGAAGATTGTGAACTTACTGCTCAGAATGCAGCTGCTGTTATAAGTAGTGATGAAACCAGGCATCAGAGTACTTCAGTGTGATGTTAAGAGCTTGAATTAGTCATGCTGGTAAGTTACTTGCCAGAAGATGCTGTTCAGCGGCCTTTGTAGAAGTAGTCTTGGACCATTTCCTTATAGGTGGGTGAGTCATGCTCAATATGAAGTGTTGCGTAGTGGGCTCGTCTTTTGGAGCTTGAAAACTGAGATAAATTAAGTAAGTTTAAATGACTGGTATTTCAAGCCCACAAATTAACTTGGAAACCCCAATACCTCAGACCTACCAGTCAGCAAGGAGTATAATGGTACAGCACTTTGGAAGATTGTTGCAGAGGCTTACAATGTTCCTGAGCTGGAGATGCTTTTCCAGAGATCAGAGCTCTTTCTCTGCCAGCATGATAAGACTTCTATTGTGCAGTGATAATGTAGTACTGTTTTTTTGAGTCTTCTGAATCTAACTTTATCAAGTTCTGGTCATCTTGGGATTTCCCAGGGTAGTTCTGAAGTACAGGACCTACCTGCTTCTGCCTCCCTGCTAGGCTGTTTTTGCCATGGTAACAAATGGTACACAATATTGAAGTCACTTTTTTTCTGGCTCCGGGCAACTAGACAGAAGAGATAATCATAATTCCTAGTGTGTGGGAAAGAACATGGTGTTGCTATGTGTATTTCCCGAGAAATTGTTTTCGTATTTCTAGCAAGAAGTGAGATAAACCCCATGTTGCTAATGTGTACGAAGCATGAGCATGACTCTTCTGTATGATTGAAACCAAATTGTGCGTTGGGGCATAGTCTTGAGCAGTGCTTGATACATGAATTGTACCACTATGAGGTTGTGCTCAAATGTCACATGCTGCTGCTTCAGAGAACTGCAGTCTAAGGTAGCTCTGTTTGCCTTGTTGCCTTAGGTTGTGTGTCATGTTTTGTCACCAGATAGGAGGAGGTCTTGGGTGGCAGCAGGGAGTAGCAGCAGCAGCTGTTGCTCAGAGGAGAACAGAGCAATTCCTTGTTCAGGCATTATTCCTGGCATGTCTGAGAGAGGGTAAATGCACAAAAAGTAGAGAATTCTGCATAGTTTGCAAGGTGGCCAAGAGGAGGAAACCTTCTCCGTTAGCCCTGAAGAGGGCCGTGATGCTGTTACTGTAGTCTTAATGGTGGGGAGCCTCTGTCTACCCTCCTACTTGAGTACTTGGTGGGAATTATCTGTGCCTCATACTTTACCTAGGGAGGTTAGAAGGCATGTGGTGCTCACACTGTAGATAATATGGATGAAGCAAAGGCGTCTGTAGTATGAGTCTCAAGGGTTAACACATTACTGATACTATTGTCTGTCTTAACCTATTGGGTGAATAAGACCAGAACATGAGGTTTGTACAAAGGTAGTAGAACCCATAATGCCTTCTGTATAAAGAAAAAGCTGTGTGTGGTGAAGGCCTAATTGTATAAATGATCATCTCAGAATGCTAGAGAAGAATCCCAAAAGCTTGGTGGAGGGAATTGTCATGGAATATTACCTGCATATATGTGTGTTCTGTTATCTGCATAGAGGATCCCCAACTAGTTGTTGCACTGAAAGAGAAATGCCAGTTGAAATGATGCCAAACACTGGTTATAAAACACCTGTCACTTGACCATTGACAAAGATTTTACTTTTACTCTTTTTAATTAATGGTTCTATTTTGGTTTGGTTTCCATTATGAATCAAGTGTTTAAGCACCTAAAAAGGCGATAATGTTGGTTAGCTATGCTGTAGCAGTCTTCAGCTGGCTTCTACTCTACCTCTTCTGGTTCACCCTTTCCTAGCATTAGTGGAGGAGTTCTTCCCTTTTTACTTGAACAAAAATCTAGCAGGTTTGTTGCTTTGAAATACAACTGGGAAATACTACATTAAAAACATAGTTATGTTCTTAAAATAGATTAAGAGTCTGATATTTCTAATAATAATAAATTAGCGAGACAGTACACTTTCTGCTTGGTAACTGACTGGAAGGCAATAAGATTACTTACGGTGTTTAGTTTCAAATATTAGTTTTCTCTTCCTTAAATTGCATTAGTTATATCTAATTATAGGTACAGTTTGTGGTAATCAATTTGAGGCATAGCGATGTGAGTTACCTCTCTACATAAAGAATATATTTTGACTTGGAACATTAAAGGTATTTTGAATGCTGTGTGATTTTCATTTATGATTTGATTACGCAGGTAATTGAAATGTGACAGACTCTGATAACATTTTGTTGGAACAAATTGGTGAGTTCAACTTCTTTGGTAGATATATTTTTTTTTGCCTTCATAAAGGCAAAAGAAATGAGAGTTTTCATCTGCTTGCCACACAGATGGTTATGAAGCATTTAATCTTTTTTGCACTGGGACTTAATTTTTCTTTCCATTGTGATGTCCATTGGAAGAAAAAAAAACCACAAACCCAACCATACCTCCCTCCCCAAGTCAATAAACCCAGCAACAGAGCTGTTACTGCCCAATGACAGTAAGCCAGACTTAAGCGTAGTTTGGCAATGTAGGTGTAGATTATAATGTACTTATGTCAACTCAAAATTGTGTCATTGCAATTATGATATGTTAGTGTTCACAATTAAGTTATCTAGTAATTCTTGATTATGATGAGTTGCAAAATATGCAGTCACTTAAAGACTCCAGAGTTGCTCAATATTCAGTAAACATCTCTAAATGCTGTTAGAACATTTTACTTGTGATGAAACTGAATTACCACCCTTACATGAAATGTTGGTTATAACAAGTATTTTTACTTCCACCCTGTAATATGTCTGGGGACTGATTGGACCACTGTACACAAGTCAGCACACAAAACCTTTATTCAGAAATAAACTATTCAAAATATTTCAAATGCTGTATACCTAGAAGCTATTACAGGTGATTAGATTGTACATTGCCAGATTTTTGTCTTGAGCAATCTGATTTTAGACTCCAGTCATGCAAATGTACACACCTAGATTTATTTATGAGTAGATTCATTAGCTACAGCAGCTTGTTCATTTACAATGAACTAAAGTGAGTGTATAAATTCTCTCAGCATTGAGGCTTAAATATGTTGTGATAAATTGGTTTATTGGAATGGGTAAAACCAAACAAAAACAGATTTACCAGAAACTGTTGTTTTCCTCTGCTGGCGAATCTTGGGAAGGATAGTGAGGGAAAGTACAATGAGAATTGTTCTTTACCAGCTGAAAAGAAATATTTGACTCTGACACTTCCCACAGAACACAAATTTCCAATAAGCTAATTCAGGACTACTGATTCACTTTGTTATGGATACTGTTGAAATGTTTCACTGGGAAAGTGTCTAAAATTTTGTTTAGGTAATGAATTGATAGATTTGTGCATAGGTGTATGTGTCAATACGCACCTATGGCTACACACTACAAGTATGGATGCCCAGCCATGTTCAATACTACAGTATGTTTCTCATACGATGATTTTTTTTCCTTTGTTCTGCTATTTGAAGGTGGCTAGAATTTCTCCATGGGAGATGTGGACCCTTGTGTAGTAGATTTAAGCTCACTAAAAGCAAGCCTGCTTTTCCTGGTGGTCTTAGAAATTGTCACAGATTTGTAGAGAGTCGTAAGGTTAATAGCAGCTTTGCACTAAGTTTGGATGTCTTGCTAGTGGCTTTTCAATTTTCAATTCATTATCAGCAGTGTTCAAAAAATAGGGAAATTCTGATAATTTTTTGGGTGAAAATAATGTGATCTAAGTTAACTTTTCTTAGTGCTTCCCAGTGTTTCCCCATGTTCAAAACCGAAAGAGCATTTGTTATTTGCTGTACATGTATGTGTTTTTGTGTGAGTAGGTGTGTGATGAACTTGCAGAACTAGGTGGGAGTGCTGCCTTCAGTTACATGTTGAAACAGGCCAACCATGGACACTTGCTGAGGATTTGTGTGTGCCAGCTGATTCTTACCACCTTCTCCTGGGGCAGAAATTTGCCTGGCTCATTCCAAAGTGTGTCCTTCCAGTGCCACCTCTTGGTAGGTTCACGCAGTGACATAGCTGAAGAACGAGTGACGAGGTAAAGCATACCCTTAAAACAGCAACAGCGTTCTGTCCCGTTAGCTGCCCTCTGAGCCAGCATTAACTTCGCCTAGTGTCGGGGGATACGTGGAAGCCTGGACTCCACATTTATCTGTTGAAAATACAGTAGGCCTTATGCAAAGGAGAGGCTGGCTGATGTACCATGGCTGGGTTTAGTGAAGCTGCTAAAGGTTTGCATGCATTTGGATTTAGCCCAGTAAATAAAAAAAAAGCTGTAATGTCATATTTTCCAGCAAGTTTTTAATCAATTCAGTGAGCCTAGTAGCCTGGATTAGTGTGCTAGGTGGTCAGCAGTTTTTACAGCCAATGTGAAAGGAGTTGTGCTTTGAGTGTATAAAGGGTTGCATAATCTTATGTACTCTGAGGAGTAAAATCAAGGAGCGTGTCCTTTCAGAACTTCTTTCTTCTGGCTTATTCAAAGATATCCATAGTGCTTCAGATTATAGAATGGAATATTTTCAGGTGGGTAATGGCAGTACACGTCCAGCTTCCTGTAATAGGATGCAAGAATGAGAGGCCCAAGTAAGACGGGTACCTAGCACCTCTTCTTCAGATGTTTTAGTTTCTGTCGTGATTTGATCCTTGCCTCTTTCTTTAGGCTGTTGCTTAAGTTTTTCTGTTAATGGAAATGGCATGTGAGTGCTATTTTCTCAAAAACCCTTGCATGCGTGGGTATGCTCAGGTCAATTTTGACCTTTGGTCAGTTTTTTTGTGTTAACATCTCTGTGTAGATGGTATTGGTGGTTATACTGGTATAATTAATACTTCCCTTACCCTTTACTATGTTATAGATTATACCTAAAAGTGCTGAGAAAAGCTAGAGCTGAAGCTATTTCTTCATAGAATACTCCATAAAGATGCTCATCTAATCTAATAATATAGACTGAACAGATGAAAAGGAATTGAAAAGTGCTATTCAAATGCCAGACAATACCAAAGAAATAATCCTGCAAAAGTGTTTTGCAAGGATAATTAGGAAGGAAAACCACCTGTAACTGTACATTCTTGAATGGGAACAGGAAGGTGAAAAGCTTTTATTATGTCAGTGGAGAAGGTGAAAGGCTTAATTTTTCTTTCAAGTTAACTCTTAATGAAGTTAAGGATTCCTGACTGACAACTGAGCCCAAAAGCCCTATTGCCAATCTCAGTAAGGGCCTCCTTACTCATTTCAACAGCAGATACTTAATGTTTAATTGCTCCAGCATTTCTGGTTGTTCTCCCTCCATGTGTTTTTAAACCCCTTCATAATGCTTCTTGAAGGGCACACAAAAGCATACTCATTTTCTCTAGGATCCATGGCAAGGCACAGGTCTCTAGGTAGATAGAAAAGAATGAGTTTTCTCTGTAGTTTATCTGAAAGACATAGAGATGCAGAGTTGTCTAAAATTCCTTTTCTGTGTGTGTGCATGCATGCACACACATTTGTGACCTGATTGGAGGGTTGTTCAAACAGAATGAAAATAATAGCATCATGCCCCTGGCAACAAAACTGATCCCTTTCAGAAGTAGTGAAACTGCTCAGAAGATAACATGTCAGGGTTCTTAATGGAGAATTGTAAACTGCTCTTACAAAGTTCTTTTTAAATTTGTTTGGTTTTGAGGTTGCTTGCAGTATTAACAAAGTTTGTTCAATCCAAAATGTTGATTTTTGGAAATGCTAAAATTCACACTGGGGGGTTGGAACCATCCCCCAGATTGTGGTGGAAAATCTGTTCTGTTTGATGCCTGAACATCAAATAGCTCGGGAGTTAAGATTCTTCTTGGCAGTGTGCAAGGTAGGGTTTAGGGCTCCAGTTTAAATGGTTCAGAGCCAGAACTAGATTTTTTTTTCTTTCTTTCTCTTGAAAATCAGTGTACAAGGTTGTATTGTGACTTTCTTGGCTGCCTGTCCTATAAAAAAGAAATCACTAAGCTTTGTGTAAATGTTTCTAGGCCATAGAGAAGTTGAAAACAGTTGAGGCTCTAGGCTTCTAAGTTAGGACATTTACATGGCACACAAGAGACTGGTCTACTTGAAGTTTTTATAGAATTGAATTTTTCTTTGGGGTTAAAATGGAATTATTTTCATTTTCTTCATGGTTCAATGAGAAGATGTTTCTGCATGATGGTTTTGTCCAACGACTACAAAACTTGGAGCTTTGATGGTTTGCACTATGGGTGAAGCATGTTATGTTGTTTAAATGAGTGGGCAGTAAGCTGAGCTTTCTAAACTACATGTTAAACGGCATACCTGCTTTATATCACTGTACTATATAGTAGCTTTATAGCCATCCTGTATTTTTTCCTACTCATTTTATATATCTTGACTGCAGTGGAGTGTTTCTGAAGTACCCAAACCTAAGCAGAAGGTGTTTATGACAAGGTTTGAATTCTGAGGTGCAATCTGTTCAATATTGGATTGAAATCTTGGCCCAGCTGAAGCTGATGCAAATACCTGTCTTTTCCCTTGAAGCCAGATTTTTCTGCCTTTCAGCTGTGTCCAGAGCGTTGGTGTATGCCTCTGTGTAGAGTATTTAATATTTTATTGTTAGGATTATCTGCATTAAAATAATGAGACACCAAAACCAGACTTTGATTCTGCTGTCACATTCAAAGTGTGAAGAGAACTGATTTGATCTTGAAGTTTCTGATTAGGATTTAAGGCCAATGTTTTTGTGTCTCAGTGCTGTCTGTTTTGCCTTACATGTAAGGCCTACATCTTTGATGGAGACAGTTGCCTGTGCCCTTTGTAAAATCAACCTGACAAGTTTAGAGTCTGTGATGCCCTTTTTTTGTAATTACATGTTTCTTTCTGAAGCACAGCAGAGTTGATCTTGGTAGCATGTGGTGATCTCTCCCATAGCTTATTTTATAGGCAAGTGATTACAATGCAGGTAGTGTGTTGCAGCTTAAACTAGGCAATAACAAAAAATCATTAACATGTATTAATAATTTGGATATATAGAAACCTGCCTAAATGGTTTTTGTCCTTTTTACATTTCTTCATTAAATCATGGAAGCTTTAATTGGGTATGGAGGTCCTCAAGGCCTCAATGGCCACAGGCATACTTGCTGAAGTCTGTCTTCATTTTTGGGGAGATTCTACCAAGATTCTCTTTCCTCAGTTTGATTAATGGTGGGAGGGGAAGGGTGCATGGAGTGGTAAGAATCATGCACTTCCTCTGCCTTGCAGAGATCCATCCCAAGCTTGTGGTACAGGAGAAAGCTACTAGAGAAGGGCTGAGTTTTCTGAATTGCAGCATGTCTTAGAATTAGAGTGCGAGTAAGATTAAGTCATTAGGTTTGATGTTGATATTCTGGTGCACTGGAAACATGGCAATGAGACAGGGACAAGACTTACTGAACTCAAGTGATGCTGCTGGTGCGAGATGACTTCTGCTGTGAAAGCACATGAAAAAACATGATTAATGCAAGTGGTACCACTAATTTCAGGCACAGTCAAAGCAGTGGGGAATTTATACAGCTTTCAGAATAAGTGGAGCACTGCAGAGGGCACTTCCTCCCAGTGTATACTCCAGAGTCACATCAAGATGTGTTGAAGAACAGCTTGAAAAGAGATGTAGTACAGGTGAAGAGATACTTTTTTTTTTTTTTATCCTTGACCTGGGAAAAAGCCCATCAGTTTTCTGCTGTGGTGATAGTAGAATAATCCAGATGGTCCCAACTGATATTTTGGGAAGGAGAGAGCATTTTCAGTCACCAAGAGTTGAAATGATCTCTCCCAGTATAAAGCTCATCATCTAAGATAAGTGTCTGGGCTCTTTCTGTGGCTGATTGAGATTTCTAAGTGCAAAACACATGTAAAGTGGATTAAATTAGTTGCCTTTTAGCAACACATCTCTTGTTTCCTAATGGCAGGCTTGTTTAACTGGCCTAGACTGGATAACTAACAAGTGAGGTGAGGTAATCCCTGCCAAGTTACAAAGTTTATCCCACGAGAGAAAACTCGTTGAAAGATTCAGCTGGGCCTGAACTTGAGTAGACTGGTTGAATCTTTCTGATCATACAACCAAGTACTTAGTTCTGGCAAAGTAGATAGATGCTTTTCTTGTTCAGTGAGACCACAGCCCCTGTAGCCCCTGTGCTGAAAAGAGAAGGGAGGGGTAGATGATAGGAGGAGGAAGAAATAGGCATGGAGAAAGTCTTGACAGGCTTCTAAACCTTCTGATGCACCACTGAATAAAAGTGTGGTAGGAGGTAGAGGCAAAAGTATGAGGAATGTAAACTGCTACAGCTGGTAGAAACTCTCTCCCCAAAACCTAAAGGGCACTGTGCTTTCACGTGGCCTGCCAGAACTTCTGATGTGTGACCTTTGGCATAGGTCATGTTGTTTTGTTTCATTCACTGCATTGAAATGGAGTATGATATTGTCCAAAAGTAGGAATTGAAAAAGTTACTGTAGATGTAATAAAAAGAGAGGGGCTTTCTCATCTCCTGTAGTAGCTGAATTAAACTACATAATTGCAATTGAGTAGTTTGTCAATGAAATTTTGCAGCAACTAAAATTAGTGAGTAGCATTCTGGTCCTACGCTTCCCAGACGATTTTAGGAGATATGCTCATTGCAGAGAACAAGAAGATGAACCTCTGTTGTACTGCAATTCTTTCACAAGATCTACCTATTGGCAACACACATTTCAGAAAGCTTTAACTAAAGGATGGTTTCTAACATGAATACCCAACCTGGGAGAAACAGCAAGGATGATATTGAGAAATTACTGCCCTGCTCAGCCTTGTACTCTCTGAGCCTGGACCTAGTTTTCAAGTGTCGATGGGAGTTAAACACTTAATCCCCTTTCCAAAGACTTTTAAGTGTGTGAGTCAAAGTTCATCTGAGTGGTATAGAAGAGCCTAACAACCCAGATCTTTCCATGCGTCCCTAACTCCCAGTGATTTTCAGTTGGAAGCTGGGGTTCCTTAGCAGTTTATGAGCTTCTGAAATGTTTACCATTTCTGTGTGTAGCAGGAGGGATTGAAGTAATAAAGTGCAGTCAGGTGGTCCTCTGTCTGAAGCAGATGTGTAAGAGTATCAAAGGGATCTGTTTGTTCCAGCAGTTGCTGGGAGGAAGCAGGGAATAGTAGTGGGTGAATTAAACCACTGGTAACTGAATAATGCATTTGCTTAGTTTCATGAGAACTTGTTCACACTCTTCTTTTGCATTTATATGTCACCTGAGAATCAAGCACTATTTATGTCTTATTCCATGCTGAATTATTTAATCTGCTCATTATTCCAAATAAGAAATTTCTGTAAGTCTCTATCACAGGTGAAGAAACCTAAACAAATTAAGCACATCTGCAAACAGAGCTGCTGCTGTATTTCTTATGAACAAATAGACAAATGGCAAGAAAAATATTCTCAGCTCAGTGCTGTGTCAATGTGTCAAATCTCATCAGGATTAACTTCAGCCTCTGGGTATCTGTGTATCTTTCTCCACAAACATTTATGATTTCCTGGCACTGGTTACCTAGTCCATACCAACAAAGTTTGTTTTATTTATGCTGAGATGAGTTACACAGATTGAGCAGAAACATTAGCACAGCAATTTGAAATGACTGATATGTGCAGTGCCTTGTCCACAAAGCTAGTTAGTTTGCTGCTTTTGACAAGGCAATTTAACCATAGAAAATTGTTGATAGTGAAACAGATTGCAGCGTGGAGATGGTGAGTTTTTCAAATGGAATCTAAGGTTTGTAAGCCTGCTAGTTTTGCCAATATCTATGTACCTTAAGTTACCCAAGTTTGTAGATTATGTAAATGCTTTGGAAATACTGTCTCTCAAAAGGGGGTCCAGAGTGTTACAAGATCTAGACTTAATTTAGTTCTTGCAAGGTAAGGTTTGAAAAATTACCCAAGCAGGGATGGGATTTCTGTGTTCTCCTATCTTTGAAGTCTGGCTCTAGAATTCAAAGGCAAACTGTGGAACTGGACTCCAAAGACACAGAGGTATGCTTTGGTATTTTATCCTAAGATTTATTTTTTAAATCCATGGATTTGCTATCTAAAGAGAATGTTGTGCTGCGTGATAGATTGAAAATTCCCTTCTAAAGATCACTGGGTATTCCATGTTAGTCCTAAGCTGCACGCAGTCTCTGGCTGACTTGTGCTATTCTGGTGATTTGTAACAGTGAAGCTGTTCACCTGATGTGTATTTCCTTCTGCCATGCTTCGGTTGCTCCTTGTAGCTTGCTGTACTCTTGCCATTTAATTGTATTGTGGTGCTTGCACGCTTCAGCCATGCTTGTATCTCTTACTGAGCTTGATGCTGAACAAATGATCTGAAGGGATGAAAGGTGGCAGAAGAGAGGCAAGAGGATTTGGAAGGACCTGCCCAAAGTATGATTGCTTTGCCTTTGGTCTTCCTTATTTTAGTTTAACCAGGGATGTGAAGGTCATATCCATTGGCTTGCATGGTTTTTTCTTTGGATAAGCTGCAGCTTTTGTCATCAGCTGTGAGAAATGTGTAATGGCACTAAAACAGCATGAAGAAGTGATAACAGCTCTAGTACCTGGCACTTATGCACTTTCCTTAGCTATGCTGGGCTTCTGTCAACACGTGACCATACTTTTTTAATTGTTGTTCATCTTGAGGCCACTCCCATGATCTCATCTTGCATGAGAGAGAAAAATGAAAAATCAAATCAGTTTCTAAAAAAAAAAAAAAAAGAAATCCAGTTTCTGACAGCTGTCTGGCTTCCTTAGAGCAGCAGCTCTCTTATCAGGATCACAGCCCAAGGAACTCTACAGCCCCTTTGTTTTAATGATAATCAGGTGGTTTAATCCCAGAATCCAAAATGTTTTTGGAGCATATCTAATATTCTAGCTGTTCTGTGTGTCAGACAAATATTTGGTCTGTATCTAAGCTGGAAAACAAAATAACATGATTTTTCCTGTTTCTCTGTATGGCTAGCTGTCTTTACACATGTTGGTGAAGGGGTTTTCTTGAGTCCAAATACTGTGGGGAAATGTGAAGTTATACCTCACCAGCCACAGAAAAAATGTAACTTTGTTAGTGATGACAGAGGCAATAGGGAACAAGGAAGGAGAACAGCAGTTCCTGAATACTGGTTCATGATTCATATGAGTGGTGCTGGTGAAATTTTCCAAAGCATCCGGGATTGACTGTGGCCCTCTTGCCATAAATTGCTCTGGAAGAACCCATTTGCTAAGTGATTTTAAAAACTGGACTGGATATAGAAGAGAAGCTCTGAATATCGAGCACTGATTTCTCGCCTAAAGCAAGATTGTCTTATGTAATATAGTACTGTCTATGTACTTGTCTTTTACAGACCTAATTATGAGGGTAACAAACCTTTTTTTCATTTTTTGTAAACTCACCTAAAAACTGTTTTCAAAATCATAGCCCTCCTTATTCACATAACAAATAAGAGACAATGTGCAGACAATGTGCCATAGATTATTTTGCTAGGTGATAACGAAAAGCAAGATATTCAGAAGACATATTACTTAATTTTAAAAAAGGTAGTTAAATATATAAATCTTTCCTCATAAATTCTCACTGAAATTTATCATGTAGAAGTATTTTAGCTTCACAATTCATTTTTTCCTACTTTATGTCTTTAAGTTGGAGATTGATGCCTGATTAAAACATCTCTCCCACACCAGAGAAATTTCCAATTAAAAAAAAAAATCCTTAGCAAACAGGAACATGTCAAGTTAGAAAAATCACAGCTACCTGCTCTGTGGATTTTCCATCAGATACTGACACCTGAGCTCTTTGTAGAGTACAGGAATAATTACAGTGCATTTGCATAGGCTGGTGCTGAGCTCTTGCAAAATAAGTGCAGGAAAGGTTTAGCATGCTTATTCACAGACCTTGCATAATATACACGGGATTCTTGAAATAATTGTCTCCTCTTCACCCCACACCCCAATTGTTGTATAATGTTTCTAGCTTGAAAGTTTTACATAGAAAATTACTTTCAAACTAACTACATTGGAATTTGTAGAAAGAGCCAAGTAGAAACAAAATTAGCTTATTAAGTAAATATTGGCTCTGTCTGAATTTTTTAAGCGCTCTGTAAATGCGGGACCTGTGTGTGTCATAACTTAGTATTTTCAGCTGGTTGGGGACAGTCAGGGTTCTCCAAGGATAAGCATTTGGCTGTAGCTGGGATCAAATATCAATGTGCAATTTGTGGTTTTGCTAAAATGACAGCTAGAAACACCAGCTGAGATCAGGCCCCGGAGTCTTTGGTTCTGTACACAGAAAAAGTATTTGACATAAGACCTACGTGAACAAGACACTTAAGGAAGAATAAAAACAGTGCTCTGAGAAGCTGTTTGGTTGTATCTTGACTAAGAGAACTGCAATAGTCCTTGTGGGTTGCTCAACTTGAATGCTTTTCTTCAGGTACCAAGTTATTCCCTATGCAACCTGTTTCTCTGTAGTCTGTTTGACTCTGAACATCCTACCTAGTGTAGCTTCTGCTGTTTAATTTAATAGGCTTTTTTGTTTCTGTAAGTAAGAAGTAAAGAAGTAGTATTCTGCCACTGGTAAAGGGAAAGGATTTTCCTGCAAAGGGAAAATCAAGGAGAGCTGTAACTGTTTGCAGGTTTATAAAAGGCTACTGTGCTGACAGGACAAGTAGTGATAGCCCTGAACTCCAGGAAGGATGGTTTAGATGTGTTAGGTGAAACTTCCTAACAGTGAGACTAGTAAGAGCTTAGGTTGCCTGGATATGATGCAGTCTCAAGTAGCAGAGATATTGTAGGAAAAGCCTGGACATGCTTTTGTAGAGGATGGAGATGGTTCTAGCCAAGCTTTTAAGGTGATTTTAAGTTCTGTGTCTCTGCCTTTCTTGGCCTTTCAAGGAGATAATGCCTTCTGAGAATTAAAATGTCATTTCATCATCACTGTTCACTATTGATGTTATTGTCGGTGGGCAGAGCGCTAATGGGAGCACAGAAGGGCCTGTGTTTTCTTTCCAGTTTTACTACTAGCCTGCTGCATGACTTCATGACCCTGCTGATCAGAGACACTGCAAGAACCTTCTAGTGCATCTTTGTTACGGGAACAGGACACTGCACAGCTCCCTCAAATGTTAGAAATACAACTGTCTTCTCATGAAATACAGCTGTCTTCTCATGGTGAACACTGCTTTTGGTGAACAGCTGCTGTGCATAAAGCAAATGTACTGCATTGCAGAAAAAATGTTTTAAATGTTTTTTATATTTTTAAATCTTTTTAAAAAATTTCACTACAGTGTGTACTTTGGTTCTAAAACTGCACATTAACATAGGTAGAGAGATCCTTACTACTTGGTTTAAGAAGAAATAAGACTTTAAATGAATAAATTATTTACCCAACATTGGTGTGAATTACACCCTTAGCCATAAAACTATGCGTTGTGGAAAAAAAGGCAAAAAAAGTTATTTTCGGTCATGCAAATTGGAGGGGTTTTGAGACTAGGGACAAGGCTTTTATTAACGCTCATAGCTGCTCTCACTCAGAACAATGGAGATCTTCCCCATTGAGAACAGAGAGCTGTGAGGTGCTGAGCACGTTTGTAACTTCATCTATATAGCTTTAGACTGTGCATTTTGTTAAGGATTCTCTCTGAAGGTTCCAGCAGAAAGACTTGGTTTCAGCAGGCAATATCACCAAGGGATTTGAATTGATGCCTATTTTTTATCAGCTGGGCAAGCTAGGGCATACTGGAAAGTATGACTCTGAGATCCTAGGCTTGGAAGAACAATTTTGTTTCCAGCCTGAAAATTTTCCACTGCTGTTTAGTACAGGTCTGCTGGGTTCACACCTGTTTTTAAGCCTCAGCCTTCCACCTGTTTAGTATTTCTCCCTCTGTTTGCACTCACTTCCCTCTGACAAGATGAGGTCTTTGCCTGCTTTCTCAACAGTGAACCTTCAGTTCTTCTTGATCTCTCTCTTTCCCAGACTCCTCCTTCACAAAAGCGTTTGGGACTGCCTTTTCAGAAATACCGATCTCTTCACTCTGCTTTCCCATCAACAGTCTTGCGCTAAATCAGTAAGTGCTTTTCAACACTTACTTTCCTGTGTGAAAGCTGAATGGTCACGGTTTAAAAACAGATATCTGTGTCTCTTTGTTGCCTGTTAATGTCATAGTATCAAAGCACTTCAGTACAGACTCTCATATCTCCGTGAAGCAGAAAACTATTTTTATATCTATTTTGCAGAAGAGATGTAGTACAGAGATGGTGTTGCATGACATTTTACTTAAGAAGCAGAAATAAGCAATATCAATATGGTCTATATTAAACTATAATGAAGCTGTAAATCTAGAATCACTGTAGCTATACATGTGTGTCTAGTAGGGACTTGGATGGGCTGGTTCTTGGGTCTGCCTGTATGACATATTCATCAAAGCTAAAATCATTTCTGATAAAATCTACAGATGTTGTTAAGGCTAAAGGAGTAGCAAATAAGAAGAGGTTGAAATCATTGCAGTCCACATGCAGCTTATTAAAAACCTGAAAACAATGTGCATACAGTATGATCATGTGAAAAGAGAAAGAATGCTCACTGTATGTGCATGGGTGGGGGCTCTGTCCTGGGACATTGTGTCTCTAGAAAGGAGTTTGGCACTATGATGGGTGATTAATGGAATATTGAATGATGAATGCCCTATGGTGCCTCTGAGTCAAGAGATTTACATGATTGCCAAATACATAAAGAGCAATGTACAATAGGAGTACAACATTTATATTGTACTTTGGTGCTGTTATGACTGCTACTGGAATGCACCTTAATTTTCATGTGTCTGGCTTTAGGAGTAGTGGGAAAACTTGGAGGAGAGCTGCAAGGAGTATGATTGAGATCCTGAAAATTGAGCTATTGGTTATAACCATACTTGCTTATGTATTCTATTTCATCAAAGAAAAAGTAGATCAGTTTGCTCAGTCTAGCAATACCTTCTTGAAAGCTTGAGAAATACGGTAACAGGTGTCCAGCTGTCAAACAAAGGAACAGCAACATACAGTGATTAAAAGTTGAAAGCGCAGCTTCATCTTGAGTGATCAGGATAATTAATGACTGAAATTCTCAAGCATCATTGCAAATCCTCTCCACAATGAAGATTAAATACGAAAGTGTTCCTAGTGTGTGTAATAGCAGAGCTGAAGCTGGAAGATGATTTAGTTCTAGACGGCTGTATCATCTGACTTGTGGGTCAGTACTTAACCCCAAAGCTGGGGCTACTTGATTATTTTGTCCTCCCCCTTTTACTGAAGCCCCCTGGGTGTAAAATGCAACATGCTGTTTCCAGCTCTACGAAACTGGATGTGTCTTAGTGCCCTCAAGACTAGAAGGCACAGTGGTCTGCTGCATCTGCTCCCTAAAAAAATAGGAAAACAGTAAGAAATACTGCAGAAATGAGATGCCTTAGTTCCCTAGTAGAGTTCCCTGTGTTACCAAATTTACCTGTATATTAGATTTAGGTCATAGCTTGCTACCTGAGTAGCTCAGCACCATCTTCTTCCCTATTCATTCACAACTGCTCTTCTAAAAATTCATTCAAACTTGAAGGGTAAAATACCATCTTTAATGCTTATTTCATTATATCTAGCACTGAATCCACCATTTCCAATAAAATATATCCAGAAGGGCACTGTGTTATTTTCCTGAACATTGTAGGAGACCTGTTAAAATGTATATGATAATTGAATGTGGGAACACAGGACTTGAAGGTTATGAGCTCCCTCTTGCTTCTCCTAGCTATTCTGTGTTGCCCTTATTTTCATGTCAGTTCCTTGCCAACTTATTTTCCATATGAACTAATCATATTCAGGATTAAAATGTAGGATAGCAATAATATTTCTTAAAAAAATATTTTAAACTCTATGGCATGTTCCCGTGCTCCAAAAATCATTTAAATATGGCCATGATCTCATTTCCTTCCTATTCTTTCACTGTCACACATGGACTGGGTGGGAGGGGCAGTGGTTGCCAATACAAAATCACAAGAGGTCCAAGGGGTATTTTCACTTCTCTAATCAGCCACGCTGAAGTGTTCATTGTAACCACAGGAAGGTCCAATAATGTGCACATTGATGAGAAAACTGCAGAGCAAACAGAAGTACGGCAGCCCTTTGTGTTTGAGATTCAGCAGGCACACAAATCTGAAAGTGCCTCTTCTGCTTTGACATTATCTACAGGTTCAATCTACAATATGCTGATCCTATCATAATAGAGAAAATTGGTTAATTCCCTCTGGAAATTTACAATAAAAATAATTCTCCCCTTGAAATGCTCTTGCTTCTTCCTTTGATTGGATGATGCTATCACCTTTATTCTTAAGCAGGGGACAAAGAGTGCATTTTTATAGCAAAGCATGTGCATTTTGTATAAAATCTGCACACTTTATGCATGTACTCTACAATTTCTCTGTAAATATTGGCAAGTGAAGATAATTAGTCAAGGATCTTTAAAGTCAACAGGACCTGTGCAAAACTTTATCATTTGTAAGTGGTTATCAAGTCCTTTGAAATTTTCTTCCCCCTTTGTGTGTAAAAAAAAAAAAAAAAATAATAAAAATAATAATAATAAAAAAAAATCCCTCCCTGCTTCTTGGCTTCTGTATTAGAGTATTGCCCTAAACTGCTAAACTGGAGTGTCCAGCTCAGCACTGGAATTACAGGTCACTGTATTGGCTGTTATGGTGATTTTAATGTCCCAATAGAAGCTGTTTTACTAATGAAATGGATCCATTTAACCATTCGTCTGCATTTGGAAGGCAAGAAAGTTTGGCAACAGCAAAACCCCTCTAATTGGAAGCTTACACTTATTGCTAGCTTCTGGCTAGTTTTCACAGAAACAAGGCACACATTACTTCGGCAGGGAAGGCAATTAAGCACCTGTATAACTTCACCATCAGGTGGATGAACTTTCTAAAGTAGCTGCTAAGGATCTGACCACATCATGAACTTGTCATGGTTATTAGGAGGTGGGGCCCATGGCTGGTGGCATGAAAAATGATTGGATGAAGGAGATGGCGATCGCCCCTTCTTGAATTTCTAATCTCAGACACTGCATTTCCTAAATTTTAGTGTGTTTATGGGTAATATGCACTTGAAAGTCATGTGGCTCTGCTGTTAATGCATAGTGAAACAAGCCATATTTAATACACTTGGCAAGGCATTCTATGTGAGTTTACCCAAAAAACATTCCTAAAAATGAGGTGTTAGTCGTATAGTCCACAGAAGGAGATACGCACCTTGATCAAAACAAAGTACTTCAGATTACTTGGCCTTGCTTGAATTGTATACTAGCAAAAAAATGATGTTGCTCTTCTTACAGATTGTTTTTGTCTATTAACATTTCTCTTCTACTAATACTGTCTGTAGTGGAAAGCACAGATGTGCAGAACCACAACTGCAAAATAGTTCTGCAGTCTTTGAGACACACTGGCAAGTACTGGAATACTGTGCATGTGCTGATTCCTAGGCTTGGAGGGCTTCGTGAGAAACTCCCTGCAATGGAGGATTTTTTGCTACAGTTGTAAGAAGTGTGATTTCTGCTTTCTATTGAGTTTTACTGGCTTGCCTAGTTCCCATAAAACATAAAAAGAAGGAATCTGCTGTGTAAAATTTTGAGTTTTCTTTTTTATCTTTTTAGGTTTTTATTTTTTATTTATTTGCAAGAAGCCATTTTATGAGCAATAAGTTTTCTTTGCCCCAGAGAAATATTTTTGTTGCTGATTTGGCGTATCTTTAATGAGGCTAAATAAAAAAACCAAAAACAAAACCCAAAAACATCTCCATAATTTCCAGAAGGCTAAAACAAAAATAACATGCCTGCCAAAGGCATATAGTTTTCATAGTCAGGCACACATGTTTGATATTGGTTCAAGTTTAACAAAAGTGCAGGGCAGAAGGGCTGGCTTGGGCCAGAGACAGGGTAGGTAGAAGAATTGCTCCAGCCTTTGCATTGTCTCCCTTGCTTATTCTAGGTTTTGGAAAAATCATGCTAAAGGCTCCTGCTGAAGGCAAGATGGAGTCATAGTCAACTGCAGCTAATTTTGAGGGGGTGAAGACCCTCAGAACAGTTTCTGCTTCTACAAGCCATGTTCCTGATATGGAAACAGGAATAGTTAGTCTGGGGTTTTATTTCAGCTTTCTCTGGTAAGAGCAGACCTGTCTCCTCCTGTGGCTAGCAGAGGTGTGGTTTAGATCATTTCCTGATGAGCTGAGAAACTGCATGATGAATCTGCAGTGAAAAATAGATAATATACAGAAATTCTCAGCCTCCAGTGAAAGGGCAACGAGACAAAGACTCCTGATGTTTAGGCCTTTTCTCTTAGGTCTTCTGCTTCTGAATGCAGTGGTCTGTAGTATTTTTTTCTTCCCCAAAAGAGGAGGGATATGTTCTGAGGTGGCTTGAGAGCTAAGCTGATAGAAATACAGTGAAGGAAAGAATTTAGAAATATCTTAGTTGCTTATATCAAACAGGATTTTTTTTGTCCTTTTAAATATGATCTACACAAACTAAATCTCAGTTTCCTTAAGATTCTTTGTTTCTGAAAGCTTTGTTCTATCATTGAACTCTTAAAATACATATGAATTAAAATACTTCATAAAAAAGTTTCATAAATATTCAAAACTATTTGGTTGCAAGTTATTTTCTTTTTCTGTGTTAGGAATTTTTTTTTTAATTAAGCAACTAAGCAACCTCTCATTCATAGGGAAAGCTATCTGTAAGAGCTATATAACACTTTGCCTGTAATGCGGTTTACCACCAATTAGTATAACACATTCCAAACAGTTCGTTACCAGCCAAATGAGTTTGTGATGGACAGTTGCATTACAGGATCATTCTTGGTTTTTAGCTATTTCTGTAATATATTACAGAAACAGTGAACTGTAGCATTACCTGCCATGAGAAATAACCTCACCCTTAATTCTGCATCACTTTTCCCTTGTGATTATATAACAATGACGCACTTTGTTTTGTATTAGAATATTAACATATATAATGGTTTTCAGGTTCAATAGAGTTTTCTTTTTTGGGAATTTATAAAACAATCCTACTTTCTTGAACATGACAGGTTTGTACATCTATTAGGTATAAAGTGGGGCAGAGTCCGCCAACTTTACTTAAAATTAGACAAGATAGAATAGGGCATGTCAAGTTCTGTTCTGGTATGCCCTTTGAAATGGACATATATTACATCACTTTATTTAAAAAAAGAAAAAAAAAAAGGCAATATCATAATGATTGTTGCAAACACTATGGAAGTTCCAGGGTATGGAAGGACTTATTTTGAGATACTACTTTCTGTTATGACAGAGGAAAGGAAATACTTTTTTGAATGAAGGTGAACTTTAGATTCCTGACAGGTGATCCCCACTACAAAATATTACAATAGTGTCTTGCTTGCTCAACACTTCAAAATTTTGGTCTTGCTGAGACATTTCAGATGTTGCTTTCAGCAGCTATAGTTATTTTCAGTTGTCCCTCCTGATAAGACATTGCCTCTCTATCCTTTAACTAAACCAAGTGTATCCATCCAGTCAGTAAGAGATCACAGCGTTCACCAATCAGTCCAAAATTACATGAATTGGAGAAAAGATTTAATTACTTTGACTACCTAGTGTGCTGGTGGTTTTTTTTTTTTGAGGGGAGAGTACTGAAAGGAGGCAAAATAGGATCACCTAGAATATTTACTAATTATGGGTAATGAAGTGGAAAAAGAGTTCAGATAACAATTGGAAAAGTTAAAGGAGAGAGGGATGGTTTTGCTGGTCATTAGTGGCTTTTCAGCAGCAAGAAACCGAAAATAGGATTGCTTCACTGTCACGTGGCCTGGTTTGGAAAATGAAATGAGACCATAGGGATGAGGTCAAAGGACTTCCTAAAATCTCCTAGTCTGGAGACTCTCTTGTCAGTATTTC
Source organism: Falco cherrug (assembly GCF_023634085.1). NCBI lineage: Eukaryota > Metazoa > Chordata > Aves > Falconiformes > Falconidae > Falco > Falco cherrug. Next base: position 65,225,781 of record NC_073697.1, read on the forward strand.
CTACACCAGACTGATCAGCTGTAGTAGAATTAGACAGAAGCATCTAGAGTTGATGTGCGGACCATAAGGGACAGAAAATGTAGCCTGGCTCTTGGCTGAGCAATCTCGATAGTGTGTGCATAATGGGAAACTGCCCAGCAAGCGCTCAGTTCAGGCTGTAAACTGCAGATCCTTTATTGTCTTGTTAAGACTGAAGAAATGTGAGTCAGTTTAAACTTTTCCTGTTAAGCATCTTTGTAAGTTGCCTCTTTGAACTTGCTGGAGCTTGAAGTCCTGAGACAATCTGCTGTGTTTCGAGACTTCCTTGCATCTTGGTAATGTTTGCTAATTCTCCCCAATGAAATGAGAATAACAGCCTTGCTCCCCTCTTTTCTCTGTTGGTCCACTAAACAATGGAAAGTAAAAAATGTAGAAAGAAACAGAACAAAAAAAATCCCATGTGTCTGTGTGATGCTGATGAACCCTGAAGACACAATTTTGGTAATCTGGTGCCAGTACCACCAGCAATAATGCAATAGGAGCTTCTTACTGATTAAATATCCTTCTTAACATCAGTAATAATTACTGTGTACACTTAAGCAATAAACTAATCCCTGACTCCAATCCCTTATAATTAAGCTTAATGAATTGAATTGTCTTTAGTGTCAGATAGGCCTAAACATTGCCTAAAACTACAAGTAAAAGAGATATAACAAAAACCTTTTACAAGGATAATGCAAGGATATTGTGACTTCATGTTTCTTTAAAATAGAAATATCTGCAATTCGCCAAAACACGTATGTATTGAAAAAATAAGTAAATGCTGTAGTTGCATTTGAGCCTGTTGTGTCTCTCCACCCCCTGGTTATAGGAGCTTGTGGAAAATTTTCAGAATTCCAGCAAGTTTTTGATGATGTGTTTATACTCTTTTTAGCTCACTTTCTCATGTTTCTGAAATTGTTGTAATGCAGAAGCAGCTGGAAGAATCAGGTAGTCGTTAGTGAGCTGGATTTTCAAAGCAATGGCCTAATTCTGTTCGTCTTTTGACATGAGAAGCAGCAGTGTTAGGGCAAACGCAAAGCTCCAATGTAATGTTGCTACTTGAGCTATTTTAAGGATAGAAAACTAATTTTTTTCTCAGTTTTCTGGGCTTGTTAAAAATTAAAAAAAAATATATTCTGGACAGGATCTCATGGCAAAAAGGTAATTATCCTAAGCTATGCCTTGTAATTGGTTGATCCTCAACATTCCAGACAGTCAATCATATAAAAAAGCATTTCATTCAGTCCAAACAGGTTCCTACATGTTTGTAGTACAAGCAGTTGCTGAAAATGGTTGAGGGTGGAGAGGGGTGCTGAATATTGTAGTTTCTTCTTGTGCTGTTGGCACCTGCTGTAAGAGGAAAGAAATACAAAGAGCCTGTGGTTCTGCCTCCATGGCATTGATAGCTGTTCTCTGTGCAGAGTCATTTGAATTGCATTTTTGTCTGTTATGCATGTTCTTTGGCTCTGCTGCTCATGGACATGTGGAAATGTACTGGTATCTGCATCAAAACCTCAACTGTGGTGAACTGGTGTCAGTGGAATTTGGTGCACTGCTGTAGCCCCAGAGAACTGCCAAATCTGAAAACGTCTGGATCTTCTGTAGGTTTCACGTGCCTTGATGTGCACTTTGGTAGTTATTTAGTGTCTTGAAAATGTCTGGCATTTGCTAGTATCGACTTTTCTGAAAATTCCCTTAGATGGCACTTGGGCTGCCTTAAAATAAAAAATCTAACCCAAATCCCTTACGCCATCCCCATTAAATGAAAATGTTCCGTCATTTCCATCTCAATGGGAGATTCTTGTCTGAGGCAGGATTTAATGTGGTACTCATTCACATCTGTAGGAATATATTAAAACAATCAGAATGACCCAATGTACTAAAATGAAGCACATAAATCATATTATGTCATTAATCAGATTGCCATATGTAGTTGCCAGCCTCTGCTTAATTTGACTGGGATAAATCAAAACATAATGCCTCAAGTAAAAGGTATTTTTAAAAGGGATGAAAGTAGCATGTACTCCATTACCATTTCTATTTTTTTTATTAATGATCAAATGGAAAAAACCTCATTTGCAGTGGTGATGACTTGAAAACTTGGCAGTAGTGTTATTGTGTTCTTTGGGAAATAAAAAATGTGAAAGAGTATTTGTGCCTCAGAAATGGTAGAGGTTTGTGTCCATACAGAAGTGTGTGTGCATGTTCACATAATTTATATAATCCCATCTGAGAGCCTTGTTACAAATGCGGCAATGGAAAATGTCTTGAATGATACTTCTCTGGGTATCCTCTGCACTTTCAGTGTAGTGAATCATGTAAAAGTCCAATGAATCAAGTACTTTGTAAGGAAAAGTTCCTCTGATTTTTTCCATCCTTTATGCATAGGGGATTGAATGTGTAGCTTTCCTGACTCGGACAGAAAGCAGTTATCACATAAGAAATCTGCCAACTACAGCCTGGATTGCAACTGGCTCTAGGATTTTATAGGTCTTTTTATATGGCTTTCCCTTTTCCATTCAGCATAATACCTCTTACTCTGATCAAGGTTTGGCTGCTTTGTCACAATTCTCATCAGAATTTCTCTGTCTTGTATTTTTAAAGAATGTTTTCGAAAGGAATCAACTCGTGGTTTTTAGTTCTTTCTGAGCTTGACATTCATAATCATGAAAAACTAAAAATACCGGTGCCACTACCGTGCTGGAAATAGATATAACGCACGCTAATGAAGACTTCAAAGGGGGAACTGTTTTTATTATTTTAGTTTAAAAATGACAGAGATATTTTTTTGAGTTAAACCTAAAAAACACATTTGAGGTGGATCAGTTCAGGGAAATTCGGGGAAGAAGCAGGAGTTATTAATTCACGGGATGAGCAAGGCTGTTTCTTGTCATCTTTCTGTCTGTGAGCATTTGAACTCTGGCTTTGTGACACTTATATGGACTGCTTGAAAGTTTCTGTAGTTCATTGTACACTATCTCTTTTTGTCTTCGTGTTTTATGGAACTTAGGTTGAAAATGCCAACATTGTAAACAAATCACAAACGCTGAATACAATTTAAATATGAACTTCTAAGTTTAGGTGACAACTGTAATAAAAGCTCTAACTGTGGAAAGAAAAATAAGCTAGTTACAGATAAACTTTAGTCTCTGCCTCAGAAATGCTGAGGTGGTGTTTGAGGAGCTGTGAAAATTGATTTTTTCCTTTTCATGTAATCCCTGTCATCATTGTACTAGTTAAGATAACATTTCCTTTTACTATAGTTCGTTGCTGCCTGTACTTTTGATATTACTACTTCAGCAGCCTGTTTTCCTGATACTTCCAGATTACCTACCAACTCAAGCCATTTGTTTGTATGATCTGCCAAGATTGCTTAGTGGCCTGATGAATGTGTGTTAGTATGGTATGGGAAAGAAAAGTATATGTGCAAGTCAGTAAAAGGATTTCCTGGGTTTTAGGGAAGCCACCTCTCTTTCTGGTTCAGCCTAAGCTGTACATGCAGACCAGTAGAGCCAGAATTGGCTTTGTTTCAGACTGTGCTGTCCTTGCCCATCTGATCTCCGCTGCTTTCTTCCTGTGCTGCATCTGCTACGCATGATCTTGCTCTGCATTGGGTGACATTTCTCAGCTGTGTAAGTGGGCTCATTACTAAAACCTGTGTTTCTTGTATCTTTGAATTGCAGGGTTTACAGTGCAGAGTTAATTGCTGTATGCACTTTTTCAGTGGCAACTGGGTAGGAGTTTATATTCTGTGTATGGTTGTCCCTCTCATGTGCTTGCTGTGGTTTAACCCCAGCTGGCAGCTAAGTACCATGCAGCCACTTGCTCGCACCCCCCGCCCCCATGGGATGGGGAGGAGATATAGATAAAAGGTAAAAGCGGTGGACTGAGATAAGAACAGTTTTAAGATTGAAATAAAATATTATAATAATAAAAACAATAATGGTGATCATGATGAAAAGGAAAATAACAAAAAGGGAAATAAAATCCAAGACAGACAAGTGGTACACGACACAATTGTTCACCACCCACTGACAGATTCCCAGCCAGTCCCTCAGCAGCTATCTGTGTCTCCTGGCCAACTCCTCCGAGTTTATATACTGAGCGTGACACTTTATGGTATGGAATATCCCATTTAGCTAGTTCAGGTCAGCTGTCCTGGCTGTGCCCTCTCAGAACTTCCCATGCTCCTGCTCGCTGGCAGAGCATGGGAAACCGAACAATCTTTGACTTAGGGTAAGCACTGCTTAGCAACGACTAAAACATCAGTGTGTTATCAATGTTGTTCTCATACTAAACCAAGACCACAGCACTGTACCAGCTGCTAGGAAGAAAATTAACTGTCCCAGCCAAAACCAGGACAATTCTGTAACTTGCTCCATATCATGTTTTCCCAGCTGTTGATTTTGCATTGTTTTACTGTATTTTTCTAGTCCAAGGTGCTCCTGTAGGATGAGTTTCCGTCTCAATATTGCTGCATGGTCTTTGCAAGAGCTGTGTGAGGGAAGTAATACACTCCAGTTCTAAGTGTAGCTCATGCTGCTCCAACTCAAAATTCAGAACTGGAAACCATCTTTACCTTGCTGATAGTTTTATATTTCTATTTCAGAGGCTGCTGCAACTAACACGAGTACCTTGGTTTGGGTTTTATGTGGTGAGTATTGAAGAAACCTGTCACCTAGCCTCTAAGGACTAGCAGAGAAAATGGAAGAAACGGAAGGACAGATCTTTGTCGTGACTTGTTCAGGACTAAACAGCAGTTTGGTCTTGGAAGTTGTCTTTTTCTCAAAGGAGTTATGCACAGTGGGCTACATTGCACTCCTGCATCGTACAGCCTTCTGTGTCAGTGGTACAGGTAGCTTTCAGCTTGTCATTTGCTTAAGGTTGCTAGTGCTGCAACAAGCTTTCATATGTGTGCGTTCTTGCCAAGTATATGCCCTTTGTCTGGCTGAATCTACCTTTGTTCCTTCGAGTTTTAAAGCGTATACACCACATTAAAACCATCGGTGTAATTTTCTGCTGGGAGATGGGACTCTGAGCTGAGAAAATGAATGATAAGTAATGAGGACAGTGAGAGCTAATGTGTAAATGCAGAAGTTTTATCCTCTGAAAAATTACTGTGGCATCGAAGTCCCCAGATGAGTAAAAACAATGCACCAACGTTTCATCACAGACTCTCATCAAAACTTCAAATAGAATTTTTACATCCATACACTATCATGAAGTATTTATAATTACTGTGCCAGGAAATCTAGCTGGTGAGTCTCGGAAATCAAAGGATTAAAAATAAAAGAAACATAAATGAATAAATAATTATAGACTCTCCCTGTGCATTCTCTAAACCTAGAGTGTCAAAGTTGTTCTGTAGCAGGGGATGACTGACACTTTCAATTGAGCTCCCTAGGAGAGAAATAAAAAATGTGCCTGTAGAGGAGGGAAGGCTTTACTGTACAGAGCTCCTAGTGAAATCAGTAGGAGTGTTAGCTGTGTAGCTTAATATCTCTGCCCTGGTAATCAGGGGTAGGTGTATATATATATATATATTTTTTTTTTAAGATAATCTGGCACCAGATAAATAGACAACAGTTTGGTACCTAAATATGTCTCAGGATGGGGCGCTTCCTCGAGTGGATAGTTAGGTTTAGCTGCAGCACATAACCATTGTGATATGCACAGGGTATTGCTGCATAAGGAAATACTTGATTCTGAGTGAGGGTTTGGGCTTTCTTCATATGATGTGGAGAAAACTAGGGGCAAAAAAAGCACGGTTCTTGGAAATCACTGGGGCACTGAGCTCCTAATACAATCAGGATGGAAAGATGGAAGAAGTGCAATTTGGATGCTTCTAGTTAAGTGGCTGGGCTGATGTTTCTCTTTGCTTGGGATATTGCATGGAGAGCCAGCCAGGCTGTAGGGAGACAGATGCTGGTGGTGGAAGTCAACAAAATCTCTCTGAGCAACAGGGCAGTGAGAGAGAGAGAGAAAACACTTAGATCTGTCTAGTGCTATCAGCCTACTCACTGGACTTGGGACATACCCATGCAGTAGTTTGGAAAGTACCCCAGGATTTTGCCAGCTCAAACGACGTTAGAAAGACAAATAATATCTGCTTATGTTTACGTGGAGGTGATCAGAACCAGTGTGATCTCACTTACTATGTGTTGAGCCGAATGTAAAAAGTCATGCTGGATTACCCTGTGTCCCTGCCTGGATGCTGGTCGAGCTGGGGCAGTGTGCAGGGTGAGACTGTATGCAAGTGATACTCTTTCTGCACAGAAAGTGCTTCCTTTTTATGAAGTGGCACATACTTGCTATGCTGCTGGTTGAGAATAGACCCAATGCCTAAGTCTTTGCTGCCTCCAACTACCCAGAGGGGATAGAGGTAGCTAAAGGCACTGGCATGACTTGTAGGAGGTATCAAGTAGCATAGAACTGGGTTTTTTATTTTTGTTGGTTTTTTTTTCTATGTTAACAGTTACATGTGTCAACGTGGTCAATAGAAGCTGTTTGCAGAAAATAGAAGGTATCTCAAAATGGACAGACTGGGGGGGGGGTGGGGGGCAGGGAGGAGAAAAGAAACAGAAACACTTCAGAATCCTGGTCATAGCTCATTATCTTGACCCAGCAAGTTGCTTTACCCTACTAGACATCAGTTTTGTAGGGAAAGGTTCCATATTCTTCTGAGGACTGGCAGCATTATATCTTAAATATTTTTCAGCTTTTAGTGATGTTCCTGTGTGAATTGAGTTGTTCTACTCTGACTGCAAAGCTGAATCAGTCTCAGTGCTACCGTTAAATACCGAATGATTTAGTGTGTCATCAAAAACTGCATAAACTACTTATTAGAAATGTATTAAACATTCAGCAGGAAATTGAATGTTCACAGATCTCCTTGTAGTAAGAATACCTAAATAATAGAGCAGTCATTACTCAAATTATCTAAACTTAGTTAATTGCACAACAACGTGGTGGTGATTTTGTGACTGATTATTTTGATTATTATAGAGGGCAAGAATGAAGTATTACAAATAGAGTTGAAAAGATGGGGCTGGGCTTCCATGATGAAATGACAGCAAAATGTTTGCAGTGGTGTTCCCTAATGCCCACCAGGTTCTAGACTCTCAGACCTGTAACCTTTCCTGTAGTAGGTAGTTCTCCCTTCTAGTCATCACAATTCCAGTGGCAGCTTCAATGAAAAAAAAATTCTGTGCGCTTCACTCTAATAGTGCTGATTCAGTTTGCTATATTTATGCCAATGAGAGAAACAATTTTTTCAGATGTTAGATTTTTTTAACAGATCTGAAAGACTCTTTGAATCCCAAGATACTGATATGTGTCCTAACAGTGGTACAATTTCCTTTATTGATGAGTAGGTTTATTGGTTGATTTAGAGCCACAGTAGTAGAAAAGTCCCAGTTGTTAATCTATATGTTACTCTCACTTTGTCGTGAAATGCTGGATAGGAAGCCAACTCTAACAGTTTAAGATGTGATTGAGTGCTTTAAAATGTCTCCCATAATTTTGAAATAGATGCTGATTTCATGTTACTAAAATACTGGGACAATATGTACTTACCCTCTAGAAGGTATGGATCAATCCAGAAAGATGATGGGAAAAGAAGTCCATTCATTGAAAGATGATGGGGGGATACTCTTCACTGTCATTCAGACATTGGATGAGGCCACAGATACTAGGGCCAGAAATAAATGCTCTCATCATGTCTGGCATTTGTATGAAACAATCTGGTGCATCGCTGTGACTCACAGCTTCCATTTAAGCTGTATTACTCCTCTAGAATTCTGTCTGCATTTTCAGAGTATTTCTGTACTTTAATTTTGAAAATACAGAACAACTGGGAAACAGAAGGAATGGCTGGGAATGGAAAGCATGCCTTGAGTTAAGAACAATGCAGAGGATATTTGGAGGAGTTGATAATATCATAAGTAAATTAATTATTTGCCCTATATTGACAGTGTGTCTGTGGAGAAAGATCATCTTTAAAAGGAACCATGGTCCTCTCACTTTCATCCAGGCTGATTTATGGTTTTGCAGTCTCTAAGCAGGGGCCTGGGTGATTTGTCCCCAACATGTTTCAAGGTGTACATTTTTCTCATTTTGTCTTCCCCAGGAAGTAGTGAATATTAGACCTTACTCTGTCACTGTTCTGAGGTTTTCCATGAGGTGGGAAAGTAAGCCCTTTTCATTTGAGAGCTCTAGATAGATAAATTTTGTCCATGGTTGGGCCCAAGATCCAGAAAATGTCAGAGTCTAGAGATGTGTTCTCTGTCCCCATTTGGGCTCTGAAAAATTGCTTCACTTTGCTTACACCCAAACCTCCCTTTTCAAGTCAGGAGAACAAAAGGGAAAGCAACATTTGTGCATAAGGAAATGCACTGACAATGGCTGCAAGTCAGGTCTCTTGCTGATGTTGGCCACTTTATTGGAATGCAAGGATGTTTTTTGACAAAGTTTCTGTGATAGTCCTACATTGCAGACAAAAGATTGGAGATGTTTCCTTCTTTTTCTCCCTCTGTAATGCTCAGGCTTTTGCACCATCAGAGGAATGAAAGTGTTTAACTTTTAAACATGTTGTTGAAATATTAAACAAAGTTTTTCCTGCTGATTGTTAATGCTGTATCAAAGCAGGTTTGAAACCGCTTCATAATCTCTTACATAATGCTGTCATGCTGTTCATGTCACTGATGCTATTTCATCGTGATAGCTGCCACCAGTCGGAGGCTCAGAAATGTGATTGTAACCATGCTTAAATGCATTTTAAATAAATTTCACAGATTATTCTTGGGGGGATGTGCTTTCTTAGGTTACAAGGTTTTTTTAGATGGAAACTGAACAGAATGCTCCATTAAATCAGTCTCCTTGTCTGTGCATTGCAACACAGATAGTCCTTGTCTTCCTCTCAAAGTGGATCTACCTTAAAGTAGTTGCCTTTTGCTGGAGTGGGGTTAAGGAGCTAGAAAACAAACTCTTCCCATCTATTCAATTCTTGCATATAGATGGTTCAAGAATTCAATCCTTTGCTGTACCTTCCATTGCAGCTGGCTGTGCTGCAAAATAATCCCCTTGCACCCAGAGAGGAGTCTGTGATTGAAATCTAGGAGTGCCCTCCCTCCCTCTCTCCCCAGTTTCTGGAAGCTGATAAAGGGATTAGGAGATTCTGCTTCATATGAGTTAGATCAATAACTTGAATAACGTCTTTCCACTTGAGCGGCCCCATCAGTGTGTGAGTGTGCCTGGATATAGGAAGCCTATGTTTCTTTGGAGGAAAAAGAAAGAATTCTACAAACACAATCCAGCTCAACCTGCTGTGGACTGGAATACCTACTGAAATAGCAAAATATCTTTTGCCAGTTAGGAACGTGACTTGGGTATGGGCAGGATAATTTTTCTAGATTAAATCCTTCAAATCTTAATCTAAGAAAGTAACTGAAGAGTATGCTAATGTCTTGGGACAGGCACATGCTTAACTACTTCCCCAAGGCAGGAATGCTTCCTGGAATTACCCTTCAGGTAAAATATACCTTCTGGCATGTTAATTTCTACCTGAAGCAGAACCTGTGTTTGTGGTCCTCACTTGGAAAATGGTACAAAATACTTGTGTGTTAGAAGGTGAGGGGTCATGAAGGGGAAAGAAAGAGGAAGAAGCAACAGAACAGACACCCCCCTTCTTTCTATTTCCAATTTGGTAGTGTATTTAAGATCCAACAGAAGAATATAAACCCTGAGATACTTAGGCTGATGTTTAATCAAGAACTTAAAATTGCTGTGCCTCAGGGCAGGGTCAGCCTCTTTGAGAAAATGCTATCATGTTTCTTCAAACTTAGTCATCTTATTTACTTAATCAAAATCTGTTCAGACTGTTTTGTAGTAGTAGTGGGCATCTGGAAATAGAAATGTTCCAATTTGCAATGTCATGGGATATTTAGATCTAAGAAATAAATGAAAACGCTGTGGTGTGGAAGTAGAACTGCCAGAAGGGAAGTTCAGAGAAAGTCCATGAATGCAGCAAATGGCCAAGGAGGAGGATGACTGAGAGGCTGAGAACCTATGTGTGTAGCTGGTCTGATCAGAATTGTCTCCCTAGGATCACAGAAAAGACATTTCTGTCAGAACACTGATTGGAAGGCTTTGGCATTTGGTCTACTTTTTTGCATCTTTATCAATACTTACTAGTTTTGGCAGATTGTTTTGATCCAGTGACTCAGCTGTACTAGGCACCTCTCTGAGTATGGAATAATTAGTCAAATAACTGCTGTCCACTAAATTCAATAGGAGGACTTCCTTCTGACTTTGTAGGATGCTGGAACAAGATCCAACCAGTCTAGCCTGCTTGAAGGCTGTAGGTGTCTACACAGCTTGGTGAGCAAAGATACGAGCTTGTGACACTCGTGACGCTTTGTTGCTTGGATGTTTATCTGTCCTATACAGTGCTCTCCCTGCTTTGTTATTACTGCATTGACAAAAGTACACTCAGCTTCTGCAGTACAAAACCTGAACCTACGGCAATTTCAGTCATTTGAGAAAGAGAGGGGTATATTTACCCTATAGGGATGTGATGGAAATTGGATTACTGGTGTTCCTGCTGCATGCAGAAGCACTGCTTGTAAGCTTGCCATTATTCATATGAAGACGGCTTTATAGTATCATGGCCTTAAGAATTGAAAGGTGCTTTGGAAGGTTTTTGGAAGGTACTCATCACCGCTAATTGTTATTGATAACAAAAGAATATCTCATCTACATTAATGACAGGAAGCTGGCAATCCACTTATTTTCATATTGCTTAAGGAGAAAAGACACCAGGATCATTAAAAATAGCAGTGAATTTTAAAATATTTTAAATACTGAACAGATTATTCTAACTGTCACTATACTTCAGAGCCTGAAACTTGTTATGATTTTTCGATCTTGATTTTGGCTTTTGGAGATGAAATACGCAGAAGGGTTTTATTTATTCAAAGTTAGGTGGGCTTTCCAGCTCCAGCAGGATAGTGTTTCCCTGTTAGCCCACCGCTGTTCACAAATGCAAGTGCCAGGCTCGCAACTGACTCCTTCCTGCACACACATAGGGAAAGCCCAAAAAGTTCTCAGGCTTATTCCAACTATGCCTATAAATCTGCCTGGAAAGAATTCTTCTCCTTCGACAGTCCCGGTGATTAATTAGGTAGCATGAGTCTCTGCAACAGCTCAATCACATTGAACAAGTGGTGTCACATTCCCTTCCCAAATGTGATTATTGCACATGTCCATGACACAGCAGCAGGTTCCTTCAGTAAGATCTTTTACCGCTGCAGAGATTACAGAACATTTGCTGCTTTCATTTACTACAGGCACTAGAACATCTCAAACAATTTCAGTTGTAAAGCCAGGGAATGCATATATGTATTTTTAGGATGTATTGGAAATTCTTCTGTGCTATTAAGGACCACAAAATCAAATATATGCAGGATCAAACTGGACTTATAGATATTTTAGAGGTTACGTTTTATGACTGATAATTCAGTCTTATTGAAAATGTGATTCTATTACTTGTCCGCTGCTGCTTGCTTGCATTTCCTCATGCAGCTAAATTGTTTGGCTTCAATTGTACAGGGCAGATATTCCTCTAAGATACTCCTCATGGCTCCCCCACTTTTTGGCACAGCTGATCCCTGCCTTACATCTAATCCTCCCAGTGTTCATATCTAGAGAGAAAGGCATCCTGTCCAAGAATCTGTGAAGTCAGAAAGCTGGAGTTAATCATTGAGCAACACAATTAAATGGTTAGCTCATAGTAATGTCACTGGTATTTGTGCTTGAATTCTGAACTGGCTAGCATGTCCTCCTTGTAATTTCAGCATTCTCAGCAGGATCATACCAATCTCGACATTTACAAAGGAAGTTGCCCTTAAAACTGTGGTTGTGGTTCTGGTACTTTAGGCCATGGAGTTTAGCATAGACATTTGCTTGTGTGTGTCGCCTGCTGCTGCCTGGCTGGGCACACTTGTCAAGGACAGGAACAAACCCTAGAGAACCAAGTGCTTTGTGGATGCAGCTATGAGTGACTTCATATTATTTTTCTCCATGAAATCGCTTAAAAAAAAAAGTCTATGGTAACCTGCTGATTTAGTTGGTCATAGTGTCCCTTGGAAAACCCCTGCTTATCTTTTAATAATATGGAGGGCCACACCAGAGAAACGGGAAACAAAGAAAGTATGCAACCCCAAGGCAAGCGTTATGCTGGGACCAAAGGTGGGAAGAGAGCTGGGGTCCTGTGTATCTTAACGCAATATTCTCCTAAGTAAAGTGCATTGCAGCTCTGGTGTCTGGCAGAGCTCAGGGTTAAAGGACAGAGCAAGGGGAAAAAAAAAAATTATTTCCTGTGTAATTGGAAAAATCTTCCTGGATGTAACTGTCTCTTGCTAACATGTTTCTCTGTCAAAGATGGTGCAGGTTTTTTTACACTGGTGCATAGTGAAGATGCTCAATTTCAGAATCTTTGCAGCCTTTTCTGATTTTTAGTGTTCTTTTTGTTGACTTTAAAGAAAGTTTCAGGTAAATTTTCTGGAAATGCTGTTTCCATCCTGTGATTCCTGTTTAGATCTACCTGCTCTGGTGTCATTATTGTTAAATCTATTTACATCCTGATCCACAAATGTCACATGCTGATAGAGATAGGGTCTGAGCTGCCTACTAAAGATACCAGTAGGAGATCAGCCTCTGTAAGTGCAGTTCCAGACCAGAATACCCAAGTCAAGTGGAGATTAACTGACAAAAAATGAAAGGGAGGTAAATTCAGTTTCAGTTCAGAGACAGTACTCCTAGTTCAGATGGCTGTAGGAGGGAATTTGTTGGTTAATCAAGAAAGGTGCATAGCAAGACCCCTCTCAGTGAATTCTTGCCTAGACATGTGCTCCTTTTGAGTGCCCTGAGAAGAGCTCAACCAGTGAAGACAGACTTCTCTGATCTGTTCCGGTTTGGTTGCTGCTCACGCCGGGTGAGTTTCCCTCACAAAATATTTAGGGAGCAACAACTGCTTGTATGTCATGTAGGTGTTACCATTAGGATATCAGGAAGGTCTGATCCCTATGTAGAGAGGCACCACTAGAGGGTGGGGAACAGTCATTTCTGCTTTGCTACCACAGATGTTTGAGGGACATGGTGTGCTGGTGTAGACATCATCACCTGAGAACTGCAGTCCTTTGTTGTAGTCTTGACCGTTATACAGAATTGCTCTTTAACTTTGAGCAAAACATCTTCCTTGTCTTCTCTTTCAAACCTTGAATACTGCACAGAGCTGGAACATCTTCCTGCCGCTAGATGTGGAATGGATGTGTTCCTTTTAGCTGTTTACCCACCAAAGATGTCTTTAGAGTTAAGAGGAAGGGACAGCAACTTGTCAGGGAGAAAAAAATTCTGCTCTTAGACTGTACATATCTCTTTTCATTGGCAATAGAAAGCCTGACCAACAGGAGCAACAGCGATCTATAGCAGATATTTAAACTCTGGGGGGACAAGGCTGCCTATGCAGGGTATCTTGCAGTCCAGATGAGACAAAGAAAAAGTAATGTTTTCAGAAGCATGGGCAAACCCAGTCCCAAAAGTCAAGTAGGCGTAGGGAAGCCAATACTGTTCCTGGTAGCAGTAGACAGCAGACAGCTAAGGAAACTGCTACTTACCTTCTGTATGACTACCTGTATCTTGAGGGATTTCAAACATCCTTACAAAAACCGGGCCATTAAATGATTTTGTGTTCTAAAATGCTGTTTCAGAAGTGAGTTAGGCATTTATTCTTGTAACAGTAGACTGACAGCCAGGGGATCGTGGTATTTAAGTGCCTCCCTCTTTTGTAAATGCCACCAGTAATCCCTTAGCCTCAGTTTCCACAGCTGAAAAAAGACTGTGATATACTAATGCCTACCTTCTTCCTGTAAGTACTTGGCTTTGCCACGGCTAATTCTTTCCTGTGTTCAAAGCACAGTGGGTTGCAAAATTATGATTATTAAAACCAGCTATTAGAGAGTGTTGTCTCCTCTGAGAATATTGATTTAATCACATGTCTCTGTGTATTTAAAGTCTGAAGTGATACGATGTGCAAAGATCAATTTATTCTATGTTTGTATCTAATGAATAATTATGGAGTCTTCTTTGTTCTTTCTGTAATGAATAAAAATGTTATTAGTCAGAAAAGGCAAGAGAGTGTGCTTGACAAAGGAAGCCCACCAGACCATTCTGCATCAGCTTCTAACTTCGTCTTCTTTTTCCAAATATATCTTTTTCCTTCTTTTTTTCCCCCATTTTTATTCTAGTCACTGTAGCAATTTTTTCCTACCCACCAGCTTCTGTGAAAAAAGTGACTTTAAAAATCAAACAAACCAAACAAGTGTTACCTGAGGGACAACTATTGGAACTTAGAGTATGTTCTCTAATAGTGGTCAGAAGTTTGGTCATTTGAAGTTAACCTCATGGCTTAATTTAATATTGATACTTTTTGGTGTGATAGAGTAGAACCATACTTGTGAGGGAGACTGCTGATGGAACATCTGCGGAGGGTCCTGTGGCTGCTTGCTTAAAGGCATACGTGACCTTATGTGAATGGACAGAGATGCACTCCTAGAACATACTCTGTTTAGGAAAGTAGTTTGTGTGGAGGATGAGGTATGCTGATGAGGTGCAGAGTGGCTGTGCTTTAAAAGCTGAAGATCAAAGTCTCTAAGCATGGTTGTCGGAAACTCTCCACTTAGCTCAGTCACCAAATCATCCATGGAATCCTCTTTGCAAAGGGAGATAGTTACCAGATCAGTCTGTGGAGTAGTGAAGGCCACTCACGCATGTATAAGACTCTTGTGGCTGTCCCTTGTGTTACATGACTCCTCACCAAGGCTTTTTGCTTGCGTATTGATCAGGAAATTCCCTTTCTTTTGCTCTTGAGGTACTTGGGTGAGGCTTTATTTTCCTGGCTTTCATTCCAGCAGGGAGAGTAGATATGTTGCACTGTGTTGTGCTGCCCCTATATCAGCTCTCAAGAGGAGCAGGGCAACTGAGTACTGTACTGCCTTCTCTCCAAATGTAGGTTTGCTCATGGCCAAGTTATTGTCCTCCTCTGTCCTTGTTCTCTTGCTACAGAGAATACCAATAAAGCATGTGTTTCCGTAGCTACATATCTTTCGTATCTTTCACGTCACCGTTTTTGAGACCATGTCCCAAAAGGAAAGAGATTTATAAAACAAGGGCATGTATCCAGTCGAACACTCCCAGAGACTGTAAAGCTCCAGCTGCAGTGAAAACTAGTCTCTGTGAGATTCTGCTGTCCTTCTGGAGCAAAAATTACCAAATGCATGTGTATAGCCTTGTTAGTAGGGATGTAAAACCAGTATCATTAGGTGTTGACCTTTTTCTACAAAGCCACTTCAAAACGCTCCGAGATTGCAGACAAATGTTCTTGTTTGTTGTTGCCGGCCATGCTGCCTTCTTTGTGTTTTACAGCTTAGGCTGAAAGTAGATGTATAAGAAAAAGACAGCCTGCTTCTTTTGAGCTATTTAGTTCTGTATCCAGGACTTCGGGGTTCCCTGGGTGAAGGGTGGGCAACCTGGAGATGGCATCAGACCTCTGTGGAGTTGATACAGCTGGGGCACAAATTCTCAGCCCAGCCTGTGGGTATAAACATGGAATTGGAGTTGGTGTGGGCATCTTTATTTTTCTGACAGAAAGGGAGAAGTTTGTGTTCAACTCAAGCTGAAGCCAAATTTAAAAGAGAAACAGAAACCCATCAAATATATCTGCTTCCCAACCCCAGCTCCCTAACATTTCCTCAGCTGTCAACACAATTTTGGCCAGCTTTCCTAATAATAATTTTGATCCACCCCTAAAAAGAAGATTTGAATGATTGAAGCACTCCTTTGAGAAATGAAAAATATTTTCAGGTCCAGTGAGAGCTGATTTGTTTTTATTAGACTCACTTCTCTGTTGAAATAAACTAGGGCATGATGTTGTGAATTGCGTGTTACAGTATTACTGCCAATAATATCAACACTATTAATATAATGTCTGTAATTCACTGCATCATGCCTCATTATTTCATCTCTATAGATTCTTCTTGTTGCGAGTGTAATTGTTTTAATGTTGTATTAAATTAACTCTCTAAGAAGTCCAGCACTGTTATATTCCCCCAAAACAGAAGATACCAAGATAGGCACTGCCTCAAAGGTGTTACATTTTTATTGTGAAGTGATAGATAAATATGAGAAAAATCTTACTTTAAAATATTTCCATGGTATCACAATGTCTCTCAGAGCTGCTGCTTTGTGCAGGCCTTTTTGGGCAGGGCACTGTAATTATGTTTTTCTAGAAGTAGTAGTTTCTTTGTATCTTCCCAATTATCTGAAATGAATTTAATTTCTTCAGCCTGCTGGGTTTGTGTTAGCAAACTTGTTTTGTGTAAACACACGAATGTGACCGGAAAGATAGTTCTGTCTCCACTTTCTGACACTGGAATGATTGTCTTTACCCGCTTTATATTGTATGAATGCATCCAACCTTTATGTAATACTCACTTCTTCATTAGGCAGCTGAGGAGAGTAGAGCATTGTGGGTATATGTTAAATTTGCTGTTGAGATGTTTGTACCTTTGGCAAATGCATTGCAGGCCGCAGTAGCAATGTAAGGCTTGGGAAGCTCTGGAGCCAGCTGGTCTGGATGTAGCTAATGCTGGTCTGTGACACCTTTCTGAAGATAAGAATGTAGTCCCTGTCTCAAAGTTTCTGGCTTACAGAACTCTTTAACTGGGAGGTGGAGTTAAAGCTAGAATTCAGAACAAATTAGACTGTTTTTTAGTATTTATTTAATTTGAAATATACTTTTGTATGTGAGGTGGTGTGTGTTTTCATCACTGTGCCAGGGTGTTGCAATTGGTGAGATGTTTTGGTTTTAATAGAGCTCAGGCCTATGGCTTTGAAAGTCTGTCTGCAATGTAGCTGAAATTCTCCTAAAGGACATGCATTTTCAGCCTTTCCCCTATACATGTTAGGCATACTCTAGAAATTTTCTCAGGGAATTATTTTCCCATAGGAAAGTTTTCACCTACAAAATCTCATTGTCGATGGGAATCTGTACTGGAACGCAGATCTCATCTTTATGCTTCCTTCTCGGGGAGTAGGGCTGCCTTATCAGATGACACCTGCTATATAAGCAACGGCACAAAGGACAGAGGCAGCTAGTTTCTGCCAATACTACATTGTGAGATGGCCAGCTTGCAGCCTCAGACCCGACTAATTCCCTGTTTTTTCTGATGGGACTGTAGGAAACTTATTCCATGAGAAACTGGCGTTTGTGTGTTATTATGATTCCTCCTAAAATATCCAAAAATTAACATTTCTTTTGGAAAGGACTTCTGTTTTCTCATGAGTTCTGGCTGTAATATAGAATTTTCTGCAAAGTAACAACAATAATTTGGCTTTCGCTTTCTCAACATTTTTTGCTCTTTTTCTTTGTACATACCCTCTTCTATGTCACACTGACTTTTGTAATAGAAGTTTCTTCTTGCTTCTTCATTTTCCTATTAAACTGTTTGGGCGGCACATAAAACATTTGCCATTGTGTTTTTAGCTTAAAAGTAGGCAAATATCTGATTTCACTGCATCTTTTCCAAAGCGGGAAGAATTTCTGTTACCTTTCACGAACCAAATTATGTAAGATGAAACATATTGGAAGTTGCAAGGTGTTGTGAAAGTAGAAACATAATGTATGCCCTATTGAAAATAGGGCACCTTGTAACGTTGCATCTTAAACTGAACATGGAGTTTCAACAGGATGTGACTTGCTAAGAGCAAGGGATGTTTTCAGTCTTTGACTTGATCTTAGATTTGAAACAGGGATGTCTATTTCCTTTAATCCGTATGAGTGCAAAATCCATGAGCCTGGAAGATTTGAAGACTGCTAAAGTGAAATAGAGAATGCACCACCTCTTTAAGTCTGTAGAAGATACTAGTAAGTTTCTTGCATATATGTACTCTTCCTCAAGTGCTGTTTTTCTTTTAAAGGTAGAAAAGTTGCTGTGGAAACCTGCTGCCACAGCATTTAAACCATCAGCAATGTATAAATGTCTGTTCTGAGAATGGCTAGTGGCAAGTCGGGTGAATTAATTTAAATCTTCTGGGAATGGCAGCAGCAGACCTGGAAAGTATGAGAGAACAGCCTACAACAATTAATGTTTGTAATAACAGCCTTTGGGTTCAAAGAGGTCAGTGGGACCGTTCATTTTATACAGAAACTGGTAGTTGAAGTTTCACTTACCAACTTTGTTTAATAATGAAACTTCCTGCAGCATCTTTAACAAGCACAAAGACATCTAGCTGATTGGAGAGACATCTAGCATTCAACCATCTGAAGTTACTTTTTTCTGTGGAATTAAAGTGGGAGCCAGGAAAAAAAAATATTTACTGCTCATTATTGTTCATGCATATTGCATTTCTGTATGTAAGACAAGCAGTAAATGTTTTTTAGTCTTTTTCATCAGTGAATGCTTGCAGGAGAAAGAGAATTTCACTTACTTCACTTGAACAAATAGAGTTCTGTGGAATCCATCTGAAATACCTGGATTGTTCATTTTTAATAGCAAACAGGACTGATCTTAAAAGTAAATAGCAAGGTAAAAGAAGAACAGTTGTCAGTTAACTTCATCATTCCTTCCCAGAGCTGATTTTTTTTCCTGTTCCAGTTTGACTGCAGCCGAGACAAGAACCAGAAATGCTAATGACTTGCTGTACATTGGGAATATGGCAAAAAGTCCTCATTTGCAGACAACAATGACTCATAAAGGAAATGCCATGATGCAAGGGATTTTTCTCTTTCATTTATGGTTTGATTTCTGTCATTGTTTTTGGATAGTCATAGGAGTAGCTGAATGCCACTCAGGCTTTAAAAACAGAAGTGAGCCTGAAGCAAATAGCCTTGCACACTGGGGAAGTTCAGAACTGACTTCCCACCAGGCTTGCTTTTCCTTTTGGATGTGATTGGAGACTAAAGCTTCCCTTACAGGAAAACTGAAATCTTTTAGACTTCCCTTCGGCATACATCAGGATGAAAGTGAATCCCTTGACTCTGCTTGTTCCCTGTCCTCACCAGCCATGCTGCTTCCTACATCCCTTCACTGCTGCTCTGCATGTCACTCTTCTTCTCCCTTTGCTTCCAAACACGTTAATGTCTCTCTCATGCTACTTTATGAAACATCCCCTACATCCCATCTGCTTCTATCACTGTCACTTCTTCTCCCTCTGTGTTTCAGCTCCTTGAGCAAACTGTGCCATGGCATGCTTTCCTAGCTGTTCATTTCCACGAGTACATTGCACCTGTTGTCTACTTACTGTGTGGGCTTCCTGCTCAACACTGAGCAAGTCCCTCCCAGCTGCTCTTTGCATCCTGAGCCTAGATTGCCTGAAGCTCTAGGATAAAGGCCATGTTTCACAGCTTGGTTCCTAAGCAGCTTGTTACTGAAAGAATGGAGTTTCTGCTCATCAGAAATGGGATTTACATCTGAGAGTGCAAAGTCAATACCTCCTCCTCTCTCCCTGCTACACAGATCCAGGGATTAAGAAATGTCTTTAAAAGGCATGGCTCTTATATTCCTGCACACACACCACACACACCCCCCCCCATTGCAAGGCTTTTCTCTCTTATGTGATTGTCCCAGAAATTAAGACAACAGAAGACCTTAAGTCTTCTAATGTGCATCTAATAAGACTTTTATAGACTCGTTTTCCAATTGCAAAGGAGAAGTGACACAGGATATAGGTGCTACCCTCAACCTGCATCTTTCCTGCTCTGCTTTTTTAGGAATGTTGTCGGTGTTGTGCCTTTTGGTGTTTTGTGCTGAAGGTCTGTACAGAGAATGCTGGAGAGGTCATTGGTTTGTTTTGGCGCTGTCAAGTTTTCTGTGACATGTTTAGTGGGGTTCTCAGGCAGTTTCTGGGTACATGTTTCACGGTAGACAATGTTTATGATGTCTTGATGAATCAATTAAATTGTTCAGTCCTCAGTCCCTAGATTCATAGCTAATGATTTCTAGTTGTACTGCTGCCTGCTGTTTGGACACGAACCTTCCATATCCTGTGGGAGACAATACTACTAGAAAGGTATAGCATGGCCAACTGAGGAGCAGTGTAGAGGCTTTTCCTCCAGTGTGCTGCAGACTCCCCTTCAAAATTTTGATTCATTCTACCTCAGAGGCTGACACGGAGGAGTTCAACATCCAAAACCTCCTGGTCTTTTTCTGTTCTCGTTCTGCCCACTATGTCTTGTCTTTAGCAGGAGGGACTTCAGTGCTCTCATTGAGATAGTTGTCCTTGAAGAGTCTGCCATCTCGTGGTGGTCTTCTCTGTTGACTGCTCTCTTACTGGGAGTTACCCCTTTGGCAGGACAAACCCAGATAACGTTGTATGTGAGTGCCCCATGCAGAAGGTAAGACCTAACAAGCTAGAAATTAGAGAAAGTTGGTATAATTCTCTCCGCATTGCAGCTGAGAAGCTGAATTACAGGAAAGTGAAATAACGTGTCTGTTTCTGCACAGTGAGCGCTGGTCAGGATTGTGGACACAACTGGCTCCCTTCAGCTCTAAGCTTTAGCTTCTATGCCATTTTCTCTCCTTCTCCCTCCCTCTAACAGCACAGGGTTTTTTTTTCATACAGAAGGAAATACTTTCTGCAGTGTTGCAATAATACATATCTGAAATTTGAAGAAAGCCCATACCCAGCTTTTCCTGCCCGATATTCTTGGCACTATGACATCATAACCCCTGCATATCCTGTCACTAAAACAAATGTATGAAGCAGTTCCACTTCTCCTCTTTAATTGGAACGAGCTTGTTTCAAGGAGCTGAAGAGGCAGACTACTCACAAAGGTTAGTGCGGAGAAATATATCATTGTCTTGCAAGATGTTCTAAGTGGGTCTCTTGAGTATCAAGGTCAGAGTTTATTTAGCAGCAAGTTCTACTGGTATGAATCATCAATAGTGTTCCTTACACAATTTATCAATGCCTGGCAATTATACTTTATTCTCTAAAGAAATTCTACTTTTTTTTTTCAGGAAATGGTGCACATTTTTAACTCTTAATTGTCCTTTCCAAGTATAATTCTCCATTCGTTTGCTGTAGAAAAATGGATATGAGATAGCACTGTGTGCTATTGAGTAGGTTTTAGGACAAAAATCAGTTCTGTATCAAAACCAATGCTTTTTAAAAAACAAAGTTGATTGAGGCAGAATTAATTCTGAGTAAAATGCTGTTTTTCTTTATTTTCTGTGCCTTAAAAAACGTGATATTGGGGCAACAGGATGTGTAATAGTTTTTGTGGTTTTTGTTGTTGCTTTTCTTTTAATTTGTAATGGGGGAAAAGGCCATCATTACTGGGAAATGAAACAATGTTTTTGGGAGTTTAATCCATGCTTCAGTGAAATCGATGAACTTGGTACTTCTGAAAAATCAGGATGTTTTTTACCAGTTTGGTGAATGAACCTCGGTTAACTGCCAGACTAAATGTGGCTGGGCTGTTCTGGCTGAAATGGTTCTGAAATTCCAGCTGCTGGCATGTGCCGTCTCTAAAAATGAGTTAAAGCCCTTGAACTGAGGGTGGCTTCAGTAAGTACCAAACATGGGCAACAAATCATGAACTCTAGGTCACTGAGTAGCCAAGAGGCTTATCCACCGTTAAAGTAGTACTGAAAAACAGAGCAGGTAGTAAGGTTACAGCCAGCATTTTGTACACCTGGAATTGCTTCCTGGACTATAATTCACCATCTCTCTAAAAAAACCCCAACAAACTAACCAAAACCAAACACCAAAAAGCTTCACATTAATAAACAACCCCCCGCACCCCCATTGATTACTGAGTAGGGGAGAGACACATTTTTCAAAAAAGGCTGTTGTTGCTTTATATACAAATAATACCCAGTCTTACTATCTTCACCTTTTGCTAGCCGTACTACATAGTACTTGTCTGTCACATACTGTGCCTGTAAGACAACACTCCCAGACAAGCTCCTGTGTTTGGTGAAGTGCTGTGACATGTGTGGGACATGTTGAGGATGCCCGAGGCCTTACGTCGCATTTCTGGAGGCACCTGGTGTTTCTAATACAGCTGTCCAGTTAGAGCTTCCCAGTGTTTCATCAAACACTGTATTTCTTGCTTCTTTGCTCTTACAGCATCAAAAAAATGTGACTGACCTAAAATACTAACCAGCTGCAGACTCACTCCCCACCAAACCATTTACTATCTCTCTGACATTTCAAACTTCAGAATGTGTCTTCAAGCTTTTCCCTGCAGTTAGGCAGACTAGCTATTTCCTTTCTGGGGAAAAGCTTAGATTCCCATGTAACTGAAATCCAGGTGCTCAGTCTTCAGTGCAAATACTAAAGATCACAACATTCCCCATCTTTCTTTGGAGTGCCTTTCCCAAGCTGTGCCTTGAGCTGTGGCTGAAGTTTCCCCAAGTTATCTGTGGAGATAAGGAACGCTGCAGGTTAGATTGTGTCTGTACATGGTGGTGAGGCTCTTGGCCCCGGAGAGCTGATGTAGTTGGAACTGTCAACAAAGCAGGTGTCGGAATATAGAAATGACTGTCATGTTAGTGGCAGAGCTACTGCGAGTCAGTTATTCCTACCCATTGTGTCAGCCTTAAAACTGGACCCGACCAAGGAAGGTGGTGTGATGTGGTGGGTGCACAGTCACTGCAGAGCCAGCATTCAGTCTTTTCTATCAGCATACAGCTGAGAGTAGAGTTGAACTGAGAGCAGAATACTCCACCCTGCACTTGAGGAGCTGCTTTTGTGTTCAGTAGTAGCAGGGGGCTATGCTGTCTTCTGATCTTTCCTCTGTTATTTAGGATTCAGAAGAGTGGTGCTGGACTTCAGTATTAAGTGCAGCAAGTTATCCAGAGCTGCACCGTGGACCGGGCTACAGGGTGAGGAAATAGCTTCAGTATTCTGCATGAGCTGTGGAGATTATGGGGCGTTTTGCTGAGAAATACAGGGCTGGAAAAGGGAGATGCAGCACAGGGGCGGGGGCTGTGACGGTACTTCCCTAGTTATCCAGTAGGGAGATTTGTTTCTGTTATAAGCCATCAGGAGATAACCTCACTGCAGAAAGAGAAATGGGGACAGAGCTGAGATGCAAGAGTCCCAAGATCTACACTTATCTTCAAGGTAGTCATTTCATTTAAGGCAGTGCAGCGGAGTTTGCCAACATGTTTTGGTCGAAAGTGGCTTGTTTGAGTTTGGAAGACTAGAATTTAGATATATTTGAGCCGATTAATGAACTGTGCTCGGACAGCCACTTCTTTTTGCACCCATTTGACTGAACAATGTAATACTTCATCAGAAGTAAAATCAAACTGGTAGAAGTGAGTGTGTGTGGGCAGACACTGGACATGTCTTCTCTGTGCACAAGTTTTGAAGCAGAAATAAAGAGTTAGATGTGACGGAACCTATCGGCAAGTCTGGAGGCGGTATAACCATGTCAGCATAGCACTAAAACTGGTGCAAATAGCCTGGCCAGGAGGCAAGAGTTTATTTTCTTTGGCTCTGTGCCATGCTGTCAGGGCAGTATTGAGTTTGCTGTTGAGCTAGCATCTCCTCAGCGACTGTGTTGTGCAAGTGAATGTGTGCAAGATGACAGTTCAGTGGTGTAGAGGTTTGTTTTGTAGCTTCTGGTTGTTTTGGTGGCAGTGGTATGTGGGGTTTTGTTTGTTTTTTGAAATGCGTTATGGTCAGTAAAGCAGTAGGAGGAGTCTTTTCAGTACTGTTGGCTTCAGAGGTTACTATGGACCTTGTTCTCTTCATCAGAACAGGCCAGTGTGTTCAGGCGATGATAAGACCTAAGCTGCATTGAATTTTTGGGGAAGGCTTTAAGAGAAACCTAAAATACTGCTTTTAATATTCATACAAACCAAGGAGGCTGTACACATGAGAAGAAGCTTTTAAGAGGAAGAGAGAAGAGCTGCACCTTTTGAGTGGGTCACAGGACTTTTCAAATTGAAATAGTAAAATTGATTCTTCTAGAATGCTTCAGATACACTGTGTAACACCCAAGTGTTCAAGGTAGACGGTATTGAGGTTTCATATAGCATATGTCCCATTCAAGATTATCCTGCAAGCTTTGGGTACACAAGGGACAGATGGGTCTACTAGGATACAACACTGGGAAGCACTAATGAATTTAAAAAGGGTGCACTTTGTTCTCAAGCTTACCTCACTCCTTTTTTTTTTCCCCATGAAAAGATGTTATTATTAGACAGGAAACTGTTACTTGGTGAAAAATGCCCTTTTTTACTTGGTTGTGAGTTATGAGCCTGCTGGTTGCCTTTCATAGAGTTTATTAAAGCTGATTCTGGTTTCATCAGAGCCTGTGATAAGCAGGACTGTAAATTTGCTTTTTGTTTGTTTTTACTGGGCACTCAGAAAATGCAATGGTCCTATCTGTGAAAGTACTGCAGGTGGCTTAAACAGTATATTGAACAATCAAAAATAGCACTGCTGGGGAAATAGCAATGTAAAATGGTGGTGGATCAAGTGAACAATGAAAAGCAGAACAGGACAGAGGGAATCCTCCTGATTTCCTAACTTCTTATTAATCAAGTTTTCTCCCATACTAATAATTGCTTGAACATGTTCCTGTTGCTCTTTAAAACTTGCCTCTCTTGACTCAGCTGTGGGCTCATAAAAATTCAGTGAACTCTTGAGTTATCATAGTTTCCATAGAGAGAAGAAATTATATGGCAAATGTCTAATTGCAATGAAAAGTCACCTTAAATGCAATTCATGGGCATCTGAAAGATCTTGTATACTACTTTTGCATAAAAGTTTACTTCTCTAAGGTATTCTGTGGACAAATCATTCCCATAACAGTTTTCATAGAGATGAGAATATCCAGTGATGGCTCTGGTACATGCTCTCCATGATAGGGAACATGGAACTTCTGCTGCCTTCTGTTGCTAAATCTCTGGGTTTGCTCACTTACCTGTTCTTTTCTACTTTTATTTACCTCTTTAACCAGGAAAATTTGCAGACCTAGGTGTTACTCATCTCTCTTCTTCGGTACAATTTTGTGAAATGCTGATAACGTGAAATCCTTAATCTGTCTGAGGATGCTCTGGTCAGATTTTTGTGTTCATAGTGCCCTTGGTCTGGGGTAGAATTCAACTTTGAGGGATGTCAGCTGTCCTCTAGATATCTTAAGTGGCAGCTGGAAGCTGCATATTTGAGACAGGTACATCTAGATTGCTTAAATAATACAAAAACACAAACCCAAATAAATGCCTAAAGACCTAGTTATCAAGTTCTTATGAAGACAGTGCTTACTTTCTGGGCACATAAAAATTCTTCAGGTTCAAGCGTAGATGCTACTGCATGACCAGCCAGTTACGCTGGGAGCACCATAATGAATGGAACCTGCTCTCCTGTTGCTATTGCCTTTGTGGATTCCCCAGCATGAATTTACTAGCCTTTTCTCTGTGGAACCATTAGTCCTATTTTTCTCCTCTTCAGATATGTCTCTGCTTACAGCCCTTGAAAATCTGTGTTGGTTTTTTTTCAGAAAACTCTCTCAGATCTTATTTAATACGTCTCGTGGGCTGAGAAGGTAGTATTATTTAGGGTCGTAGGAACAGATACTGTGATTGTATACTTCTCCTTGGGATATGGAACAAGAAAATAATACATTGTAATGAGATCAAGCAACTTATTTGGCTCAATGTGTACAGGGGGAACACAGAGTCTTTGTAAGATACCTTTACAAATACATTTTTTGAATAATTTGTGTTATAAAACCATAGAGGAAATAAAGGCCTTATTCTGCCATTTGCCTGCTTGCTTTATGACTTGCTGGTGTTGGTGACTTTAATTCCTAAGAAGTGCACAATTTTTATGGTAATTTTTCTAATTTTACTGAAGCACCAGGGGGTGTGCGTGGGAGACTGTGACTCTGGCATTACATGGGCAAAAAGCAGATGAAGTGTCAGAACTCTTGGGTGAATTGCACAGATGGAGCCTAGCTGACTTGCTCTCAAATGGAAGGTCTAAGGAGGTGTAAGCACCTTTCAGGAGTTTGCCATGAGTTTTCTAGATCAATTCAGACTTCAGGCTCTGCTTGCTTACTGTTTTCAGACACCGCATTCTACACTACAACTATACAACTTCTGTTCAAGCAGATAAGTAATTTCAATTTTTCTTTCTTCTGCAGAACACATCTTGGTTTAGTGGTGAGGCACTGTATTTGAAAAAACATTTCTCTGAGAAGTTAAATTTGTGAGACACTGGACTCTTCTGTTGGATTTCTTTTTAACAAAATAGTTCAACAAAGCTGTAAGTGTTGGTAGATTGATGTTTTGGATTGTCTCTGCTCTTGCTTTTCTTGCTGTTGTTACTTTCTTTTCTTATCGAAAATAATGAAAATGGGAATGTCTGGAAAAAAATCTTTGTTGTATTATATTCCAAAACAGTAATCTTTCTCCCTCTCTTTGAAAAAAGAAACATTTTTCTGACTTATTTTCAAAGAAATACTTTAAACATTGTAAGTGGTCTAACAACTAAATCTGACTCTCATCCTCTCAATCTCATGTGGTTTTGTTACCTGCAAACCACGGCACAGCAAGCTGCTGCTGTGTTGTGTGCCTGCTCTCTGTGTCCAGGCACACAGGAGATAAGCCCTGTACTATCCCCCTATCCAAGGGTAAAGCCCTGTGGTGGAGCCTTCCCTAGAACAGCGTGTTGGGAGGGCGCGCAATGACAGCTCAGTGGGCAACATTCAGGTTTTCCTAAGAGAGCTGCAGCTGCTGCTGACTGTAACCAGACAGCATTGCTGAACCGGTGCTGTGAAATTTCCACAGTGAGGGAAACAGCAAAGCCTGACAGAAGGAAATGCAAAAAAACACCCTATGCAGGCACCTTCATCTGTTCTGAGGCTTGCTATGTCCTGGAGACTTGGAAAAACCCTGGTGGTGTCTTAGTTCTAAGCAAGAATCTGCTGACCTGCTTCAGTCTCCCTGCTTCTGCAGGAGAGCTCCCTGTCCCCGTAAGCCAGGTCCATTCGGTCTGTTCTTTCCTAAGCTTGATCTGAGAGCGGTGTGACTCTGAGGGGAAACTGAAAGGCAGTCTCTTCAACTGTCTGACTGCAGGCTTGTTTGCTGGGTTGGGAGACACTTTATCTGGAGCTGTTGTATTTCCTTCTTGGCCGCTTCCTAGCGGGCCTGTTATGAAGCTGTGAATGCAGAGAATTAACCCTGTGTCACCATATTACAAACGTTTCGAGTGACTCTCTCCCAGAATATATGGACTAGCCCCATGTCTTTCCCATGTTCTAGAACAGCAACTCCACAGAGGGATTAAATGACCTGACTACTGTTGGGAAGGGACCCTGCCTTAGCAGCAAGTGTGGTTTAAATCAGTACCTCCTCCTCCTCAGCTGCTCCTATTATCTCACCTGCTCAGTATCTAAACTAAACATGGTGTGTTAATGGAGGGGGTGAGGAAATGTACTATTTTGTGAGATACCAAAGATGTCTGAGCTTTAAATAGAGCCTTCTCCACGCTTTTCTAGACAGTCAGTGAAGAGTGCTTCTCCTCTGTGCAGTCTGGTTTGTCTGAAATAAAGATGAACTTCCAGAGGACCCTTCTCCTGTTGTCTTTCAAGACCCTGGGAAGCCTTGCTTTTCTGTGTTGACGCTGGAGAGAGGATTTCCTCTGTGCCAGTGCTATTCATGTCCTTCTTCACATCCGTATGCTGCGACCATGACAAATCCTACTTCTCATGGAACTGTGCTATGAATAGCTGCTGCAACCTGGGTATTTTCAACCTTATTTCCAGACAGCTGGCAATCACGAAACATTAAGCATCATGATTTCTCTAAAGATACAGCTTAAGTAGTTATATAACACGAGTAAATTGCTCTGAAGATAGTGAAGATAAATGTTAAGGTGGAGGTTGGTATTGTCAGCTGCTAAACTAGTGATATTTTGCAGTTTGTTGTGTTGATTCCATCAAGATTCTGCAGTGGTCTTTGCTCATCTGTATCAATGGTTGGTATCATATTCCTCTGTTATGCAACATAAATCAGTAATATCTCTTCCTTGCAGGGAAAATGTGCAACAGTTTATTGCCTTGTAGAAGAAAAAATAAATTAGCAGTGCTGACTGTAACTACACCAAAACACGAGGGAAATCTGTTTGCCATGAAAACATCCATAAAGGAATTATCTTGCTGAAAATCAGGTATAAGAATTGCCACTTTAGTACATGACTAGCTTAGATGAAAAGGTGAACTGCTGAGCAACATTTCTCACTCTATGAAGTAATATAGCATAATTCTAATGCAAACACATTAACTGAGGGCCAACTTTATGATAGCTAGAGTTGAGGTTCTTGGATACTTGCCTAAGCAGAGCGGAACTTACCACGTGCAGCAAAACTCCAAGCCCTGTGGTTATTAAGAGGAATACTTACACTCTTTGTAACATCACAAGAGTCAGAAGGAGGAGGAAGGAGAGCCTTTGTGCTTGATGACTGGCGGGACTTTTAGGAGGAACATGAAAGAGGACAGGTCACAGTGCAAAAAACAGGTGAGGGCTGGGCCTGACAAACAAGCTGTCCTTCCACTAGGCTGGCAGGGAGAAATCTGGAGCAGCTGTATGAGACTTGCAATCTCATCGGGTCTGGTACAGCAGTGCTCCTTGCTGTGGACCTCAGATGACTTTAACCTTTGCTCCTGTTGAAAACCACCTGCAGCAGATCTAGCTGTAAGTGAGTAACAAGGTATTTGGTGTAGGGAATTGAAGATAAGCTGCAATGAAGGTCAGATTTCACCTGTTTGTGCCGTTACTGTGGAAACAGGTATTATGTTTGCTAGCCTGGTGGACAAAGTAGGTATGTGTAGACCTTTGACCTCTCTTCATTTTACCGTTTTAAATTGCTAGAGGAACAGGACAGAACAAAATGTGTATAGGGGGACGTAGTAAAGAGGATATTGCTACCCAGGCCTCAGGCCAGAATGAAAGGATGTATTTATTTGCACAAATGGACTGATCATTTTGAGCATGCTGCAGCCTCCTATATGAAGTATCATTAAAGCTCTGTACTGTTTTTTTCCTCTCCTACAGATTCCTGGGAAGAATTGCATATTGGCACCACCTGGAAAAGGGAGGGTGGACACCCTAGTGCTCTTCCGCACACTCAGAAAGCCTTAAAGTGCTACAAGTTCAAATTTAAAGCAGTTACAAGATTCCTCTGTGATATGAGGCCTGGTTCATTTCTAGAATTACTTTAGTATTTCCCTCTAGCACAGTCTGTGGTATTACAAAGATTTTAGGGATTCCTGATCCTCCTACATTCTATGTCATATTCTAATTTTTTAGGTCTTGGTGTGCGTCATAGTGAGGGAATGAATTTTTATATATCATGTTGAGAAAAATTTTCTGGCTTGTGAGATTTGGACAGGAAAGAGAAGGAGTCTGGACTGTTTTCTACTGTGCCTTGTTAAGTATTATGCAGGTGCTTCTGAAGAGCTGGGCTTGATGTCTTGGGTCTGATGATTTTATGATCCTGTGAAATTAATCCTGTTTGTGAATTGCATGTGCATAAATACCTAAAATGGAGAATACCATCTCTGCCTAGAAAATATGCATGTCTTTTATGATGTGGCCATGTAGAGTTCTTCAGCCCAAACTCTTAGACTTAATGGGTAGTGGTGTGACTTTGTATAAGGCCTTTTGATGGGAAATTATCATTTAAATTCTCTCTGAAGTCATCAGTTGATAAAATAATTTTAAGTAATCATTAAGTGCTTCATTAGGCTGTTTTCTTCTGAAGAGGCTTTAGTTAGATTAAAACTGAATTGTGCTTATTTTTTATTATCCATTTTTACCTTCCTTTTTCCTAAATGGACTTCGGTTCATGTGTTTTTGAAGTTTAATATCAGTTCAACTGAATGCTCTTGAGTTCCCGAATTAATTTGATCATTTTCTCTTAATGACCATGAAGAGTTTTGTTAAGCTGTAGTGCCATTAAACTCAAGCACTGCAGTGTTTAGAGCCAGCAGTCACTGGGAGAGAGCCTACAGGTAGAAAATAGAACTTGAAATTGAACAGAATGTATGATGGGTTCATTTACTGTGAATCCAGTGACAATCACCAGGAGGCCACATGGTCCAAAGTGATCTAAAATCAGTAGTTTGCTGAAGGAGAGCGCTAAATTTTTCAGGATATGTTTTGATCTGGGGCTCAGCTCTGCATTGTCC
The DNA here is from genome assembly GCF_023634085.1 of Falco cherrug. Classification (NCBI taxonomy): domain Eukaryota; kingdom Metazoa; phylum Chordata; class Aves; order Falconiformes; family Falconidae; genus Falco; species Falco cherrug. The sequence continues at coordinate 65,256,070 of NC_073697.1, forward strand.
TTTTGAAGTCTGATTAATACTTCATCATCTGTTGCAAATAAAAATCTTGCGAATACATTTTACATAGCTGCTGTTTAATTAAAGAAAACTCATGTGTCCTTGGCGTACTTGACACACTCTCTTCCTACGGAAGCTGGGGGAAAAAAACCCATTGTCATATCTGTACCCATCAAAAATGTTTTGATTTGAATAAAATGGGGGGTATTGTTTTCAAGGCAAATTGCATTTTGTCTTAGGAAAACATAAACATATAACTAAATAATTTTAAAGCTATTAAAAAATAAAAGGTTGTTTGAAATGAAAAGCTGTTGAAAACATAAGTTGCTACTTTCAAATTCCTCAAAATTCTTTTCTGTTCATCTTGTGCTCAAACACATTTCTAAACATTTTGACATCACACAATTGACATTTCACAATGAAAAAAATAGTTTAACGTGTCAATTCTGGTTTAATTGTTGTAGCTCAAGCTGTACTCTATGGATTATGTGAACTGAGAATAAATGGTTCCCAGGTTGTACTAATATTCTGAGTAGTAGGGGCCATTCCTAGGAGGCGGGGGCAATATGAAAGGTGCTGATTTATCTTAAGTGCAGTGAATAATTTTGTATGTATTTGGACCAGGCAAGATTTTCAGAAGTGGCTAGCCTTGGGCTTGCTTTCTTGTCACTGAAATTGTTGGGATTAGCATCCCTGGCAGGCTGCTGATCGGCATTTTGAGAAGACCATTTACACCTGCTCTCACAGTAGAATGGCTTCTTTCCATTGCTACCACATGTGGGGAGGAGGTGGGCAGTGCTGTGGAGGAAAAAGGATGTTCTTAATTCAAGCTAATAGACTTCAATTAAAATCTTAGTCATGCCACAGCAGTTTTTAATCTTCTCATGGATTAGCAGGGTGAGTTAAAAGTGAAGAGTTTACCTTCACAGCTAATGCTTGTCAAAATTGAGGATTCCTTTCCCTTCCTTTTAAATACAAGTAATCTGTCTGGAGTTTGTAGGACCTGAGTTTGTTTCTTGGGTTTTTTAGGGGGGTGAGGGGTGAGATGTGTTGCTTTGTTTATTGGCTTTTACAGTGAAAGTATGGGATTTGCCCTTTTGATTAAAAACATGTTAATGATTTTAATGTATTACGTGTTTCCCCGGGCCTCTCAGTTTTCAGGTTTGCTACCTGATACCCCACTCTCTGTCAGAGAACTTTCCTGGCTAATATGACTCACAAGATGTTCTTTGAATATCTACCCTGAAGGGTCACTACACACAGAAGGTGGTTATTACCTTTATATCAATTTTAGCTCAGGTCAAGTTAAAGTCTAAAAGAAATGGGAGTATAATAATGAAATGCGGAATAGGTGGAGTCAATGTAAATGAAGTTTATAGTGACAAAACTGAAGAAAAGAAACAGAAAGAATATACTTACTTCACATACTGCAAGATCACCTTTGAAAGGTACTTGTGGTAAATCTCTGGCTCTCCCTCTATCCACTGGGCAAACTGGGAGTCAATGCCAGACTACTCTGGGCAGGAAGCTTCCTCCTACTGCATGTTCTGTCTTCTCTCTTCAGCAAAGATGCTTTGCTAGAGCAGGACAATATGCTTGAGGGACTCAAGTAGGGGTTTGTTGAATTTCTCATCTTCTGCTTCAGATTACTGATCCTTTCTCAGCATACTTTTGAATTCTCCATCCCATGTCTATTCCTATGTTTCTTTTTCCCTGGAAGGGTGGCCTGCTGCCCTGGTTGTCCTGATATACACACATCCAAGACGTGACTGAATTCTTAGGAAGGTGTTACCTGCTCTCTTCCACTTATAAAGCCATATGTATGAAGTCTTTCCCTACGCGAAGTCTTGTGATTCTCATAAAAGTAAATATAAACATTACATAAAATTACATTTTTTGATATGTGAGGCTCACTCGTGGCTTCTGAATGTGACCAGACCCTATGATAGCTCTTAGGCTGGAATGGGAAGGATTTGGGGGAGAGAGTAACTAACTCAGTCTGAGGGCTGCTGCTGTAGAGTCCATTGACCAGTTCTCACGAGGGCCTGCTAATTACCACCATTGTCAGAAGTTTTCACTAATAAATTGGAACTTTCTGAGCTGCTGTTATTTAGCATCTTCTCCTTTATGAGCTTTAAAAAAGCCCTAGCAATCCCCTTCTTCCTTCTTGACTGACATTTATATCTTACTAAAATGCAGGTAGAGAGCTACTTCAGCAAAGATTGCCCATGCTTAACAGGCTGCTGTACACTTAATGGGTATACTTCAGCTTCCTTTGAGAGCTTTGAAGTAGAACAAGAGTTGCTTTGAGTTGGACAGCTCTACATCGCTGCAGCACGTTAGTACAGCATGAACACTATATATCTCTTATTAGAATAGATTCTAAACTTACTGCATAAAACTGGCAGTAACTGGATGTCTTCATGTACTTTGAAAGTAAAACTAAGGCTCTGTCAAATGCTGTGCTACCTGTAAAAGATACCAAGCTCTATCTCTTTGGGCTGCAAAGAGGCAGTGTCATTCACTGGAAAGAAAGTATAGGAAAAACTCTTTGCTATAAAGGCCTCAGGAACTGTGTACCTCCTACTCTGTATCAAACAACATGGGAATGGGGGAAAGTCTAGATAAAAGATGGAGTATCTTGAACTAGCAGTTGTGTTTTGCAATTCCAGAAGGTTCTGTGACAGACCCTGCTGGAGCTGGTGCTGGAAAACTGCTGGTGATCTCACTTGGGCAGACTTGCCTCCTGCTTTTCCAAACGGGAAAATATCCTGACAGGCTCTTCAGCCTCAGCACCTCATGACAGGTCTTTTCCTTACAGTCCGTGCCACCTTCCTCTTCCCTTGCTTTCCATCAATATCCATGGGCACAGCAATGCCAGCCAGGTTTGCCGTTGATAAAGACAGGTTCATGGTGTTTGTAGTGCCCCATCCTTTTCCTGACAGGCTTTCTGATGTGGTTTAAACTGTTCTGAAGACTTTGATATTCTCTTGGATCTCACACTACAGGCCAATGGGATTAGTTGCCCCAGACCATGCCTGCAAACATACTAAGCCATTGACTGATACTATGAAATGTATGTGAGAAAGTGTTATAGTGATTTTTTGGGGAAGAAGCTTTTTCCCCATGAGCCTTGTCTGTGTGTGTCTAGCCTGTGTAAGCTGTTTGTGAACACAGTACTGGTGAATTAATTTCAATGGAATAAAGGGGTAAGAGTTACAAGTGCCATACAGATATCTGAGCTCCTTTGGTGCATGGGCAACAGTGCCTGTTGGAAAGAGTTGCTACCTTTCATTTATAAATGTAATAGGAAAAGCTAAAAAATGATTGCAGCATTTGAAATGTAAAGGGTTAAATAATGTAAACTTAACCAATATGGCTTGTTTGCTTTACATTTTTTCTTAGGGGTGATTGAGGGGAAGAATGCTTTTGAAGCCTTTTTCAAAAAAAGATTGAAAAAGAGCACAAAATAGGTGAGATGGGTTAAAACTGTTCTCAAGCGTGATCATATTTCCTTGAAAGAAATAAGAAATAAATGCCTCTTAAAGAGCTAAGATAACAGCAACACGATACACAAACTGAGTTTCTGCAGCTGGTGTTGGCTGTAACCAGTAACTTCGGTACTGTAGAAGTGGACAGAATTCATTGTCCACCATCCAAATACCTGACTGGCTTGTACTAGCTTGTTCTGGGATGTTTAAAGCTTTGCTTTTCACTGTACTGTTAGCTACTGGTTTATAGAACTGCTGCAAAAGATTCTGCCTCATCGGATAGGCCATGTTCTTAATGTACAAAAGGAAGAGGAAAGTGGTAAGAAAGAGAAGAAATGAAGGGGGAATGAAAGAACCTAAAGAGAAGAATCTCTCTCCTTTGTTATGGGATCAGAACCTCAGTGAGGTATCCATAACAGGAGGAGTAGAAAAGCATGACAATTAAGGTCTAAGAAAATCATGGGAGTTGCGCTTTTTTTCCCCTTTCCTCCCCTTTATTTCCTTCCTATATATTGGCTTCCTGCCTGGGTTTTCCTTCTCACCTGTTCTGTATGAAGGATGCTAGAAAGAGGTAATGGTAAGCAGAACCTGTCTCTACAGCTGTAGGTTCACCAGTTAAGTGTACATTTGGCATATGCTTCTAGATACTTTGACTTGAAAGTCCATGCTGTTCTCAGTCAGTAGCTGGGCCCTTAACACCATCTGAAGGTAGATGCTTTTTGTTTCAGCTATTAGAGCATTTTTATTTGTAGGTACTATTTTATATCGTGGGTTGGGTTGGAGTCTTATCCCTTAGACAGTTTAGAATGTCTGTTTACCCAATAACTTCTGTATATTTCCCCTGCATGTTATTCTTCTGTAAAGAGTAAATACTGTTATTTAATAATGAGCAATAAATTAAACTCTTGGCATAGTAAGCATGTAAGCTAGTGAGTGTTGTAAAAATGAAGAAAATCCTGCAGCCATCGTGACTCCTTTTTTGGATAATGATTTTGTCATACATTGGCAAGAGATCTGGGAAACCACCAAGAGTAGTTCATTGCTCAACAGTAAAATGTCATAGGGGAATACTTCTCAGGTCATCTGAACATAATCTTAAAGAGAAGCTTTAATTTAAAAAAAGGTGAGAGAGAAGAGGAAATAAGGTTTGTTTAGGGGAAAAATGTTTAAAATGAAATGCAGGCAATGGCAAAGATGTGTCAAGGACATTATTAGTCACAGGTTTGTGACTGCAATTTTTGTGAGCTGTTGTCTCTGCTTATTTCATATATTTGTGTGGTCTGACAAGATCAGGGAAATAATCTTGTATGAATGCAAGCAAATTGTCACAGAAGTAGTAGCTATCGATGTTCCCTCATGTGTCATGTTAAAATCCCTGCTTCATGCTCATGGATAGGAAGGTTCTGTGACATCTCAAGATATTGTACTTCTTAAAAAGTTAATCTGTCTTAAGAATGCTAGGCTGAAGCAAAATACTTTTTTGTAATAAAATAGAGTAGCAAGCCACAGCTGCTTTTAGGTGGGATGTGGATCAGTATCTGTATGTAAGGTTTTCTTTGTGAGAATGCTAAGAACAAAGAGCAAATGGCCCCTTTTAAAAAGACATTGTAATTTTTATCAGCACTGTGGCTAAAATTCACTATAATGGATTAAATTATACTCTTTCCATGTTTAATGCATAAACTTAGAAAAAGTAATTTTGATAATCATCTGGTTGAGTTTGAGTTTCAGGCAGAGCTTTGTGCATATGCTTATGCCTATGTCTATGCATCCAGATTAAATACATGTGTTTTGCAGCCATGCCACAGTTTCAAGGTCTGAGTAACAATCTGGTGCCACATAAGAGGAACTCTAAAAGAGATCTTTCTCCAAAGAAGGTGTAAGCAGCAGTTGAAAATCATTTTACAGTTTAATCAGTCTGGGCTGTTTTTAGTGACATAGAAAATACTGATTTGCCCAAGATATTTTTTTCATTAGTTTGTCTGCTTTGTTGACGTTTTTGAGGGATATACGTTTCTAAAATTTAAGTGTCAAACTTCAGCCAGCTGCAGATTATGATGGGATGTCTGGGATTAGGGAGATCCAAACTCTGAATTGGGTATAACAGGAGACTGAGCTTGGGGTGTACCCTGAAGGGTTGGGCAGCTAACTATTTCAAGTACAAGACTTTTGGTATTTTTTGTCAGTCGATCCACCTTGCAAAATTTTAAATTGCTGGTTTATGGAACCTGGTTTTGTGTTTAGAGGTAAAGCATCCATCCAGGTGGGATGCAGGAGCCTGACAGCCCCGTCCCCCTGGTGGGAAAAGGTGTCTTAGCTACTTGGCCCCATCTCACATGGTCAGAGGGATGGCCATGGATCAGAGCTGGTATGTCTTCTGTTGCAGTTCTTATGCCTGGCTCACCCTGGGGAATTCAGACCTTTGGGAAGATGATGATGGGCTCCTCCATCAGCAGTGGCTCTGCAGTGCTGCTCAGCCTGATTCTTGTGGAACAATTTCCAGATCACTAGCTTCCTACTCAAAGGCAGCAATATCTTTTTGCTAGAGCTAAGCAGGTACAGAAGAATACTGTGCTTGTGCTGTGCTTAGAGAAGAATCACATACTTTTCTGGTAGCTAATTAAAAATAAATGATGTTTTGCTTTCATCAGTGTTTCACCTTTAAAAAGATACCTAGCCCTTAACCAGGTCACTGTTTCTGACCTTTTTAGTAAATGAAGCAATCCTATGTTGTCTCAGAGATTGAATACATGACCTGTTCATTTGTTTCTGTCAACTCAGTTAAAAAAAAAAACAAAACAACCCTCCATAAATATATTGCATCTTCAGATCAAATTCTGTGGGGCTGGCTTGCGGAAATAGCTTCCATTAGCACATTGACCTTTTCTTGAGCGTTACATGTGCCACGCTCACTGTTTTCCTCTCCTCGTGAGAGGGAATGGCAGGGGAAGGGAGGGAGCAGAACTGGGAATAGAAGGATGTTCTCATTTTCACCTCCTCCCTAGTCTGCCATATTCTCCACTGTCTGTGATCTGTCAGGGCCTGAAAATGTCCCAGGGATTCCTGGGCTCTGAGGAATGACTTGGCTTTTGGACTTGGTAGCATTAGAAGAATGATAACCTGAGTAATGCTTTGTGAAATTAAGTAATGCTTGACTTTGAATCCACTTGTTTGGCTTCAAAGGCCCTGAGTTTGAGCTGGCCTAACTCTGAGGTTGTTTGGCATTGACTGGTGCTGTCTGCTGCCAGCAGCTTAGGTTCTTCTCACAGTGGTTAAGAGATTTAAATTCTTTGCTATGAATTCTTCACCTACCACTTGTACATATTCAGCAGAGAGGACTGGGGTCAAATACTTGCCTGATTGTATGCTGTCTAGAGATGTGTGTGATAAGCATTCATCCATCAATAAGAATTTTCTAACCTAGGTTTAGAACTCATCAATAGTTGTGACACATATATATAAAACCAGGAAGACAGCATTTCTGTTACAATCTGGACATAGGCTTATTTTAGTAGTTTCGCAGTGCCTGGGCAGTGGAAAGAAAATTCTGGTCTAGTTATATCCTAATTTTATTGCTCTGAAATTCTTAAATACCATTATCTTTCCCACTGTACTTATCCCAGGTTCTTAACTAAGCACTTTAAAATAAAGAGTGTAAGTATTCCCCTTGGTGTGCTCAATCCACCAAAAGTCTCTGACAAGTTTGTTTCCTTGTGCTTTGTTGCCTGTCCATTTCCTACCTAACAGATTACACGTGGGGCAGACTGTTTCTTTCTCCAAGCTGGTGATTTAACTCTCAGAGCTATTCATCCAGGACTGGGGATTAGAGGAAGTATGATAGAGCAAGCTAAAAGAGATATCTAAACAGGTTTTTTTTATTTTCTGACTTTATCTTCAGAGCCTCGTTCTGAAAATCATTAACGTGAAATGAAACCTCATATTTATTCTTTCTGAGACTCAGAGGGAATAATAAAAATTCATACAGAAAATTACTAGTTCTATTCAACATTGTTAATGTCTAAGCTGAATGCCAGTCCAAACTTTCTTTCTTTCTTCTGTATAGTGGTATCTGAATCTGCTTGTCAAGATCGCTCGAGCATTTTTATTTAACAGCTCCCCTGTTACTTTAGAGATCTTAACATCAGTGGATAGTTTTGACCTCTTTAGCTCTCTTTCTGTTGTGTGCTGTAGTTTTTGAGGTCTTGCTGGTATGTGTGAAAAGGTTGCAAGTTTGTTTGTCACAAGTAATGCATCTCATTATATTGAAGACAGCTTTCCTAACGTCCCTTTTTCCATTTCTGTTGTCCTGGGTTCCTTCCAGGTCCAGAAGTAGAAGTACCAGAACCCTCTGAGTGAGGTGATACAGCTGTGAGTATTACTGGTGTTCATGAGAGCTCTCCCCTCGGGAGACCTTTAGGGCAGATCCCTTCAGTTGCCTTTGCAGGAGAAGTGCATCTTTCCATGCTGCCTGTGTGTGTTTGACCATCTTGGTAATGAGCTTTTCTCTGGAGCTGAAGTGGCCTTCAGATTTGCTTCTGAGGGGGCTGGTTCTCTTCTTTCCTTTCACAGCAGTGCCAAGTGCAATGGCAGATCCTGAGAGGACTGTTTTGAAAGGATTGGCCATTTACTGATCTTGCTGCTCTGGCAAAGCAAGACCGCTGTGGAGCTGTATTCTGGCAGGAATTCAGTGACATTTCAGTTATTTCCATCTTGTTGAATTCAAAGGCATATTTTTTCTTACTTGATAAGTTTGCAAACAGGTACATTTGCAGTCATCATCTTAGCAGAATTCCTTTTCAGTGAAGAATCAGGCAAGGAAAGTCTATTTCTGAAATAAAATGGGCCGAGTGCCCCATCCCTGGAAAGCACTTGTTTTTCTGAACCAGTAGAAACTGTTTTGGATGTTCTTCCTGGAAGTGATCAATACAGAGCAGATATGTTCTTCTATCAATAATGTGTATGTATTTGCTGGGGAAGGGAAATGTTAAACATGTTGCTCACTGTCCTTAAGGACAAAAGCCAGAAGGGTTACAAAAGGGAGGGAAAAAAGGGATAAGCCTCTTGGGGTGGAATCTGGAAAACATGACCAATGATACTATAGATTGTCCTTCAATCATGCCTTTACTGTTTTAATAATTCAAGTGGTTTACCTGTGTTTTGAAACAGCCAGTAGATTCTTGTGGTGTTTTTTAAAACATCTGAAGTTATTGATCACAACTTCTCTGCTTTTCTTGTGTGCTGAAAGTCACTAATGTGGCAATTACACCTAAGCAGGGCAAACTGAACTGTGAGTTGGAAAGGCTTGAGTTTAACTCTATAGCTCCTAACTAGCAGCAGGGGTTTTGATGCTTTGAAATGTTGTTTTGAAAATGTTTGTTTTGATATTCCTAATTAGAATTAGCATATTATTGGCAGTCAACCCTGTGTAACATTTGGAGCATGATCGCGTAACTTCCCTTTGGTGTTTTGTTGTGCATCATGTATGGGAGTTCTGCCAGGAAAAGCAGCAGTCTGAATTGAGAGCCAATGTCTAATGTCTGCCTTTCATTAGCTCAACCTGATAATTTCTCTGGGTGTTATTTCTTTTCCTGATGTCATGTAGTCAAGTCCATCTAGTAGAGGTGCAAAGCCAACTTGTAATACTACCAGTAGCAGCATTAGGTTACTGGGCAAGGAATTTCTGTATAAGCATATGATACAGACAACATTCAGTGCTGGTTTATCAGTTCTTGTGGGTTTCGTTACAAAATCTTGCTCTGCTTCAGAAAAGACAAGACCTCACAGGTCTTACTAACATACAGTAATTTGGAGGGTCACTGTTTCAGTGTAGTGCTACAGTATGCCTAGGTTTCTGCAAACATCTTTTCTGTCTCCTCCAGAAATCTTAAGTTGGGCGGGAAAAATCTTGGGGTATTTTCTTAGTGCTTCTGGGTGCTGAGCAGTCCAAGCCAGGCAGTTGGTTTAAATCGGCTGCTGTCTGTTTGAAGTTGCACAGAAGTGGCCAATTGTGCCTATGCAGATCAACTTTACAGTGCATGTGTAGAAAACCTGATCCTCCAATTTTCCAGCCCCATTTGAGATTACTGAACATGAATCTGAAATACCTATATGAAGAATAGTTGTTATATAGTTAGGATAGGCTGGGTCCACTGCCAATGCACATGCTGTTATTTCTACTTGGGAAACTGGCAGAAGTGGATCATTGTACATAAGTGCTTAAAGACCACTCTGAGAAATATGCAGACACCAATGAAGAAGTTTCACCAAATATCGCTGACCAAGCAGGCTACTGTTCTTTGAGTGAATCTGTGAATATAAACTACAAACATTTCAAGACACTGTAATTGAAACTCACCTTACCCAAAATATTGGTGCTGTGGCGAATCACTCACATCCCTGTCAATTTGAGATTAATCCTTAGCATGCACTCTGTACACATGTATGTGTAGGTCAGGTAAATGAGTAAATGCTCAGTTATTTTGGAGAAAAGTTAGCAATCTTTGGCCTTTCTGCTACGTCCTGTGATGCTCATTATGTTCATAAACAACTTGGAAAAGGCAGTGAGCACTAAAGTGATAAGGCAGGCTGATGTATGAAATTATTAGATTTGCAAGGACAAAGACTTGGCTGAAGGTCTCCAGAATGACCTTATAAAACTGAGTGAATGGGCATTAAAATAGCACGTGAAATTCAGTGTAGACAAGAGCAAAATGACACATTAGGCAAATCCAGTGCTGTATATACAATAACAGCCTCTGAGTGAACCGTTACCGCCAAGCAGCAGTCTTGCAGCTATGAAAGGTAGTTGTATAAAAACATCAACTTAGAGCTGTGAAGTGGTGGGAGGACAGAAGCACTTGGGCCCTATGAGGAAAGAAGTAAAGAGCAACACAGATAACGTTGTGCTATACCTTGAGGTGCATGCATTTTTGTCCCATTGACTCAAATATTATTTTTTGAGAGCTAGGAAAGTTACAGAGGAAGACAGAAATCAGAGATTGTACAGGATTCTGAACAAGGAATGGCTTACTAGCCTGTGTGTTTGGAAAACAAAAATTTGCAGAATATGCAGGAGAGTTACAGAATATGCAGGAGAGTGTTTATTGGTATGAAACAGCAATTTAGCAAAGTTTGATAGTAAATGTGACAGTGGTTTAACAAGATTTGATGGCAAAGTACATTTGATTATTTACTGCATAGAGGACAGAGTCAGAAAAACTGTCAGGGGGACCCTCCTGTGAAGTCATGAGGTTCAGAAAGGATGCCCTTGCATTCTAAACCCGTCCTCAGAGGGCAGATTAAGTGTGGCTAGGTTCAGATTTAGTCCCAGGCTTGGTCAATGGTTTATGTCTAAAGGATTATATGTGCACAATTAATCCTTTTTACAGCTTAGTTAAGATTTTCAAAGTTTAGCATGCTATCAATCACTTACCACTGATCTGTTGTGGCAAGGAATCTCTCAACCCGGAGGAGGAACCTTGACAGGCATCCCTACCCAAGGGGAGATCCTGTCATGCAGCCCGCTGCCATGCAGGAGAGCTCAATGGGCCCTGGGGCTGTCCACCATTTATGGAGTAAGGTAATTGACTTATAGTCATATTTGCATACTGACTACAGAAGTTAGTTTCTTTCAAACTTGGCTTGAGTTGGAACTTTATCAGCACTGTGGTTAGGTGGGCGCATTGTTCAAATTAGCCCTTGGCTATTGTATTGTTATCTGTCTATCCCAAATTATTTTTGAGTTGGATACAGCCATTATAACTGGATGCATCCGTCAAGACCAGATGCATCCATTTGACCACCATAAATGGTTATCACTTGACCATTGCCACAGAAACAAAGGTCCAGCTGTGGTGCTGGGGGAGCACACCATCACAGCCTGTTTGTTGAACTCATTATTTCAAGTGTCGGTGGGTTAAGCTCCAGACTACAGAGGAAATAGATAGAGCAAGAAGTGCAGGAAGAATTAAGAAAAGCACATTTTCCAGTCCTGGTCTAAGCAAACCTCTCCAATTATAACTCAGTAATGAGTTTATTAAAAAAGATGGATGACAGCAGTAAGTGGTGTGATGGCAATTGTTTTTCATAACTGACCTTAGCTAAATGTAATTTGAATAGACATACATAATGTTAACTCAGAGGATTTAATTTTGGTAAAGATAATAATGGTTCGAGCACGCCATGCTGTCTTAATTCAAGATACTAATATATTGCATATTCTCTTAAGGGCCTTGGATACAGTTGTGTTGGCAGATGCACAACAGATTGAGTGGGAACAATCTAAGAGTAGTCAAAAGAGCTGCTTTGATTGTAATTTGTAATAGGCATATAGTTTCAAATTTAAAAATGTGTAAGTCTGTGTGACTTCTAAGGCTTGTGATTCACAGGTAGTTACTATCTGTTCCCATTAATGGAAAACTATGATGTTTTACATAATGCTAATATCTATTCATTATTTAAATCCTTAATTATGTGTGTAGCCGTGTGGTGCAGAACAATAATAAAAGGATAATAAATGCAGAAATAACAGTTCTTTCAAACAGCTTGGAAGTCAGGTGGCCATTACACTAAAAGAAAGAAGACAAAATTCATAGCGGTAGCACCTCCTGGGGTTTTGTGACAGTTAATGGAAAAGGAAGGACTTTTGTTAATATTGCCTCAAGATTTGGGTCCTGGTTCTGCTGCTGACTTCTGGAATATAGCTTCAGATCTCCATTTTTTTTCTCTTATTAGATATGAAAACTTTCTCAATCCCATATGAAAACTGGTTGTTCATCAGAAAACCAAATACTAATATGTTTTCCATGTTATAGCTGTCTACTTGGAGAGTTCAGAAATGCATCCTGGTCTATTCTTTTTTGGCTATTTGAGATTTCTGAATGAACTTCACAGGCTAAAGCTTGCTTATTTTTGGTCTGTTGTGAACTTTTCCATTTGTTTTATATATGGCTGATTGATCCTATGAATACCTGCTCATAATTGATCACTTTGCTGTTTTCCTATTAACTAGGAAATTTGTAATTCTTCATTAATACAAATCTACATTGTACTGGAATGGTGGGGTGTTGGTTTGGTTTTGGGGTTTTTTTTGAGGGGTGGGGGATCAGTTGCTAAGCAAGAACATTTCTGAGAATGTTTACTTGAATATTAATCTCATGCTAGATTACTACAGGGATGGTGTTCCAGGAAAAGAAAGAGAGAGGAGAGAGAATATTAAGATTAGATGGTGAAGACGAGCTTGCTTAGGCTAAGCAGGAGATAGCTCAAGAGTTGTCCATCGGTTTTCAACACTTCCATTTAACTCCAAAATGTAGTAATTGACAAGTGTGTACTTCTCAAATATTAATGATCGAAATCCTGTCCTCAGACACAAAGCTGCTATTGCAATTAAGTAGATGAATAGCTTCCAGGTTGTTAATGATACACAAAAGGGTTGTGTAATTGGTACTGCCTTTTAAAATTAGAGAGTCTGATATGTCACTGATGCCAAATGGATAACTGCTGTTGGCATTCCTGAAATAGGATCATTACCTTCTTGTCTTGCAGCACTGCTGAGAAAGATGGGTATGTGCCATTTTGTATGTTGGTCAGGCAATTACTTCTGCCGGGCTTGTCCAGACTGGTAGTTGCTTCTGGGTCTGGTTCCTCTCCTACACCTTGTACTAGCAGCAGAGGAGGTCTGTAGTATATTTTTGGTACCAGACTATACAGTATACACTGCAGGCATTGTTCTTTTCTGGACTCTGGGCACTGAAATGGCACAAGGGAAGACTCAGCTTTGCTAGATCATTCCCAGGTACAAAGCTTCACAGAATTCATTTGCTTGGATGGTCCCAAAGAAACAAGAAAATGTTGCTGTTCGGTGACAGGGGTTATCTCAGAAGGCTCTGTCTTTATACAAGATTACCACAGGCACGGACATTTGATTATTCGCATGCAGGAAATGCTTGCTTTGTTATGCTGTGATTTGGGAGCATATGCTGTGGAAGGGCAGGAGGATGTACCAACAGCACAGCTTTCAACTGACCAGTTATTCCTGAATGCATGCTTGTCATGAGACTAGCAGTGCCAGCTAAACCCATCAGATGCATTCACACTTCGCTATTAACTTCAGTAAATCTGGATTAGATCTCAAGATACAGGCATGGGTCACCTGAGTTAGATTTGCACAAGCCTGTGCAGCATTACCATAGGCTGCAGTGAATGTTCTGAGGACAGTCTTTTTGGCTTCTGATGAGAAAACAAGATGCAAAATTTGGCCCCATCTCTGTTGCTGAGGTGGCTGTTCTGGCCCACTCCATTGCAAATGAAGTCTTAGTTGCAGGTGCTAATTGCTGGCAGCTACAGAGACAGCAGCTGGGGCATGACTTTCTAGAGATCCTGCAGAGTTTGCGTAAGTCCTTGCCTCATAATCCTTTTACAATGCTAATGCCATTAGCTACCATTTGTTCCACTTGGATGGAGATTGTGGCCAGCAAAACTGTATGAGAATGCACAGATCCTTATTGCTTGCAAACAAGCATCAGCTGGAAGCTCCAGTAAAGCTATTTTTGCAAAGGTTTCTTGAATATGGCTTCAGTATCACAACTAAATCCCTCCCTGCTCATTTTTAGAAGAATATTCACTGCTTTACTGTAGGTATTCATATTCAGTACTCTGTGGTGTCTGCCTGAAGCAGCAGAGGCACAGAGACAGCATTTTGGCCTGTATTACTCTCAAAGCTGGCAGACTATATTGCTGCTCTGGAGCTGGGCTTCTGAGTGCTGTTGTCTTGTTCACAGCATTGATGACGCTGAGTAGGATAAACCACCCCTGGAAATTTCTGAGTGGGACAGGTAAAAAGGAATGTAAAAAAAATGAAAGGTAAATTTAGCTTGCTTTACTTTGATGAAAGAGGTAGAAAGACATCTCTAGAAATCTCTCCCACTCTGACAGCTTCTATGTGGGGCTGCATGAATAACCTGTGAACTGACCCCAAAGCTGGCTGGCAAGTACAGTGTAAAGAATATGTGTGATGCATGTACAATGCCTCTGTACAACAGATAATGCAGATGTGCTGTAGTTGAGGCTGTTGAATGTTGCAACATAACCTCCTAAATTCCTGTGACTGATCTTTTTGTGCCATGGTTATTGTGTATTAGATCTCTTTTGGAGCCCTCCCAGAGTCACTTGGAGAAATAGATGCTATAGACAGCTTCTCTTGGTTTGATCACGTCTCAGTAGGAAACTGGAAGCACCGGAAAATTCTTACTAGAAAATGGTCTAACAGTCTGTGAGCTTGCCTGTTACAAATGGAGCTTTACAGTGAGAAAGGGAACAAAGACTGCCTTTCTGCAATAATGCTCTCAAACTGTCCTCTGTGATGTGAAAAAAACCTGCATATGTATCCCTGCTGAAGTTTTATTAGAGAAGACTGCTTACAACTGGCTTGACTGCCGCAAATTTCCAGTGTACTTTATACATAACCCTCTGCTTTATTGTGGTTGCACTGGCTGCCAGAAAATGTGTCAGCAGTCTGATGACTGATATTTCTGTTTTATTCAGACATTTCATTTTATGCTTACTCCAATCAGGCATTGAGGAATGGATTAGGATTCAAGCACCATAGGATAGCTTGGAAGGAAATAGGAGTTCAATAAATGTCATCTTTTGTGGCACTAAATTGACTGTTTCAAGGGCTAGGCCTTTGGTTCAACCCTTCATTAAACCTTCGTTTCCGCTGATTGTAACCTTAGCTGAGGACTTAGTATAGAGAACATATGTAGTGGCTAAAGCTTTCCAAGTGCCCAGGGCTATTTATAGAAGCCCGTGTCCGATTTTGAAAAAAGATTTCTGCACCAAACACCCTGATGTTCTGATGTCCTTCATGGATCCTTAAGCTGCCTTGTGTCTCAGAAATAGCCTCCTAATATGTTTAGGTGCTGAAAGCAAAACATCATAGCAGTTCAGGGATCAGAGCCCAAAAATGTCATTACAAAAGCTGTCAGCTGTATGCAAGGACCAAAGGTGTTGCCTCGTTAAGTATTGGTTTTCTTTTCCCCTAAGGCCTTCAGGGAAGTATAGTTGGGACTTGTTTCCAGTCCGGGACTGACCCAGTTCAAGTAACAGTTGTTGCTTGACACTTAGCCCTCTTAGGTTCTTTTTAACTTCCCTACGGGTTTCATGCGCATAGCACTTGCTAGGCGACTGGGAGACCTAGTCAATCCTTCGTCAGCTTGAGGGGGATTTAAATCCCTGCTTTAGCCACTCTGGAATATGCCTTGATGAATAAACTGCTCTGTCTGAAGTTGCTTCACCTTCTGTGAAGGAAGTTATACTCTCAACCCAAGCCCACTCAAAATATTTCCCCCAATATTTTTGTATCGTAGTGGGGAGTCCACCTCAAACATCCTGAAAAATCAGTTTGTCTCAGCTTCCCCACCGGTTTTTACATTCTTTATTCCCCTCTATTCCCTCTGCCAACAGTGAATTTTTAGAGGTGGAGCCAGATGATTCTCAGCTTTGCCCTGGGGCATCATGCCTATTTCTACTCCAGCATAAGATGATTTTAAAGGTCATTTCACCATGATGCTGTGGCCTGCATTCTTCTCCAGGCATACAGATAAGGTGAAAACAGGGAAGCCCATTTGCAACCCATTTAAAGGTTACAGGGCTCTTTATCTTGTGAGTGAGAGAAAAAGATGCTAACACTTCTAGCTGCAGATGTCAGAGAGAAGTTCCCTTTTCATACGGAGATATGGCCTTCCACAGAGTTAAGCCCTGAAGAGGAATTTACCATTTGTTCTTAATTTTTGCACAGCCTTTTACTGCAGCAGTGGAGAAAATGAGAAGGGATTGTCTTAGTGGAATCCTTCCCTGAGTCTCAGCTTCTGAGTTGTGGAAAAGAAAAATATGTTGAGCCTCCATCATATACTGAGGTTAGTCTAAGAATGTAATTCTTTCCATGAATATCTTGATCCTTTATTTTTTCCCCTGAGCTCTAAGGCTGATGCTTTTGAGCTATACACACCCTGCTGCTTAAGTCCTCTGTGCCTATGTGGTAAAATTGACATAGATGCTTTGAGGTAGCCAGACTGTAGCAGTGCATTATCTCTTACTGCTGTACCCATGGAGGATTGGGCAGGGAGTTGAGGCTTATCTCTTCCATTGCTGCATACTTAACTGGGAGTGCTTTAGCTAGCAGTGGGAGTGTTTCAGCATTGCTCCTTTCATCCTTCTATTAAGAGAGAAGCCAGGACATGAAAAACAATTCAAATCTATGGCCCCTCCAGAGGGTGATTCTGCACACTTTTTTTTTCCCCCTTTCTCTGCATTGATTCTCATCTAATTGTTTTTAAGTAAGCACCTGAAGTTATATGGGACAAATCCAGATCTGAGCATCCTCTCTTTTCATGTGACTTGTGCACAGGCTGCTTACATAAACAGTCCTTGCGCTCTGCTGGCCTTCTGTGCACCATCTTCCAGTGGCCTGTGCCCTTTCCTCCCAAGTTCTAGCCACTCTTTCAGTTGTCAGGCAGGCTTATATTTTTTGCAAAATGTATGTTCGTTCTACTGAGCAGTGCTCATTTTACCTGTTGGCACAGGGATCATTCAAAATTGCCTAAAAAATATTTGGAACCCTAATGATCAGAATCTGTAATGAGATTACTGTTTCTATAGACAAGCTGCTGTTAGATCACTTCCCAAGATTTTGCAGAGTAGTCACAGAACATAGTGAAGACAGGGAAGCCAGCTGGAATAACAGAATTACCTGTATGAATATTCTGTCCCATTGGCAATTCTGAAAGTCCCACCTGGATTAAAGTCTTTTATCAAGGCACTGACAAGGGAAACACATTGCTTGTAGTAGAGAAGCAGAAGTAGGAACCTAAAGCAATGAAAACTTTCAGGCAGTATTTTTATGAACCTTAGTTTGCAAATATTTTTAGCAAGTGGAAAGAGATCACCTCCACAAGCTTCTTTTACCTTTCTGGCTGGGATATGGAGTGTGGAGCCAGTGGAATTGACAGTTGGCTACTTTAAGGTGCTGCTAGCTCAATTTACTGCAGAATATCAGCAATAAAACCACCCTCTACTCATGCCTTGTTGTTCATTATTTACTGATTTCTCAAACAAAAGATAGGTCAGTTCTTGGAGACTGGGTGACAGAATTACACAGGTGCCATGCTATATGTAATACAGTTCATTGTCCAATTGTGTCTTGCCCTTTGATATCAGGAAATGTTTTACAAAGTACATAATAACATCATTCTTTGTCCAATTATGCCCTTCTAAGAGAAGCTGAGACATTGGAAAGCAACGATAGATTTTTATGCCATTATACAAAACAACCAGACAACCCAGGGAACTTTTCTGTTATGGTAACTGTAAGAAATCCATCCTTGTTTCTTCTCCTGACCTGCTGCCCCCAGTCAGCAGGGGAACCTGTGCTTCCAAAACTGTGTTTACCTGTATTAGTTCATCATGGAAAATGGCACTATTCAACAGCAATTTTGTGATGCCTCAAATATTTCATTACAGTCCTGTTCATCCAGCTACTTGCAAACAGAATCCAACAACTAGAGAAGGTGTGTCTTCTAAAAAGTCCAGTCCTGATGTGAGAATAGGGATATGGAATAGGTGACCACTGGTTTAAGAAACAAAGCATATTTTCTTCTTTGTCACTGTTCTGAAAAAAATATTTACAACTGGAGCTCCTAGTATTTACTCTAAACAAAAGTGTGAATACATTTTGAAAAAAAAACAAACAAAAAACCAAAAAACAAAACAGAACATGACTTAAAATGCAAACAAGGTAAAATCTGGAGGAAGTGGATCATCAGAATGTATAGCATTCACAGTACTCAAAGCTATGTCTAAAAAATGTTGTTGAGCCCAAGCCTGTGCAGGCTAATAAAGCAGTGAGTGAGTAAATGTTGGAAAATGTAGAGATGTATTTGTAGGGTGATAAATACACTGCAGTGCATGTTGAAAAGCTTAATCTGAGTAATGCATAATGCAAGGTTCTTCATTAATTATAATCATCTGAAGAAGGACCTTGTTCAATTTCTGTAGTAAGAGATTCCTAGTGGGTAGACTTTTAACTTATTGTTTAGGTAGTTAAATATACAACATGAAAATTGGTGATAAATTGGAGAAAATGCAGGAAACCACCACAAAAAATGGAGTGAGGCCTGGAGAAAATGTCTGGTGGTGAAAGATTTAAAGAATTATGTCTTTTCAGCTTAGGAAAAAAAAAAATAAAAAGATTTGGAGGTGACCTGATAGCAGCTGAGAGACTTTTATGGGAAGAAGAAACCAGGCAGTAAGAGGACTCTATAATCTCACAGAATTGATCTCAGTAACATGTAGATTGTGTCTTCCCAGGACCATTAGGTAGTAGAATTAAAACTGACTGGGAATTGTCCGATGAGATGGCTTTAAATTGAAAACAGAAGGTACCAGTTTTGAAAATACTTTTGATGGGAAATGTTTCTCAAGGTCTGAATAGTTTCTAGCCAAAACTGCTTGCCCTCCTGAAGGCTTGCTAGAAGTAAGGTAATTGTGTGGGGTGGGGAAAGCTAAGTTATGTGCTGTCATAGCACATAATTCATAGTTTTCCTGCTGCCTTAAGAAAGGGAGTGTGTCATCAGCCGAGCTACCTGCTGCTCTGGGAAATAACGCTCTTCCCCCCCCTTTCTTTTTCCCTTTTATTTTCTCCTCTTTTTCTATCTTCACCTTCCCCTTTGCCATCAATAATGCCTTATTGCAAAAACAATTTTCCCAAAACAAATAAACCCTTTCAAAAATAACTATGCTGTCCAGATACAGCACAGAAGATTCCTCCATTTAAGAGGGTCCCAAGGTAGGGAAACTTTTTCTGCACAGCTGTAGAGAAAATATCAAGGGTAGCTCTTCATGCTGGTTGTTCCATTGTGGTTACAGTAGCCAGATTGCACTGTTCCTGATACAGGCTGCTGTCTGTGAAGCCCCTAAAGCAGATGTTATAATGTGGTGTAATGCTTGCCCAGTGATTTTTTTGTTAACTCAAACTACCAGTTACACTCTACATGGGACAGTGCTCTTTAGAGAAGAATTTTCTATACAAATGGCTTCTTCAGCATTTTAATTATGCACCACTGTTTCAGTAAACATTTTGCTTCTGACGCCATGTAAATAAGGCATTTTCCTTGTAAATAACATGTTGATTGATCTAGCACAAAAGACTTGGGTGTATATCGCATAGCAGGTCTAACATAATAGGTCTGTGAGAACAGAAGTATATAAAAATTGCATTATATTTATATATAAAGAAAGGTGCGACATTCTGTGAAGAGCAAAGACCATCCTTGGGCGAAGACTGGCAGCAAATCTCGTTATTTAAGTATAAAACTGTGCATGCAAAACAGGACAGATTTGGATCTAAATATCAACTTAATATCTCATTCAGGAGGGTTTTGAGCAATAAGGCTTGTCATCTGTAAGCTAACGGCTATCATGGGATGATAATAGTTTATGAGAATTTATGCATTATGAATTTTCCTTTTTGACACTATGAGTTAGAACAGATTAGTCCTGCTTTTTACTACAGTAAACAAAGAATGTTTCTCAGTGTTTCAGGTTTTGCTAATGTATTGTAACTTTCTTCTCCCTATGGAAACATGTTCCAAAAGGAAATTTTGTTTGTTCTTTAGGGCACTCCAAAATAAAGGAATTCTGTGCCTGTGTTTATAGTTTTGCTCTTTAAACCTTGTGTATTAAACCACAGTGAATATCTCTGTTTTAGTCACTCTAGTCTGGTGAGGCCGAAGTAGCTCTGAAGGGTCCAGTTGTGTTTATGCAGTAAAGTCAGGATGATGGTGCAGGGTCAGTCTGGGCTAAACACACACAAAGTAACCCTCTATTCCCAGTAGGTTTTACAGTTTGTTGAAGAACTTCCAGTTCAGACAGTTTTTCTGCTACCAGGGAGGAACTGCTGGTTTCTGCAGGCTTGTTTTCTGTTTTGCCCAGCTGCAATCACGGTGCTTCTTGCACTCTAAAGGAACAAAAGAATAGGATAAAGATTTCAGCAGAGCTACCATATTGCCAATTGATCTGGTTAAAGCAATGGGTGCTGGAATTTTTCAAGTAACCTAAGGGAATTCAGTGTCCAATGACTATTGGAGAGCAGTAAAAATAGGGTATGTATGACCAAGAATAAAGAAAAAAAAAAAAAAGATATTTTTCTTTTCATCACACGAGGCACATCTCTCTTTCTCCTTGCTTTATCCTGAGGCATTATTGTCCATATATTATCTGTAGCTGTCCACTGCTAGCTCAGTCCAAAGGGGATTACTTTGCAAGACAGGGTGTCTTGGCTCTGCAGATAAAAAAACCCACTAATTTTGCCTCCGAAATGGACATTATTGTTACTGACCTCGACATCACAGGAGGCTTTGTTTGACAGGGTAGAACAGCGACCAGAGTTGCTTACAGTCTGTTTCTTTCCAAAAGATTCAAGAAAAAAAAAATACCCCCAGCTGCAGCCAAATGGGTCAACAACTAAAGATTCAGGCTTCTCAGCAGGATGTGGTGCTTATGTGCTTGGACCACAGCAAGTGCAGCCTTTGCCATCAAGGGGATTAAGCTGCATTGTTTTATCTTGTGCTTGCTACTGCCTACCGTCCTTGTATGGTTTCCCCAGTTCAGCTTGTACGAGGCCATTTGGCGGATCTGACTGCTCAGTTTTCTGTGTTTTCCCCATATAATGCCTTTGTGGCAAATATTTCTGTTCGGTAGCAACTGTAACCCTTGGTGATTAAAAATCTATAAGCCCAACTTCCTAATGCCCTGAGTTCCTTGATTCCCTGCAATGTTTATGCTTTAGGAAAAAGATTGGCCTAATTTATGTGTGTCAGCTTGCATCCTTGACTTCATCTGGGAGTCCTCAGCACCTCTTTCAAAGAAGTGTTATTCAGGAATATTAATGCCTTGGCAAATCTGGCTTTACCACAGAAATGTGTTTCCTTCTAAGCGCCACTCTGAATCATGGATTTTAAATTGCACATGGTTAAGGTGTATATAAGGAACTGAGTATCAGGCAATGTAAGTGGGTTCAGCTCCACTGCCTTGGTAAATTTGTGTCTGTTTATCTTCAATAAGAATCTAGCTCACAGATTGTAGGAGAATGATTGGATGGGTTTTTTTCTTGTTATTGTTTTTGCTACAAAACCGTTCTGGGAACTATTCAAAAATTAATACCTTTACATTATCACAAGTTTTGCATTTCAAATATACATTAAAACAAACTTGCTGTGAGATCACAGGCCAGTTTAAAGACACCTTTGCAAGTGAAATGAAATCTCTGGAGGAATTTTTTGGTTTTTTTTTTTAAATTAAATTCCATTTATGCTTAACCACAACAACAATAAAGAAATATTATATCAGAAAGAGGATGGTACCTGGGGTGTAGTCCTATAGGACTCACTCCTGGCATTTTTCCATCCTTAATTAAGCTTTTCTTGCTTTCTTGTGTACACTTTGAAAGAATTTAAAGATGGTTTGTCTTGAGATTGCTTTTTTTTCCTCTTGGAAGCATAGCTCAAAGATGTATCAGGAAATTTTCTTTATACCTTAACAAAAACCAGTTGCCTTCAGCCATTTCTTTTATTCCTATCTTGCTGTGGGAAGTTGCTGGTTTGGTTTTGGTTGCTTGTAAGTATTCTTCCTTCTGAATGTCCAAGCTAATCTCCTATTGAAGTTTTTCAACTTGGCTTTAAAGTAGTAGTCTCTGGAATTTCAGTGGTGTTATGTGAGTTTAAAAAGTTTCAATAAAACTTTTTCAAAGATTTTTGAAAAACAGTGTAATGAGGGTCTCTGTGCTTTTCTAGCAGTTTTCTTTCACTTTCTGTATCGGCTTAATTTCCAGAGCTGCTGATAATTGATTACAGTCTACGTTTCTTAGCCTTAAGAAAACATAGTGGCATCCTTGTGCCTCTTTACAGGATTCATATCAAGGCCTGGGTGACCTTGTCAGCTTTATCTACATTATAGAGACACTCTAAGCTGTCTGAAAGGCCGGAGCTGCACAAAAGAGGATGACTCCTGGAGGGAATGCTTCAGTCTCATGCTTTTGCACCTCCAGACAGGAGTGGCAACCTGGAAGGTCTGGAGCAGTACCTGTGGCCACTGCAGTACGCTCTGATTTTGGGCAAGTGGCTTAGGAGAATGTGTGGCACTGAGAGTCTTGGTATAGCTCAAATCACTGGCTGGGTTCATTTCTTTCCATCAGAGCTCAGGTTGTCTGTTAAGTCTCTGTTCTGCTGTGTGGCATTGCCCCATAAATCAGGAGAAATCATACTACTTTGCCAACCTTTTACAATAAATAAATTTAAAAGGAATTCCATTGCGGCCATCAACATATAGGATAGAGGATTGCATTTCAAACCCTTCTTGGATAGGAAAGTGGAAGAAGCCAGTATGAATCTGAAACCATTAGGCCCTGATGGTGGGGTAAGATCTGCATGTCCAGAAAAAGTCCTAGGGATTTACACAGGCTTTGGAATAACAGCATTGAAATATTTTGCAAAGCATAGGTATTATTTATGCTGTCAGCAAAGAAATCTTTACTTTCTCTGGAGATGATCTTAAGCGAGGTACCGTCTTTTGCCACAATGAAAGATATGACATGGCGATTAGTCTAGGAGGATATTTATAATTCTCTGCTTTAAAAGAGTATTGGGACTACGTCTGTTTTAGTGACTGTAGTGTTCAGTTTCTTTGGAGATGAGGAGCATGTAGCTAGAAAAACTAAATAGCACTTGAAAGCCTGGCTCACAAAGATCTTACAGCGTAAGAAATGGCTGTGTCCTGAGTAAAAATGTCCTAAAGGGAGGCCAGATGTTTAACTTTCTTCTCTGTTGTCTATTTTTATGTTCCTTATTGGAACAGGCTAACTGCTAAGAACTAAGACAGTGAGAATGCCCGTAATACAATGAGCATTTACTGAAATACTTTAAAAAAATTCTACGTGGCTTTTATGAGAGATCTTTTTTTTTTTCCCCTTAAATTTCATGTTTTCCTGTGTTCTCTTCTAAAAGGGCTTTCCTCAGACTCGCCTTTTGTAACCTCTAATAGCATCCCAGCTCGAAGATGCACAGACAATTCTGTTCCCACTGTCCCAAGCTGACATGCATATGGCCAGGACTGTACATTCCTAAGTGACGCTTAGGCTGGGGCAGGTTGTGGTGTAACAGGTGAATATGTAGAAGCAGACTGTCTTATAGTGTGAGAAAATGCCTTTGAAATGACCATGGAGTAATTTGCCCCCTTGAGCTCACACTGCTTTACTTTCAGTAACCTGTGTTCAGAGTGCACATTTTTTAAAAAAACAAAAGCAGCTTCAGTTTTCAAAGGTTAATACATTAACATACACTTGGCTTTCCATCCAGTTTTGCCATCTCTTCTTCTCTGGCACCTTCTTTGCACTCACAAATGAATTTCCAATTTTTATTCTGGTTTTGTATGGTGAGAGAAATGGAAATCAGCAGTTATTTATTTAGGGCTAGTGGAGTCTGCCTGTATATGTCTTATTCGTTTGCTGGTGAGCAATTTTATTTCCTTCCAGCTGTGAGCCACAATCCAAGCAGGGAAAATGGGATATGATTCCTCATGGTGTGTTAACTGTTTGTTTCCTTCTCAGTAGCATGCTGTTTTCTATGAAGATTTCTATATTCACACAGACCTATTTTTAACACTAAACCAAAGCTGCATGTTCTCAAAGCTCCTTTCTTCGTAAGCCAATTTAGTAACAATTCTTATTGTTGATGACTACACGCTGCATATCTGGAACATGTCTAACTCATTAGAATGGCAACACTGCTGAGGGGGTGTCTTGAGGAGCTCAGAACAGTCTCTTCATGAGATATGAAGCTTTTGGAATCCACTGGGAAGCTTTATGAATAAAGCATTTGAATATAATAAGACTTTTAGTGTACATTTAGTTATGTTATAGCTTCTCTGATTTCTAAATGCTGGTGATAGTTCAAAGCATAAAGTCAGGTTTATAAAAGAGCTTGTTTGGCATTTCAGAGATTCAGTGAGACCTCGTGTAAGGGTCTAGGGATCAGGCACATTAGGGGCAGTAGAGGAGCTTGGATGTTGGATAACTTGCCTCAGTGTGACCCACAAGAAAGTGAGTATTTTCAATGTGCTTTTTTATGTATGCATCAGCTTTAATGAATTTAGCTAAGTGCTTCATTTCTACAGATTGAGATACATAGAGCATCATGCATATGAATGCAGAGCATGTGTCAGCAAGAAAGGTTCACAGAGAATGTAAGAGCATGGCTTGCTGTTATATGTGGTGCTGTTACTATGGTTTGCAACTTCAAGTGCTCCAACTATTTGCCCCTAGATAGTACCAGCTATATGTCCCCAGACAGTACTACCTGTTGGGTATGAGTGCAACGTGGACTTTACTGATCCTGGTTTTGCTTTTGGAGAAGGAGCTATCCTGGAGCCATTTTTTTTTAATTCATAAGGCACCACCAGCCCACTGGTGCTGGCTGTGACAGTGAAGATTATGAAGCATGTGCTTGCTTCCAGCCCGCGCTGTTGATTCCTGTTCTGGTGGCTGCATAGGTGAGTGTTTAAGGTGTGTTGTAATCCGGATAGAGATCAGACCTTTCCTTCAAAATGCATAAAGATGTCAATTTTTCTTGGATAGAAGCATTACAACGGAGCAGAAATATAGATCTATACTGCAGCAAAACAGGAGAGTTATCGGTCACTTCACAGTAGGTAGGAAACAGAAGACATGCAACAACTTTGCTAGCCCATGTTTAATGAGCTAGCTATTTGCATTCCATCTCAAGCTCTCAATGTCTGAACATTTGATCTATCATGTGACTATGCTATCAGTTGTGGAACAGCAGTCACACTGTTTTTAACAAATGTCATGTCATACATATACATAAAAATGCCACTTGAGGTGGAGAGATTTAGGTTGCTTAACACTCAAAGTGGACAGCCTCTTGTTATTTGTATGGGACGTTGGGATGGTATAGGTACCTATTTTTGTTTCTTTATTCACAGAAGTACTTTTTTCTGTCCCTCTGTAAAGTGTTGGTTTGGGTCCTTATCTTGTAAACTGTGAAAGCAGCAGATACCTAATGAAGCAGGAGAAATGTGTCAAGGGCAGAGGGTGAGATGAACTGGATAAAAACTTCTTAATGAGGAGAAAATTGTATTCTGGGTAAGGTTGAAAAAGAAGGTTGAGAAATTAAAGCTTCTTTCACATCATGTAGTAAATTGTAAATATTATGGAATTTCCTTTTTAAAGGCTCATATAAACTTTCCAACTCAAGTCTTATAAAGATGGCACAGTGAGTTCCTGACTCAGGGCACATAGTCTAGATTTATGACAATACTTGCAGACAATAAATGGGATTGCTCTGAGTAAGAAGAGTGTGCCTTCAGTACTAGAATTCTAAAAAGCTTTGTGTTTATGGTCTTAAAAAATTATTGAGATATTTAAAGTATGGGAAATATGACGTATGTTTTGTCTCTTGGAAATGTGTGCAGTTTAGGAAGTGGAATGATTTGTTTCTAACAGCATGTTAATTTTTTAGCTGAAACACTGGGTTTAAGTATCACTGTGCCAGGATCAGTTTGGGTACAGCAGAACCCTTGTACTTAGTTACACTGCTACATGCTTCCCTCATCAGTCGTTCTCTGTGTTGGAACACCTTTGTACAGGTGTTACTGAAAATGTATGGTGACTATGGCACTGCCTCCCAGGTTGTGAATTAAAACTGGGTTTAGATACCAATGGTTTCCAAAGGACTTATTTTTAAATTAATGCATTTTTTGGGTGTTTATCTCTAAATTTCAGGCATTTGAGGCAAGGCAATAACTTTTTCAAAATTATTTTCAGTAAAAGCAAAGTTTCTGCTTTTAGCGGCTAGGAAAAAGGTAAAAGTAAAACCAGGAAAAGAAAAGCATTAAGCTAGGATCATTTTAATGCCAAGCTTGATCAGCTTACCCAGCCCCCCACCCCGTACTTTCATTAACTACGCGAGTCTCCTTTTCCAACTTAATTATCATCTAGTGAGGTAGAGACTGTTCTGCAATGTAAAGGATGCAAAATCTTTGCTGTGTTGCATAACTATCATGTAGTTATTGTTAGGTAAACCCCAGATAATTGCTGGGTCTATTTAAGATCTGCATTTTAAGTGTCATTGTAATAACCAGGGAAGAGGAGAGCAGCCTGAGTTAGCATAACTTTGTGGCAGGGGTGTTCTACCATTGCAGAAAAATTAAGTAAAATAGTCCCGCTTGTATATTGCTGCTATAAGAAGAATATCATTAGGTACTGTCATTCATTAAGAAGTGTTTCTGTAATGAGTTCTTTAACAAAAGTTGCAGAAGTGGCTAAACGAAAATAAAAGAACCCTTTGTTCCACTTAGGAAATTGCAGACAGTTACTTTTGTGATGCTGGTTAAAAAATAATACTCTCTTAGAAAAATAAGTGGATTTCAGACTAGAGGTTTAATTAAAAAAAAAAAAAAAAGGTAGTAATTTTTCAACTTTTCAGCTTCTAAAGGGAATCTCCTTCTTGTTGCAAGATAAAACCTGCATGGATGCTGACCCTTTAGAGGTAGAAAGTATATTCCCTGTCCATCCTGTTTTTTTCCAAAATGAGCCTGAAGACACCAGAGTAGCAAGTTAACTATCAAAAGATTATGGGGTGAGTCAAGCTCTTACTGGGGTTTATGATGACCGTGCCATTGACTGATGGGTACCAGCCCTTCTCCCAAACATTCCATCTTGGCTAGGACAAACAATGACAAGGGAGATATCAGTAACTCAAAATGTGTCTTGGAAGCATCAGTTTTAGCTGTAGACCTTTCGTGGGCAGAATGACACTGATGTTTCAATGTCTTCAGCCCATTTCTCACAACTGGGCAGGTATTGTACGTGGCTGAATTGGACTTTTTACAGCTGCTCAGCTGTCAGGTTGCTTGAGTGAGAGTTGTTATGCAGAGTGGCAGGACACATCTGGACTTCTAATGTATATGTATTATTCTTGTCTTGCTGTCCCTGGCTATTATGCCTCTCACCTTGAAGTTGCTGTGCCACTGCAGAGAAGCTTACAGCTCTTGTGAAGCTACCTGAAAAGCTGGATTTTGCCATTTGATGCATTAAAGCAAATCAGTGCTAGTTTTTGTTTACCATAATACTCTGGGCTGCAAACCACTGTGGAGCTTCTCCATAGGTAGGCCGTAATTTCTGGAAGGAGTATTTTCTGGGAGGAGGTGCATCAATTGCTCCAGCCACTACTAGAATCTAACATTCCATCACTTGCTGAATTTGCTGTGGTTGTGTAATTTTCATATTATAAAGGGAAACTAAGACACTTGAAACTCTTTTCATGGTGAACTAAAATGTCTGTTTAAGCTGTGGCTCTCTTGCACGCAGTCAGCACAGTACTGGGACTGTGTACCTGTAGTGCAGGCTTGTGAGGGACATTGCTGTGTAGTCTTAGTGGCTCAGGATTAATTTCAGTGGAAGCAAAGTTTAATTCATTACTGTATGTTTTGAAAATGCTGTCTAAATATGATCGTTCAGTGGCTGGATGCCAAAGCTAAATACAATTAGAAATGTTATGTGCAAAGCTACCTCACTACTGGGAAACTTACCTAGGAACATGATTAGTTCTCTATCACCCACATCATTTGATCAGGATGAGGGGGAGTGTACTGAAAAGCATGTTGTTGTCCAGCTTCAATAAATGAAGGATTATTGGGTCAGCCCTGGTATTCAAAAGACCAAATGAAGTGGCCGTTGTAATGTATTTTCTCTTCTTCCTCTGCTTATTGCCTTTGAAAATGTGATTCTCTATCTTTGGCTGGAGATTGAAACGTAAAACATTAGGAGGAACCTTTCCAGAGGACAAAATACTGGGAGGTTTGATACACTCGTAAGGTCTGTGCACTTCCAGATGCAAGATATACCTGGTAGGTGGCACACGTTTCCAGAAGCTGGAGGGCAAAAATGGTCCATGGTCTCCTGCCTGGATCGTGCTGTTTCGGTTGGGCGTGAACAGGCTTCCTTTTACCCAGTGCTTGTCTCCTGCAGGCTTTGTGATGTGCTGCTGCTGTCCCTGCAGGAAAGAACTTAGAGTGGCAGTGCTGTCAGCAGGGTCTCATGTCCCCCACCCCAAGGCTTTGCTCAGGTAGGTCATGGCAAGATGAACCAGAACTTCACAAAAGAAGCAGTTGGCAGACCTGTGTGCAGAATGGGGAGCTGTAGCTGCGAGACGTGCAGGTCCATAATGCTTCCCATCGGCTGGCTCAGACTCCTACAGCCTCCTATTCTCTTCCAGAGGGAGCTTTCCTTCATGCTGCCATCTCCTGTTGTGTCCCTTCCTCAGGTGAAGCTCAGTTGGCAGGCACTGAGATGTGGATGCTGATGCAAGGCATTGTAGGAACCTGGCTGTCAGTAGCTCAAAGGCAGCATTTCTCTGCAATAGAGAGCTACACTGAGATCACAGAATACCTTGAGGTGGAAGGGAACCATAAAGATCAGAGTTCAGCTCCCTGCTCCTCTCAGGACTATGTAAAACCATATGGCTAAGAGCGCTGTCCAGACACTCCTTGAACTCTGACCTCAGGTCTTTTTTTTTATCAACTGTGGCTTTCTAAAGTTTTCTTCTTTGAAGGAAACATTGACAATTTCTACCAAGATTCAGCAAAATTACTGATCTCTGGTTTTGACAAGCCAAATGGGCATAAATTAGTGACAACATGTGCCCTGCATTTCCGAGACCTTCCTGAGTCTGCCTTGTGAGATAGGACTATGTTTTTCATCTCATATTTGGGAGGGCAGGAGGAGTTTAACACAGACTTCTCCAGTGTAGTGGTTTTACCCCATCAAGTACACCCATGTTTAACAATTTGTTCTATGAAGTATAATGATGCACCCTGCAGCACTTCAGTGTTTCTAGACGATGTTTGGACTGTGCAATCAGGCTGTGATTAGATGGTTTACAGCTCAGAATCACTCACAGCTGCAATTTTGTGCCTGTAGTGGCAACAGCAAACCTTTTCTGACAGTGTGATCTTACAGGTATCCATCTGAGCTCTGGCTGAAGGCCTTGAAGGAAGAATCTGTGCATCTGATTGTATACTTTGGTACAGTCTATCAGTGACTGGGTGTTCGTCAAACCTGCATCCGTGCAATAGTTGTTACCTGCTATATCACTTGGCAGTTGAGTCCTGTTTTCTTGCATACCCTCTTCATCAACCAAAATACATTCCTTGGCCTGAGAGCAGGGTGAGTAAAGCCCTGCCACACCCCCTGTGCTGAAAACACCAGCAGATTCCTACTAAAACCTGCAGTGAGTAATTTCTTGCTTGGAAGACTACCACTCAGTAATTTAGTTCATTTTCGTCCTGTTATCGGCAGCATCGAGGGCCATATAATAGTAGCTTGACTGCTTTCTTCCAATTTGGCTGCGAAAGAATATCCTCAAAATTTTAACCTTATAACATTAAAAAGCAAGAATATGATTTCCATTTAGGGATTCAGGAGACACCTGATTAACTGTTACTGTTGTCAAGTGAAAATTATAAGTGTTTTTTACTGCAGCTGGACAGTGGTGCTGACTCTTGAGTCTTCAACAATGATTTCATTTTTCAGTGAAATTCAAGCAGAATATTTGAGAAGGCTTTTTGGGAGACAGACTTCTGGCCAAATTTCTCTTTCTGAATGAAAGTCCAGATTTTACCATAGGTACTTTGCACTCTTGTGTTTTTTGTCACGTAGTGATCAGGTGGGCCAAGGGAAGCACCCTGCACTTCCTCAGGCTTTTCAGGATGCTATTAGCCAAACTTCCTTGGTTGCCTGGAAACTTTTGATTTAACCAAAACTGAGTATTTCTGGACACACATATTTAATTGAAAGTGTTCTTATGTGTTCTGCTGATTGCCCCCAAATTAAATGAAAAAGGCAGTGGTTTCAAACCAGTTCTTACTATAACAAGACCAATAAGAGTTGTGGAAGCTCTCCTGATGATTTTACATCAGGTACTCAGGCCCAGTAATCTTTGGGGAAGGAACCTCATAAACGAGGTAGACTCTTTACCATGATGGCTGTAATTCACAGCAATATTCAAATGATCTCACAAATGATTCTTTTATTCGACAGACTATGCCAAAACAGAGTCACTGTTCAGTTGTACTATTTCACTATGCCAGAACTACTGAAGATGCAGAGCATGAGTTAAGGTAAAGCCATTTATTAACAATCCACAAGTTTCTATTAATGAAAAGATAAGCACATTGTCTTACATTTTCCATGGTTTAAAAGTATCACAGTTGCATTTGATATTAAGGGCCCATTTATAAATATTTTATTGCAGTTCAATAATTGACAAAGTGATTTACACCCACCTTGATAATACATTAATGCTTGCAGAGTACATTATGCTAACCATATTAGCTGGAAATATGTTTTGTAATTGTAGTGGCTGAAAATATGTTTCATAATTGTAGTGGTTAGTCCATGCATCTTCTGTTACCTTTTGTTTCTTTGGTTTATTTGAAATGGATAACTATTTATCTGAAGAATGCCTACCTGCCTTGCTTTTTTTTATTAGTATAAGCGTGATAGAGGCGCTTCTAATAAATGGGAAGTAGCAAGTTATTACAGCCTTTACATGTTCCAGATTCATGGGGTTGGTTATGTGTGAAAACACCTTGCCTTTCCTTCTTTGGAAAAATTTCCCTCAAAAAAAGCAGCATGAATTCAGAAACTGCTCAGTTTCAGCTTCTCCCAAGGTCAAAAGGCACCCAAAATGAATATCACAGCCTGATTTCTGCTTTTTGTAGGCTTGTCATTGCACCAGGAAGACCTTGTGTAGCAGCCTAACAACTGACTGCTGAAAGAACTCCAGGATCTCTCCTGAGAGGGTTTACCCCACCCCAGGAAAGATTTTTCTTCTGTGTTGTAAGATTGTGAGTAGGCTGGCAAAATTTTGGACTAAGGGAGCCATTGTAACAAACATGGCAAAAACCTTTGTAAAAGCAGTATTTTTATTTAGTTAGTTAGTTAGTCAGTTCTTCTGCATTCTACTCTCCTTTGAAACTCATTTCTTCAAAAAGCTGTCAGCTCAAAATTTTAGCAGAAATAAAGGTAAACTGGGATATTACAAGCATAACTAGACTGTGTACTGGCAAGAGAAAATACTTAACAAAGGACGCTTTTGAAAGAGGTAAAGGTACTACTACATGAGAAATCACCATCTGTCTTTTTGAATCTGGGAGGATGCCGTCCTGTACTTTGGTCCAAAAATCTTCCTTGCATCTTTCTCTGAGGTACCTGGCATTAGCTGCTGTCAGAAGTTGGATATGAGACTCAGTGCTCAAAGTTTAACATATTCCTGATATTTTTACTGAAGCCTTTGACATATGTTGGTTATAATAATATTCCATTCTGCGTCCCTTTGCCTCTGCATGTATATGCAGAGCATATGTCTGATGCATCTGAGCAACTTGCTGAGAAAGTGTATCTTGGTGATTGCCATCAGTTTAAACCATAAAATAACAGATATTCACACTCACAGGGATGGCTGTAATAGAAAATATATTTCAAATAATTATAATACTTTCAGTGCAGTTTAATTATATAATCCATCATAATCATGTTCAGGCTAAACAGGTTTTTGTAAAGCCAATCTAAAATAGCAGCAGCTGTTTTTCACAATCACGCTCATTTTGATTCTTCTTAACCAACCTTAGTCAAAATCTTGACAGGAAAAAAGGAAAAATACCGTCACAAAGTGTTTTGGTTTTCTTTTTTCACTCCCAACACTGCTAAACACTGGGTGGAGAAGTGAGTCTTATGTGGGTTGGATAATGTATGTCTGGGGCCAGGTATCTGCAATGCAGCTTGTGCCGAGAATGTCGAGTAAATTAAGTGACAGAATTTTCAGACTTGCCTTTTGTGGCTTTCCAGGAGATCAGCTGGCAGCTCTTGGGTGCTGAGCTTGTTTGAAGAGCTGATCCTTTGTAAAGTTGGATTGGCCTAATTTTAGGTATGCTAGTCAAGAAACTTGTTTCCTTTGAAAAACTGTTGCATAGCATTAGTTTTCAACTGTGATAGCTTACATTTTCACTACCATAGTATCACCCATCATTGGTAGTGAAAGCCTTTGTGTTGCTCTAAACCATTCCTTTTCCCGTCTGGCATTCATACCTTTCAGGGACTTCTCTGGATTACCATCCCTCTCCTCTTTTTGTATTTTTGTCTTTCCTTTTGAAGTTGGAAGTTTTCAGCACCTTAATTGGTGATTGTCTTTCCAGGTTGGTATCTCTTTGGGCTCTTTTGAAAACTTCCTCAGCTTGCTCATTTTTCAGGAATGGCTTGTTTCCTATTCATGCTTGCGTGAAGTTGCTTCTGATACTTCCAGAGACAGTTTCAATCAAGGCAGAGGAGATGAATGCTCTGCATACTGACATGTCCTAGGGCTCACCTTAATGCCCGCCCTGGTCACACTTCTCAATGCAAAGCGTGAAGGAGTCTTGTTATGCCTGTTTGCAAACAGTACTAGAAACTTCTCTTCTATATATTGGGTACTAGGCATATGTTGTGAAGCTTGCAGTTGTTGATTTTGAAAGGTTCAAAAGGTTGCCTTTTATGTCCTAAAGATTAAATTAAAGTGTTTTTCATTTTACATATTGATTTGAGAAATGTGTCATGGCTGTTCCCCTAGGTCTCTTCTGAAGAACTTGGCTTTTGCCAATAATCTTAGATTTGACATTGAGATAAAAGGGGCTTGTGTCCACTCTGTGCTGCCCAACGTTAACCTCTACATCAGCCTATGAGAAGCTGAGTAGCTGGGGGCTGTCTGTGCCACAAAATGTCTGAAGAGGTAAGGAAAATGAGCTTTTGGAGAAGACTTCTAAGAAATGAAAGGTAAAAGATGAACTTTCAAAAAACCCCAACAAAACAACTGAGAAGTATCTTAATGGTTTATTGAAGAGATTATGTGAAAACACCTCCTGAGGTAGTGTGAGAAAACATCCTCAGTTTCCAGTAGAGGTAATCTGAAATGCTCATCCTAGAAACCTCTTGCTGATAAAGATGTCACAGGTTTTTGGAGAAATGTTTTTGACTCTAAGAACTGACTTGTCACTGGAATGCGGTGGCCTTCAAGGGACACTGACCATACCTTTCTAGGAATGGCTTAATTCGAAACAGCAAACATTATGGACATTGGTCAAGAATTACAGTGCCTGCATTTTAAAAACAGATCAGAAGGAACGTCTACAGGAAGAAGTAGGTTACCCTAAATTTGGGACAGACATTTTAGCAGAGCCTGTAGCAATAGGATAGGGAGTAATGGTTTGAAACTAAGAGGGTAGATTTATATTAGATATTAGAAAGAAATTCTTCACTGTAAGGGTGGTGAGACAGTGGAGCAGGTTGCCCAGAGCAGCTGTGGATGCCCCATCCCTGGAAGTGTTCAAGACCAGGCTGGATGTGGCTTTGAGCAATCTGGTCTAGTGGATGGTATCCTTGCCCATGGCAGGGGGGTTGGAACTAGATGATCTTTAAAGATCCCTTCCAACCCAAATTATTCTGTGATTCTAAAATGTTCAGAAGTGCTGGAGCACACCAGCACACAGAAGTGTAGGAAATTTTGCAAATCCTAACACTCATGTTCTCCTGCAAAACATGCCTCCTGGCTTTGTGCTAAGGTTTTGGATTATTACTTGTTACTTTAAAAAATAATATGATTCAGCCTTATGGCTATCAAAGATTCCACATGAGTGTTTGAGATATGTAACAGAGATAGCTTGTGTTATTTGATTTTTGGATAGCTTTGTTATCCAGAAAGGTGCAGGTCTCCTATAGGTTCTATTTGTCAGATGTGTGTAGGTATCTTCGGTACCTAGAGTACGTAGCGATTGCAAACCCCTACCTTAGGGTGACCCAGGTTCCTTATCAAATAAGACTAAGACTGAAGTTTATTCTAAAGATCTGGGTGTAATATTCTTGGATTAAAGTTATCAGTGTATTTCAAGATAGGGAGGAGATGGAAACCAGAAGCCTATTGAGGGTGTTAAAATCACATTAGCATAACATAGGACTGTTCAGTTTACAAACCTGGATCTCTGAAGGTGTAAATGAACATCTGGTGCTTGTGCTAATTGCAGTGATCTAAAGTAGGTGACTGATTCTGGGAAGGAGAGATTAGCAAGGCCCTGCAGTAGTGCTACCAATATCTGAAAAGGGTAATTTTAGAATGTGCTCCTCCTCGCATGCAAAGACTTTTTGTGTCTATTAACTTTTAAATCAGCCAGTTTACTTGCACACTACACCTGCTTTCCTACTATTGACATGGCTTTGGTGTTTAAAATCTGCATTGCTAGAGGGACTATTGATTTGGGCTCCCATTATTTTTATTTGATTAACCAATTTGAGAAACCATAAAGACAATGATCCCAAATTTCTGAAAACCGAGTGCCCCCTTTAGGAAAATTAAATCAATTGCATGTACCCATCTGAGGCTATTCAAATATGACCAAAACAGTTCCTTTTTTAGGCCCTGTATGTTCTGATGCCATCCACCACTTTAGCTACTATCTCATGTTTCATAATAGTGAATGTTTCTTTATTATTCTTAGTCTTACTGCAAAATAGTTAATTCTACTTTTTTAACAGAAAAGGAAGATTAGGTCAAAATTTTATCAAACACCTCTATGGTGAAACAAAAGTTTGTCTGTCATAAGAATCCCACCCCATACGCTTCCCCCTGCAAAGTTCATCTTTTAATTTTACATGATTCATTACTTGATTTCTAATTTTATTTCTATATTTGAAAATATTGGCAGAGATGAGCCAAACTTCGAAAGCTCTCTCTTCTTTGGAGAATCCTGACAGATTTAAGAGGGACTTGTATTATTTGGGCATGTTACACCTTACAGAAGAACTGCATTCATGCCTGACAGTCTGAATAGAGCAGCTGTTAAACCAAAGAAGAGGCAAAGCTAAAGGAGGTCTGCTTCTTGGTACCACCATTGACAAGACTATTTTGAAGAAAGAAGGTAAAGGGGCTATTGATTTCAAGGTAAATAGGTGTGTGTGGGTTGCTTCTACAGCCTTGTATTATTCAAGCAATATTTATGTCCTTTTGAAATACAGCAGGGGGCACAGATTTGATTATTCTGTTGCTGTGGAGGTCACACGTGTATGTAGCTCAGAAATTTTCACTTAATTTCTGTTTTCAAGGCCATGCAACATTCTTTCAAAGTGATGGTCTTTGGAAGGGCAGCACCCACAAAATTCTGTGAAGGTGGAACAGGGCTGATGGCATGTGGAGAAGTAACAGGACCTGACAAAGATAACTGATGAAAGATAAAGTAGATGAATTGAGTTTTTCCATCTACCTGGTTCCAGTGAAACTACTCTATAAAGAAATGGTTATGGTTTTGGTTCACCAGGGCATTGGGTGACTGCCACATTCCTGAGTGGCACCTGCTTTGTAGGTTGGGGATTTTCATTGTCAGTGCTTAGCCACAAGTGGCCTTCAGAGTATTACAGTGTCTCAACTGATTTAGCTGGGATGAAAAAGAGAAATTCAGAGAAATAGAAAAACCTGCAGAGGAGACTTGGAGGTATCATGGAGCAGTCCAGCCCTCACATGGTATGACCTTCAGGTCCTGTGCTGGGAGTGAATAAAGTCTCCTGACAAGAAGGCAGTGATGTGAATGGGGAGAAAGACTGCCTGTGTACCCACTGCTGTCTCCTTCCCTCTGCTTGTGATAATGGTCTGACATCCTCATGTAATATAAATGCACACCCAGAGACATATATCTCAGCTGTTGGAAGGAGATATGTTCTTGAACTGGGAATTTAGCTATAAGGGATGTAGATATCAGGGTATTTGATGCCAGTGTGAACTATGCAAGGATTAACTTGATATATGTGTGAACATGACAGACACAGCCTTTATGACATGTTGTAGCAGAGCTGTTAATTGTGCTTTCTGCATGTGTGCACCTATTGCATGGAAGGGAAAAAATGAATTACTGAATGCAATAGTAAGGTCTTTAGTACATTTGAGACAAGAATCTATGTGATGGCATTCTCTGACATGCTGCCAGTGTCACACGCAGGGACAGATGGAGTTGGGGAATCTCAGGTCTTGGCTCAAAAGAAAATAACACAAAAGGATGACATCACATCCATTGGATATTTCCCCCAAAAATTGGAATGGATGGAGGATGTATGGGGAGAGAGAGCTGATGTGGAACCAGCTAAGCAGTAATTGAAATTGAAATAAAATAAAGAAATGATCTAAGGGAATTTTAAAACCAAAGGCAGGGGAAAGCTAAGAAATGTAGATATGTTGAGGAGAGATGTTGATGGGAGAAATATCTTTTCAGGGAGAAGTTAAACCATAATTCTAGACAAAACTAGGACACAAGCTGGTGAGACTGAGAGAGGGAGTAACAACGAAGTTTGAAAAGGTGGAGTCTCAATTTATCAGCACATGGAGACACAACCAGCATGGCCCCAAATATGTGCGGCCCTCCTGAGGACAAATGGGAATATCTGTTATAATTGAAGACACTGATAAAACAGCTATTGCAGAAACTTGGTGAAATATTTTTTAAAAAATGGGGCACTGCTAACTTTAGGTATAAAGTCTATAGACATTATAGAGCAGGTAATTCTTTGGAAGTGAAGTTACATGCTAAGGAAAGTGTGCAGTGTAGGATGCAAGCTATCATAAGTATCTTATGGATTAAAATTATTTTTGAGAGTGGAGAGAAATCCTTGTAAAGCTGTTGCATCAGCTAGTCAAAGTAGCTGCGAGATATATAAATCGAAGAGTCTGTGAGGGAAGAAATACCATGATAATGGGAACCTACATGGGATACATGGGGAATGATAGCAAGACAGCATTTTAGACTGTTAATAACTATATGAAGCAACTACTCTGCTGGATGTGAAGGGAGAAAACTCTTGATACAGCCCCATGTAAGGCACAGAATCTACTTCAAATTCTAAACTGCCAGAACTTTATCTTGCAGTAGCGCTCCTAATGTGTACTTGGAAGCAGGATCGTGCAGTGGCCATTTTTTCCATGGAAAAGACCCACACAGAAACTAACAAAAAAAATTCACTAATCTAGGTTTAGCTTTTAAACAGAAATGAAAAAGCTCATTAACAGGGAATTTTCAGAGACTGTCTCAAAGCAGATGCAATGTCTAGGTATGGGACAAAGGAATACCACCAAATGTAAAGTATAAGGCGTTTCACTGCTTGTATTATTATACTATTTAGGAGACTTGCAACAAGGGTGTCTTTTAGCAAGCATTATATTTAAACACATGACAAAAAGACAGTCTCCATCTATCCTAAACCATTGATGCTTCAAGGAAAGTGTGTTAGGGAAAGGAGGATACATTTTAAGAAAAAAAAAACTTTAAAAAATATAATTATATATATATATACTTAGATGAAATGAACACGTGGACTGGGTAAAACTAGAGCTGTAGAGCGTTCAGTTAGGGTAGAATATATCTATCTTAGGAAATATATCCTTTAAAAATAACAGAGTTGCTAGCCATGGTAACACTTTTCACCTTTGCTTTGTGAAGCACGAGTTCCAGAAAACTTTTTAAACTGTGTATGTATTATAAATTGTACCTATATGAGAAAGGTCATGTTCAGAAATAGTTGTTGTGCTGCACTTACTGTCTTATGATATGGCTTATAATACTCTATTTGGCGTGAAACAAACCTGATAAATTGTCTCTTGCAAAGAAAGGACAAAAGACTTGAGGAAAAGGAACCCATAAAATGAAAGGGACTGACTCTCATTTTGTAGATATTAGTTCTTCTCCTGCTAGCTGGAATGACACAGCTATTCTGATCAGGCTTTGTCCATTTGCGATTCTGTACAGTTCCCTTTTTGCTGAATAACCTCGATGTGTAGTTCTCAGCTACAAGCTGTTATGTTCATTACAGCTGTTTTGAGTTTTTCCATCTAATTTCTCAAAATATATTTTGTATGATGAAGTACCTAGTTTTCAAAGAATTTGTGTGTGTATCTTATTGCACTCCTGAACAGGTTATTAATACGTCTATTGCAGTGGATGTTGCTGCCCAGGTGACTTACCCTCCTGTTTTCTTCTGTAAGTTCGTTGCCCCACCCCTCCAAAATCTACCAGTGCAGTAACAAACCCGAGTGTGCTGTCAGGACCTGAGGTGAGGAAGGGTCATGGTACCTCAAGGAATCTGAGCTGTCAATGAGGATGGAGGCTTGGTGATCAGAAACTACAGTCAGGCACAGGCTATGCTTTCACCTGAAATGATTGGTGTTTGGTTTTTAGGCTTTGTTGTGTATGTATGTTTGCCAGAGGTCAGCTTTGCTCTGAAAAAGTGTTTCTAAAATGAAATTCAAGAGTTTAATGTGGAGGAAAGGTCAAGAATCGCTTTTTGGGCTGTGCTGAGGCAAAGTAATTCAAAGAAATAGGCTGAAAGAGAGTTAAAGAAAATGTCAAGATTTCCTAACAATGAGGTTCATTAGTCTCTCCAGGGAATCATAGGAACCCTGTGTTAAAACCTTTAGACTAGAAATGAGGAAGGCATTTGGTCAGTGCTGCTTTCTCTTCTTTCAGTATCGTTTGGCCCCATTCACTGGAGTCAATTCAGTATGTAAAGAAAAAAATCTCTTGCCTTCTCTTCATACCAAGGACACCTTTAGAAGCTGAATTTGTGCGGCTCCAGCTGCAGATAACAGGAAATAATGCTACCGCATCCGTGTGGACCAGTATCTGTATGCTGTCTCTGGTCAATATTTTAAAGTATAACATAGCTTTCCCATGTGGAAGAACAG
Source organism: Falco cherrug (assembly GCF_023634085.1). Taxonomy (NCBI): domain Eukaryota; kingdom Metazoa; phylum Chordata; class Aves; order Falconiformes; family Falconidae; genus Falco; species Falco cherrug. The sequence goes on from NC_073697.1 coordinate 65,295,434, forward strand.
TAGCCCTTAGAGGCAGTTAACCAGCAAATTAAAATAGGATTATACACAGGCAGTTTAGTACTGAAGATGACAAAAATTATTACGGATTCTGCAAACACAATTAGCAGGCATACTAGGCAAAAGTAAGTATTTCTGATGTTGCCAGGGCATAGCACGGCTGTATTCCCTGATGCATGTTCCGTAGGTCTTTGAACAAGCAGTGTTTGCCATGTTGGTCATTATTTAAGTTTTGTGTTTGGTTAGGGAACTAGATTGAGGAACTGGAGGGTATGCAGCAAAAGACTGGCACAAAAACACAAGCAGTATGGCCAGTAAGGACTTTTTTTTTTTCTTTTTTCCTCTTCAGATATATGCCTTGCATGGAAAATCTTCACTTTGAATCCAAACGGCAACATTCTGTTCTCTGCTGTGTTTTATTTTTTTTTTTTCTTTCTTGCTCCTTATAACTCTAATCTCCTTGTTTTGGAAGGTGAGTTTTATAGTAAACTTGAAGAAGGCAAAAAAGCTTATAGTAAATCCAGTAAGGAAATTTCCTTAACTTTATCCAGAGTTCATTTGTCAGACTTTTTATATAGAATGATCACACAGAAAGATCTTTTCATTGAGGCCCACTGTCTAATAACAGTTAACTTCTACTTGACCACTGGTGGAACTTTTAAGAGATTACTGCAAAAAGAAATGAAGGATTTACATGTTTGGCATGAGGTGTTGTATTGGTCTGTTGGTTTGGAGGATGTTTAGAAAGATGAAAGGAGAACATCATACACTGGGCAAATGCTGACAGCATTTGATACTCTCATTTGGCTCAGCTAAGGAATGGATGCAAGATGGCCCGGCTCCCTTAAAAGTCAGTGAAAGCAGGCCGATTTACATCTATGGAGAGTGTAAACCAAAGTGTGCATGCAGATTTTACATGTGTGGGGTTTTTTTTTGTGAGATGGAGGAAATGGATCCTGAAGACCATTCCGAATGTTTCTGTATTGCTTTTCTACTTCTGCATGCCTTACACTTACATTATGATGTACCTAGCATTATGCCTGTATGGTATACTACTCCCTTGTGTATGATGCAGCCTGATTTCCCGATGCTAAAAAGAAATACTACAAATTCTGTTCCAAAGTGCCAAACGGGGGCTTACAAATCCATAATAATTAAGCTTTCACCCCTCAACAAAGCAATTAATATTCTGTTTACATAAGAGCTTTAGCAGCTGAGGGCTTACCCAGCTGTGATTTTTCTGATCATGATGAAGTTGAAGTAGGCAATTAATACCTGTCGTATGTAGAGGAATGACCCTTAAACAATAAAAACTACCAGACTTCTGAGAAAAGTAGCACCCCTATACAGTGATGCAGTGATTTGGACTCTTCTGTAGGCATGTTTTTGTGTAAGGAAAAAATAACAGATGGAAGTGAAAACTAGTGGGTTTTAATATATCTCTCACTGGGTAAAAACTGATGCTATTAAAGAGACTGTATCTGGATTGTAACTGTAGCTCTTCATTTGCTGAAAGACATTTTAAGAGAAGCAAAGAAATGAAAAGTTATCCTTGGATATTACATTAGATGTTACATGGAGCTCCTGAGTTCTCACTGTATCCCTTTCTATTATCACCGAGTGAGAAAGAATGCCAGGGTTTGAAAGCTGGGGACCATATTGAGGTGGTCTGGTTACCTTTACATGGATAATGAAGGAAGCTCGCTGCCCTTGTGGGCTTCAAAGGAGCTGTTCCGAGGGTTTGAAGAAGCTGCTGAACAGAAAGCAGCCTAGGCTGGCCTACAGCAACCTTTCTGGAAACTTAGGCAGGCTCTGAGTAACATCCTTTAGGGCTCCAATTTGGATCCTAATGACTCAGTCATGCTTTCTAAATAAGCAAACCTTATTTTTTATAGGTTTTGAACACTTTCTGAACACAAATAAGACTTCTGTGAAAAAGACTTCGATCTGAAATCTGAATGATCCTAACTGGTACTTTCCCCGAATCTTACTCCAATGGAAGGAGTTCGGTGGAAGAGAAGGAGCATTCACACAAGGGATAGAAAAAGCTGCATGTGGTGTTAGGGGCCTGTGCCTTGTGTAAGTCATCTCCGACTGCCCCACCACACCCTGCCACTGCCGTTTGCATTGCTCCAGCAAGAAAAGCTACGGATGGCCTGAACTGTCTCCGCTTTTCTGTTTCCTGTATGTAAGGGCCAAGGCCCAAGTGACGGCACCATGAGCCCAGGCAGCGCGGCGCCCTGAAAGAAGGTTCCAGAGGCAGCAACAGGCAGTCGGGGGTGGGGGGGTGGGGTGCTGGTGCTCCTCCCTCCCTGGCTGGTGTCTCAGCCACTCCTGGAACGGCGGTGATAGAAGGTTCCAGAGGTCCAGGGTGCGGGGCTAATAAGCAGGGGCACGTAGGAGCCTCTGGGGTGCGCTCTGCACTGAGCACCCCTGTTGGCAGGTCTGGAGATCTCCCTCTCCCCCCACCTCTAGTTCCTCCCTCTCTTAAGGCTGCTAAGTAACGTAGGGCCTATCTCAACCTCTCATAATCCCACATAGCTTGTTTGGATGTAATTGTGAAAGGGTCAACATTTACTGAATGTTTGTTCCATTAAAGTTGATGTGTATATATGGTCCTTCAGTGTTATCTCACCTTAATCCACACCAAGGGGATTTGCAATCTTAGTCGCTTTGCTCTTCTCACAGGTGGGACATGACACTGTATCTGGAAAATATGAAGTCAGTGACACCTGCCTGGATGCACTATTGTGTGCCTTTTAGCAGGCTAAGTCTGGAAACTATTTTTTTTAAGGAGGAGGTTCTAGATAATGAAAGAACAATCCCTATGTCTGTCCTGACCATTATTTAGAGCATTGCTAGAATTACTCCCTAGTCTTTCTGGATTTATTTGTATCTGGGAAGTGCACGGTGATACAATTTATGTAGTATAGCACTAACATAGCTAAAAACTAGAGTGCCCTTATGTCATCTAGCTAAAATTACAGTGTATGTTTATTAGCTTGGCAAAATTTGTGCCCTTTGTTCTACAAAATCACAGAATGGTCAGAGTTGGAAGGGACCTTTGGAGGTCATCTGGTCTAACTGCCCTACTAAAGCAGGTTCACCTAGAGCAGGTTGCACAAAGTCACGTTCAGGCAGGTTTTGGATATCTTCCAGAGAAGGAGACTCCACAGCCTGTCTGGGCAGCCTGTTCCAGTGCTCTGTCACCCTCAAGGTTATGTTCTTCCTCATATTCAGGTGGAACCTCCTGTGTTGTGGTTTGTGCCCATTGCCCCTTGTCCTGTTACTGGGCACCACTGGAAAAAGCCTGGCCCCATCCACTTGACACACCCTTAAGATATTTGTACACGCTGATAAGATCCCCTCTCAGTCTTCTCTTCTCCAGGCTAAACAGGCCCAGGTCTCTCAGCCTTTACCCACAATGGAGATGCTCCAGTCCCATGATCATCTTTGCGGTCCCCCGCTGGACCCTCTCCAGTAGTTCCCTGTCTCTCTTGAACTGGGGAGCCCAGAGCTGGACACAGGACTTCAAATGCAGCCTCACCAGGGCAGAGAAGATAGGCAAGATCACCTCCTTGAACCTGCTGGCAAGATTCTTCCTAATGCACCCCAGGGTCCTGTTGGCCGCCTTAGCCACAGGGGCATACTGTTTACTTGTGGGCATCTTGCTGCCCACCGGAACTTGCAGGTCCTTCTCCACAGAGCTGTCTTTGAGCAGGTCAGCCCCCAGCCTATGCTGGTGCAGGGGGTTGTTCCTCCCCAGGTGCAGGACTTTATACTTGCCTTTATTGAACTTCATTAAGCCCCTCTCCACCCAACTCTCCAGCCTGTCCAGGTCTCGCTGAATGGCAGCGCAGCCTGCTGGTGTATCAGCTGCTCCCCCCAGTTTTGTATCATCAGGAAACTTGCTGAGGGTGCACTCGGGCCCCTCATCCAGGTCACTGATTAATAAGTTGTACAGGACTGGACTCCGCACTGACCCCTGGGGAACACAGTGAGTTACAGGCCTCCAGCCAGACTGCTGCTGATCACAACCCTCTGAGCTCTGCCATTCAGCACTCGCTGTCCACTCAGCAAAGAATAAGTCTTCCTTTCTCTAGATTTCCTCTCTTGCTTCCAGGGTCTGGGGTTCTTGAGGGCTGGCCCTGGCATTAAAGAATGAAGCAAGTAAGACATTCAGTAACTCTGCCTTCTCTGCATCTTTCGTTACCAGAGCACTCAACTCATTCGTCTATGGGCCCACTTTTCCCTTGTCTTCCTTTTGCTACTGATGTACTTGAAGAAGCCCTTCTTGTCCTTGACTCCCCTCACCAGTTTTAATTCCACATGGACCTGAGCCTTCCTCATCTCCTCTCTGCGTGTTCTGACAACGTTCTTATATTCCTTCCAAGTGGCTTGTCCCGTTTTCTACAAAAATGTTTCAGGGATGATAGTACTATTCATTTGTGTACTAATATTTTAAAATGCTGCGTTCCTTGGAAGGGGCTAGGTGTTCATTGGCAAAATGAATGTGAAGGAGATGCAGTTAACTAAGCAGATGCTGTCTGAACTGGGAAATAGAGTCACTGCATGCTCAGACGTAGGCATTTGGTCTCTTGCTAGTAAGCTGATACAAAGCATAGATACAGAAGGAAGCAGTAATGCCAGAACAAGCCTTGCATTTATTCCTGTGATACAAAAAAGCAAGGGAGTATGGAGTATAGCTTTGTATATATGGAAAGCATGCAAGTCTCTCCAAGGAATCCTTTGTACGTTTGTAAGCAGAGAAATGAGGAGGATGTTATATTACTGAGAACAACAGATGGGGGATTCTGATCTTTACCAGGATTTTTATAAGCCTGCAGGCTTTTGCAAATGTTTATCAGGGCTCTTTGTTGTCTTTACATCATCTGGTGATTCTTTCTTAACTTATGGTACTGAATGGTTTAAGAGTACATGCTTGAACATGTTGGGCCACTAGGACAAGCAGACTTTGTGTTTGTTACCCATGGTGGGAATGTTACCCCTAGTGGGAATGTGGGGGTCAAAAGGCAAAAGAACTATGGTCATTGAGCATGAACTATTGAATTTTAACTCAAGTTTTATATACTTAGTGGTTTGGCTGTCTCAGGGCTTTGGCTGTCAGAACTAACATTTAAATGTTTTAACTGTATTTTCAAAAATAAATGCCGGTTTCTCTCAGCATGTATTTCAGAAGATGCTGTGTTCACAGCAGAGTCTAATGCCCAGCTCATCTTAACAGATACAGGGCAATGTTTTCATCATGAAAAGCCTGAATATATGCTTCTGCATCCACATTTTTTTGTCCACACTGCACTGGTTCTGTATGTGTTTGGCAGTTGAATGTTTTCATCATCTTATACAGGCACCTCCTTTGGTTTGAATTTACCAAGTCATAACTAAGAGCTTACTGTCACAAATCAGGCTTCCTCAGTCAAGGCTGACAGCAGGCACTATAGATTGCAACTCACGCCTTCATTTCCTAATCCTAGCCAGATTGTGTTAGCAAAAAATGGAACATTTGTCAAAGAAAAGATGGAAAATAACAATGTCAGACATGTTTAATGGACACTTTACTACTTTATTTACAGTACAGGAGTTTGGGAAAATTACTGATCAACGGCAGAATCTAACCAGGAAGAACTTCACATAACAGAGAAACAAAATCAATGATTAATGCCACTGTTGAACAGTGGAACTACAGTAAAGTGTGCAAGTAGGAAAGTCACAGGGCCATACATACTAATGGAGTAACTATTACTGAAAAATTGCATATGGTAGAAAACAGTACTTATAACTAGGAAATACCATATACAATCTTGTTAAATTAGGTGACAATTCAAATAAGTTGGAGCAAACAGGACTGACTGTGCATCTGTGAGATAGGCTCTTCCCAGGTGATTATTCATGTTTCCCCAGTATAATTCAGTTTTGCTCTGAACTTGAAAAATTTAAAAGAATCCTGCAGTTTAATGCTATCAAAGGTTAAACATTAATAGAACAAACTGAAGCTGCAGTCACAACTCGGATACTCTGTATAATGAGGGATGCTCATAGGACTGCTGATCTTATTTGTATTAAAGTAGGGGCAGTGCCACGTAAAAGAAGAGTTTCATGCAGGTTTTATGGTTTGATTTTTTGAGTGGATTCACTTACACAATATAATGAGAACTTTCTTGTTTAAGCTGTGCTTTTTTTACATACAGTAAAACTTACAAAACTGGAGTCTGGGCCCAAACTGCCTGCCTTCTTGTACTACTCCCTCCATAGGCCTCTGGGTCTCCTGCATGTATGCATGTTTGCTCTTTCTTTTCTTTTTAGTACCTTAAGTACTCTCTCTGTCATGCTCATATGTATGCCTAACCCATCCTTTTAAACTCCCTGAGTTGAAAGTCTGGCTATTAAGTAGGTTTAATTTGCTTGTTGATGTTGTTAATTTGCTAGATCTTGATGTATGTATGCAATTGTTTCTTGATCTTTCTCCCATGGATGCAGTGAGTAGATTGTACCCTTTGCAGCTACATTTTGTGTATTTAACAACCTTTTAGGAGTCACCTTACAGTTTCTATCCAGCTTTCCAGTCTTCCCTTACGTGTTTCATATTTAATTTGTGTTGTCCTCTACCTTCTGTTTTGTCCATAACCTTTCTAAAGTGGCAAACTGTGCTGAGTGGCTGCTGTGGCCTTGCTGCTGTTGAGACTAGGAGCACTCTAACTATTCGGGTACTCTTTCTTTATATCTCCTGCTGTAGCATTTGCCTTGTATGTGACAGTTCCTGTGTTTTGACTGACTTTGAGCTAGTTGGGAGTCACCTTATTTTACTCATAATGACTTTCTGCAGAATTGTGCAGAATTTAAGAAGAGTACATTGTTCCTGTTGTCCCAGCTGCCAGCAACGGCATTGGATAATGCTAGAGTAGGGAAGACTTTTCTGGGACTCTTCTTAATAGTCTGCTATTTGGGGTGGAAAATGACACTGAAGAACATTGAGCAGTTTTTTGCAGAGAAATGTGGAAGCTGAACAATGGTTTTTGAGCATTTCAGGGATGCTCAAACATTGGTCTTAGGCTTGGAAACTTTTCTGTATTTTGGCTCTTTACATCTTTGACAAAAATCTTATTAGATATTTACTTACGTTGTTGTGCTTAAATTTGCTATGAAAGATGCTTTGAAGTCATTCCTGCAAATGGAATTTACTTTCCCAAATAATTTGTGTGTCTTGTCAGGTTTTATAAGGGTAGCTTTATAGTTAATTCCAGGGATGATCCAATATGCAAACTTTCAAAACAACAAAGACATCGAATATTAGGTGCTAACTTATTTACTAAATTTTGTTGAAATTCCTGTAATACACCTTACTGCAATTAAGGGACTCAACCATCAATCTGCTTAAAACTTCAGGGAAGAATTTCCTTGTGAATACCCAAGTGTAAAAATTAGTCATTATGTGTCAGCAAGTGCTCTTTCTCCTATCTGGTTTGGTCAGTTTACAAGGCAGTATACAGAAACCTAGTAATCAGTGGCAAAATCAGATGCCAAAGAGTTAAAAGTCCCTTCAGGGACTGCAGACCTCAGGGTGAGCAGGGTTCAGAATACAGTTCAGAATACAGAGTTTTAAAATAATTGCTCAGTTTGCTCATACGAAAAATGGTCTTTAAACCGAAAAATTACTGGGCACTTCTGAGACTAAAATCTCAGCTTATATGAAGCAAATGAGTAACTGAAGGCCAAATACTTTACTTGAAAGGTACAGTTTTTTTCAGGTGTGCTAAGATACTATTCACCATGTCTTTTATAAAGCAGAAAATCAGAAATCATGCAAAGATGTATCCGGGCTGGGAAGAAACCAAGATTTGATATACCATGTCTTTCTATATGATAGTGTTCTGCTTCAGAAATGTTATGTAGAGCCCTGTGCTTATAAGCCTGTGAACCTCTTATAGGAAATTGTAGCTCTGTCCTGATTTGGAGAATTCAGTGCTGCTACCTGAGGCATGTGGGTATTATCTTGGCCGGGGATGGGACTATTGATTTGTTTCTTTGGAGCTCTGGTATGTCTACACTGTTTTCCCTGTCACTCAGATAACTTCACACTGATGAGAACTGCAAATAACAAAAGGACTGTTTTATGGAAAATAGTTATTTTTCACTGAACTGGAAAAAAACTGGAAATTATTTTGTTATAATTTCTTTGTTCATATAAAACTGAAGTGATTTTCTATTCTGTCCTCTGTTACCATTATTTTTTTTATATGTATGTATATTTTTTATAAGTTTGTTTAGGAAATCAGAACGTTAACACAAAAAGTAGCATCAAACTGTACTGCTATTACATAGTTCTTCCAAAACTATGAGTCTAAATAGAGTATTTTACCTAAGTACAAGGGAAAGAACATTTGACTGTGAATTTAGTCTTGATTTCCTGGGAGAGATAAGGAAAACCAGTCCTTTTAATGGGCTACCTAATTTCACAAATCACCTCTCATATTAGGAACTGGCACCAAATGAAGGAACATTAATTATATGGAACTAAAACCCATGGATAGTTTCAAAGTAGAAGGAGTCTCTATGGAATATTTAGTCTTGGTCGATTTCTTACCAGAAGCCTTAAAAATGCTGAATATTGTTCATAAAACAAGTTAATAATGCATCCTCTATGTAACTCCTCCGAACACTGGGGAGAAAATAACCTGTTTTCATAAAAGAAAATAAAGACATTCATAGAATATATTCCAAATTTGTTAGAAAAACTTTTCTTATTGGTTTTCTTTTCATGTGCACCACTGTTAAGGAGGGAAGCCTTAACACTGTTTTCATGCTCTAAGAGAAACAGACTTTTTCAGCTTTCTTCCCTTAACCTCAAGTTTTCTGAGTATTAAAAACTGGGAGATATTTTAAATACACATTTTGATTTAAAAATGCCTCTCTTCAGCCCTGGTGGAAAAATGTAGTGATGTTATCCATGATTTTGTGATAAATAAATATCTGCTTTTTAAAAAAAAAAAAAAAAAGTTTTTGAAATGTTGAACTAATAGTCTAAAATTCCCTGCTATTGCCATCATAGATGAGAGGGAAGGAAGTTTCAACTATTTAATTAGGTTTCTGAAAGAGGGCAAGGGTCTGAGTGTAGTTCCTGTCTCCATAATCTCCTTAAAGGGCTTAATTTAAGAGCCTGGCACATCTGAGGCAGGATAATTTGGAAGTGTAGGAATAAGCAATAATACAGGAAAGTCCCTCATAAATCTCCATGAGAGATCATACTGTTCCTCTGTGTCAGACAAGGAAAGCCCAGATGATCATTTCTTTGCCATTGTCTACCAGTGTCTAAGTAAATACTGTGTAAGGTACAGTCAAAGAAAGCATCACATCAGAGGGAACCTCAGCAACATCACAAGTTCTTGCAGAGTCCCCAGCTTTTTCAGGACACATAGAAGTGAATGCAGTTTCTCCCAGTTCCCAATAAACTTCTGGTGTTTGAGGTCCATCACCTACTACCAAATGAAAGGTCCTGGTTTTCCACCCCTTGTAATGATGCAGCAGTTCTCTAGTACCAGTGATTTAGGCTTTACTACTTCCGCCAAATCTGTGTATTTCTTTTTACTTAGAACAGTACTATTTAGCTGTCCATGTCTGTGTTGACTAATTGTGGTTATTTTATGGGTCTAATGAAGTAATAACAAACACAGGGCTTTAAAGCCTGATGTTTAAAGTGTCATGGAAAAGCTGCAGGTTTTTCCGTTCATTAATAAATCTGGGCTTGACTTTGCAGGGACTTGAGGGTTTTCAGATACACTGAACAAACTTCGTACTGACTGTATGCAGAAAGGTATCTGCATTTGCAACTGGGTCACAACACTCAGAGGACTGAAGGATGTGTATTAACCGCTTCCAGCACCCTCACTCCCCTTAAATAAAGCATGTGCTTAATTTTAATAGGGAGATGTGCCGTTCCTCTGCTGCAGTTAGTTGGAGGGCCAGATTTTTAAGCATTTACCTATAGATTTTGTCTTGATAGGTGCTGGTCTCTGTTGCTAGCCACAAAGTTCTGTTCAGAAAAATCCAAAACCTCCCTTGGCTTGCTGAATCAGACCTGTATCCCTTGTTTGCAGCTCATGGATAAAGATTATGCACTCCCTTTTCATGATGCTTCAGCTTTGTAAAGAAAGATGAATGCTGTAGTTAAATGGGAAAATCACAATCCTTCTTATTTCATGCTGTAATATAGTAAGGCAATCTTATATAGCAGTATTGTGATTGTTGGGCCTCCTATGCTAACAATTATCATCTGCAGTAAAGCTCCCATCTTTTCTGCTCTGTTAGTGATTTCCTGAGATCTCAAACAACATGCAGAGTTTGTTCTATGGGAAGATGTTTCTGCAGCCTAAAAAGAGAAGAAGAACAAAAAGGAAATTTGTTTTTAAAGGTCCCATTCTGTATTAATTAGATAAACATTTATCATGGTTTAACCCCAGGCAGCAACTAAGCACCACACAGCCGCTTGCTTACTCGAGAGTGAGAACCAGAAGGGTAAAAGTGAGAAAACCCATAGGCTGAGATAAAGACAGTTTGATAAGCAAAGCAAAAGTCCCACGCATAAGCAAAGCAAACCAAGGAATTTTTTCAACACTTCCCCTTGGCAGGCAGGTGTTCAGCTGTGTCCAGGAAAGCAGGGTTCCGTCATGCATAGTAGTTTCTTAGGAAGACAAATGCTGTCACTCTGAATGTTCCCCCCCTTCTTCATTCTTCCTCCCACTTCATATGCTGACCATGCCGTCATATGGTAAGGGATATTCCTTTGGTCAACTGGGGTGAGCTGGTCCTGGCTGTGTCGCCTCCCAACTTCTTGTGCACCCCCAGCCTACTTTGTGGCAGTGTGATGTGAAAAGCTGAAAAAGCCTTTAGTCTGTGTGAGCACTGCTCAGTAATAACAACATCCCTGTATTATCAACACTGTTTTAAGTACAAATCCATAATGTAGCCTCTTACTAGCTACTATGAATAAAATAAACTTTACCCCAGCCAAAACCAGCACAGCATTTATGTATCTGAATAAGGAAAAAAATAGGTAAAGAAATTTCAAAAGAGGGACTGAAGGTAATTTTCTGGGCATTGGAATCTAGATTTCTATTGCTATAAGGAAAGAGGTCACAGCAGCTTACTTCCAGATACTTCAGCCCCATTTATAAACCATCATTGTTTCTTGTTCCTGTTACCGCACCATAGAAATCTTACCAGGTTTAATGGTTAGAGATTTCCCTATAGTTTCTGTCCTCACCATCCTCTTCTCTTTATTCAGTATCACCGTTCTTACTGAAAAGTGGGCCACCGTTTGTTTAATTTGGGGAGAGATGTTTAATCTTGACTCGGCCTTCTCTGTACAAAAGTACTTTCCCCGCTTTTTCTTGCTTTCTACAGCTTGATATAGTTTTACTAATTTTTCAATACCTGTTCAAGTTCTAGTGTGATTTGAGTCTTGGTAATATTCACATAAGCCTGACATTTGCTTATGAGTCCCTTTTCCTCTTTTTGTAAGCTCACTACTTGCTTTTAATACACTAAAATCTGCTCAAGTCTGCACTCTAGCCCTACAGATTTTCTGCCTTGTGTGAGAGGCATCTTAATGGAGATGAATTCCTTCATATTTCAATCCTTGTGCTTGTCAATCCAGTTGACTTCACTGGTCTGTTTTGTTCATTTCTTAAAATGAACTCTTTAGAAAGTTGAATGCCTTTACTGCTTTTTTGCTTATTTTTCTATTGAATTTAAACTCAATTTCCTAGGTGCCTAACTATATGTCTTTATAAAATGCTGCATTTTCTTCTATAAATCAAAGCTATTTATCACCTTAAATATGAAAGGTAGAGCCCACAGAGGCTAGTTAGGCTATATTTAGCTTAAAACAACATCACTTTTAGCCTAGAAAAACTAATCTTCCTAAGTTATACCCAACTGAGATTTTCGCAGGGCCATTACAAAGCGCCTTGGGGTAGGCTCTGAATGGCCTCCAGGAGAAGCTTACCTTTGTGGTGTTTATGGGTACTTTATAGGAGGGATTTTGGGAGACCAAGTAAGTAGCAGAATATCTAACTTTGAACAGTATGACTTAGTGTTGTTAGCTGTCAAAGTAGTGGAGAGTACAATCCTGAGGGAAATCTGGGAAATGCAGAAAAAGAGTTTGCAGGCTTGGGGTGAGGGGTGTGTGTAGCAGAACTAGGCTTCTTCTCTAGGTGGCAAAGGGTTTCTTCAAGTACTTCCCACTGGAGTTTTGTTGAGAAGAAAAGTTCTGAATGGGGGGAACAGCTGACACTCACTGTTTCTTGCTTTTTTTTCTCCTCTCTCTCTGCATCATATTTCTTCCAAAATGAAATTTTCATCATGTGCATTGATATGTATAGGAATGCATTGTCAAACAAGACATGGCTTCCACTGACGTCCTTCCATCTATCTTTACTTATGCTTATTCACGCTGCTTTGGATGAGCTGTTTTGATTCTTATTTAAAGATCGTATACCTGTGACCATGATTGTACCCAGGCTTTGTGTGTTCATATCTTGCTTGTTTTCTCCACTGACTTTTATTATTAGAACTGGAAATAATTGTACCTCATTGGGAATTAAGTAGCCTAAAATCAGAGTATAAAAATATCAGATGTAATGAAACCCAAAATTTAATTTCTGGTTAACTTTATAGAGAACGCCATGTTTTAGTAGAGGTTCAGTTCAGCAGGTTCCTTGTACATGTTTCTTGGCTGTCCAGGGTTTGCCACTAGCCTTACAGTCTTTCAGAGGACTGAATGCATCTTTTATGAACAAGTGGGATGTGGCAACTAGGTTTCTCATTTGCTTTTTATTTTTAGTATGCAACTACTGAGCTCTAAAATGAAATGAAAGGACCTGTACTGAGGGTGTCAGCTGTTGACATGTGATTTTGTTTGGTTTTGTAATGTCATTGCGTGTTCTCTTGTTATTTTGTTAGAACTTATGAATCGAATTACTAAGATAAATCTCCTTTGTGGAAAATGAATATGAAAGTAAGTATTCTAGTCGGATCACATAATGGTTGAGGTTATCTGGACAACCTCCACCCTGCCAAAGCAAGGCCACCTAAAACCAGTGTACTGTATCCAGACGGCTTTTGAATATTTCCAAGTCTGGAGGCACCACAACCTTTCTGGGGAACATGTGACAGTGCTCAGTCACCTCCACAGCGACCTTCTGAATCCACAGGAATCTGAGTCTGAGCAATGTAGTGATGATTTTATTGTCTTAGAAAGTATAAATAATCTTTTCCACATAAAAGCAACAACAAATCTTCTCAGAAGATGATTTCTAAAAGAAAATGAGTAAACAAATGAATTAAATGCTAATGATTACAAAGTGTATCCTACAGTTTTCTGGATACTCATCTTATTTAATATGATGTTGAATATTACTCTTTCTGCACACTGCAAGAGTTCTGTGGGGAGAAGAAGCCAAAGGTTCATGTTCTGCTTGTTGTTTCACTGACCATAAATTGAAAAGTTTAAAGAAACGATTCTTTACAGACATTGAAGAGGATTTTTGTGTCTTGCTAAATGATACAGCAGAGATCTGTAGTCCAGCTTGTAGGCTGACATTTTTGCATTTCAGTTTTTTCTGGCTGTTTCCAAGCTCCTAGGCATAAAGCACGTTTTGTGCTCAGCACTCTTGTGAAGGCAGTAATTTCCTGAGGAAGCTCGCTGGAGTCAGAACCAAGCAAAGCAAGATGCTGGCTTCAGAGATGACCTTAGTAGGCTCTTTCTCTTTGGAGCAATGACCAGGAAGGATTGAAGCTGTTTTCTTGACCAGCTGCTCTTACATGTATATTCACTTCTCATTATATAAAAGCCAGTTTTACAGGCTTAGCTGAAAATATCAGTGAATGGCATAGAGAAAACAAAAGAGTAAGAATAAAAATAAAACCTGTTGCAAAGTTGGAGCATAAGATATAAGTGGAGCAAATGAGATCTGAGGTCTGTCTAATATGGGTTGTTGTCTGTGACCATGGCCATCATCAGATATGTCAAGGAAAGGTGTCCATACTTTTGCAGGACACAGCTGTGGAATAACTTGCTCTCATGTACATGTCCTCATATTCTCTTATGACTTCAGCCTTCAAGCAAGAACTTTAATAATCTCACCACTCACTGTTGCTCGGAGTTAGTTATTTGGTTTCTTGCTCCTCAGATAGAAGTACTAGTGTATGAACTTGTAGTGAGGCATATTCCCACTGGGAAGTCTGTCATTGCACCAGCAAGAGAGGCAGCAGAGTTGCCTCTGCCATCTGCCCTGCCAGGGTCTAATTACATACCCAAGATCTAGACTTGGTTAGATCCATTGTTTAGCACTGATACGCTGTGATGCTTAGAAAGCCAACGGGGAGCCAGAGGAGACTAATAGAGATGCAGTTTACCCTGCAGCAAGGCTTCCAGAGGGAGCTGGCTCCATCCCACATGGTGCAATTACTTTTAGTATAGTGGGATAGGTTTTACTGGGAAACTTGATTCTCAGCTGCATCTTTACTAATAAATGCATCAGTTTGCTGAGGCCTGAGTAAAACTCCATTATAGGCATATATAACACGTGAGACTTTTTTCCATTAGAATATACAAACAGCCACTCTTTTACTATAGACCTTTTCTCTGGATATGCTTTAGTGCAAGTATTGCTGACTTGGGAACCAAAAGCCCCAGGGTATGGTCACACTTCTGCCACTGGCCTAGAGCACTCACTTTCAGTGAAGAACTTTTCCTGTCTGTCACCCAAATCCATTTAGCTGGTCAACATACTGGAACAGGGTTGCTCTCTCACTTTATGTGAATAACTTGTGGAGAGAGACTTCTCTCTCTCTTTTTTTTTTTTTTTTTTTTTTGATTTTTTACAACCTTCTCAATGTGCAGATCTCTGGAAATTTTCCAGTACAACTGTAGACCCCAGCTGAGTAAATTTCAGCTTTCTGATAATGGTCTTTCTTTTCTTCATTACCTGTTCTGCCATAATTATTTTTGCTTTGTAGAAATGAAAACCTTAAATGTTTGCACAGTTTCTAGCACCAGCAATGCTGGATTCGGCCTGTTCCTCTATGTGCAGTGCTGAGAACTCTTAGGAGTGTGCCTTGCCCTTTAAAAAAGAAAATATGTGTATTGTGTTTCCAGCGACAACATAATCTTCCCCTTTCAAAATGGAAAAATGCTTTCTCAGAGAGGCTGTGGGAACTGATGAATAGAATTTTGGTTGTATGTTTATTTCCTCCTGTAGCTCAAGGGCTGCTTCACCAGAAGCATGCCAATAGATGTAAAACATCCAGCAAACTCTTCTAATCTTTTCAAGAAAATTTTGCTAGTGATGCTAACATAGCAGTGCATAGGTAGGGAGTTAATTTGCAGGTGTGTCTGATTGCTACTACTTCCACACAGAGGTGTGCTCAATCTGGAGAAACTGCCTTTTGCTGCTATGGCCATCCCAGCTGGGTGGGAGCTGGAGAAAATGACAGTACTTTGAACTTCTCCACACATTATGCCTGTTTCAGCCCTTTAAGTGCTCCTCTGTCAGCCTGAGATGATTAGAGGATCAACCAGGCATTTTCATGTCAGAAGTGTACTGCTGTTGCCCGGCCCTAGGAAACAGGTGATACATTTGGTTTCACCAGCTTTCCACAAAAAAATGTTTTATAGTTTTTGTGGATGTTGATCTGTTATGTTGGGCATCTCAAGTTTATTATAGGGTAATGGGGAGTATGTTCTCTAGCCTGTGTCATATGGATTTATATAAAGAAAATGTTTTGAGGACTCTCCTGGGTGAAGTGGCAGTGCCAAAGTTGTCTGCAGTAACTGAGGCAATCCTTTTTGTCCTATGCCTGTTTTTTATTTTTCTTTTCCTTGCTTGACAGTAATTCTAGCTTTGACATAGCCATGTTTCCTGAGCATACCACCTTTTGTCACTGGCCAGATCTAGGCTGCATCATGTAGAAACACTTCTCTGCTCCTGGGTCTACATTCACTTTTAGACTTGGCTCTTCAAGGTCACAACTGTCACAACTACATGCTTATTAGTGCTGAGAATCAGTCTTCTCTTGCTGAGAATGTGTTTGCTGGGGAAAGCTTCCTTTTAGGTGATTTATATTTTAGGGAAAATCAAAAGGAAAGAATAAGGTTTGTGTTAGTTTGAAAAGTATGTCTTTATGGACCTGAGCTAGTCCTTAAAACTCCTGTTGTTTCCTAAAGCCTAGCTTATGGGTTGGCTGAAGTCCTCAGTGCTTGCCATGGTGGCACATGTTGCCTGTAGTGCTCCCAGAAGTCCTGCAGAAGAGAAATTAACTCTAATAGTGCCTTATACAGCAAAGGTAGTGTTACAAAAGGGCCATATCAAGTTTACATGGAGAAGCTTAAAGTTGCACTACTTACATTTTGAGTGCTTAACTCAAAGTGTGTTTGTGTGCCATGTCCGCAGCTTTGATTATTATGATTATTTGTAACATTATAAAATAATGAAATTTCACAGTGCAGTGTCACAAAGACATTGCATGCTGAATGAACAGCACAGGCCTTTTGCTGTCATAGCTGAGGAATGGGAAGATTCTGGAAAAGCAGTCCCAGTTCCTCGTTCAAGAGATGTATGTTGGGATTCTCATAGACAGTTTCTCCCCAATAATTCTTTCAAACTGTTGCATTTTTTTCATAGCATTCTTCCTTCCCTGTACCTTGATTTATCCTCATTATCTAAGCTTGTTCAATTCACCCATTTTTCTGCACTTTTGAGTCTTCCCTTTACAGCTGATTGCACCAGTTTTTCTGGAGCTTCTCATGTAACATTAGTCTTTACAAACCCCATCTCTTCTTCTCTTCAGGTGCTTAGTCCCAGTCCCTTGCTATAGCCAGTCTTGCTTTCAGCTTTGCCTTGAGACAACTTCCTTTACATCTCACAAGTTAATCCCACTGCTAGTTCCTCTATTTCCAGTCACTAATTTCCTAGAAGGCTCAACCAAGTTATGTCACATCACAGGACTTTTTTTTTTTTGTCCTGTGACATCACTGAAAACTTAATTTCTTCAAAACTACCACTGCAAAATTGTGAGGTCTAGCTCTACAGCATTATTGCCACTCAGTGAGAAGTTGTTCAAATGTAATTTGGTTATTTATTTTTAAAAGGAGGAAACAAAAGTATTTTCTGTAATAAATCTGTTTCCAATTTTCAGAAACAATGGAACTTTTTTTTGTAACAAAGTCTCACCCCCAAAACCAAACCAAAAAGCCCCCAAAACAACAAGCCTGAGGTAGACACCTAGCAAAGCAATTGCTGGCTAACCAGTTAATTTGGTAAAGCTGTAAGTAATTGAAAACGAGGTCTTATAATGAGACCTGTCAGACTACTTTAAAAGTTGATGTTACTGCCAGTTCTACCTATATTATTGAGTGTTCTTTTCATGCTATTCTGACCTTGCTGCTTTTTTAGTGAATCCAGATTTTTCCCTTTCCCTCTGGCAGGGTCTTTGATTTCAGTGTCGAAGAGTGAAAGGTACTTTGAAAAGCATTCATTTGCCCTTGACAAATATCCTCTCTTAAAAAAACAAAAATGCCATGGCTAAATCCTAATGTAAACAGAACCAGTTGGGTACCATACTGTTTTGCTGTTGTTTAGTTGTGATAAACATATGGAAATCATTATACAACCAGAGACCATTGCCAGAAATGTGTGGATAAAAGCCTCATCCTGATTTCACAAACAGAACAAACACTTCCTCATGTCTTAGCAGGTGGAGACTTTGAGCTAGGTGTAGAGTAAACATTTCCAAAGTTGCTCAGCTGTGCTTCAAGTTCCTTTCATGATACAGCAATAAGGAAAATTCTGGTCTTTGGTGTTTGGTTTTTTTTTCAGGAAAGATCTTTTCACCTAATGAAACTGTTTACCAGATTAGTGCCCCATTAATTTCATGCTCATTCAAATTAAGTTCTGAAGATATTTTTCATATTCTTAGAAAAGGTCTGGGGACTTTTCCTCTCCCTGCTTGTGTTGAAGGAGACATGACATTTGGAGACATGCTTTCCCTCAGTGGAGAAAGCAAGTTTGTGGGTGGTTCAGAAGGTCGAACTACTTTTCCTGCTTACAAACCATTTCCCTTTTCTTATACTTTGGTTTCCTTCGTTGATAGCATGGACTGGCACTTTGTTGACTGCTTTAATAACTGTTAACAAGAGGCAATACACAAGAGAGAGTTTGCTACATCTTCCTCTGAAGCATTTTCCCAAGGTATTTTTCAGAAGTAGGAAGGCCTGATTTAGTGAAGGATCCATTTATGCCTTGAATAATAAGCTTGTATTGGGCATATGCCCTTCATTGTTTAAATTCATATTTGGAGATTATTTCAACGCTTCCAGATCAAGATGAAGAGTTTTCCTGAATCTATGTTGTCAGCTTGGGTTCTTTAACAGTCACTTAATCAAAGAATGCAGATATAAACCCAGAGACTGAGACAGGAGGCATGTGCAGTAAATGCACTCTTTTCAATTTATCTAATCTCTTGTACAAAGTACTAGTGCTGTTCTCTGAGAGTATATATACTTGGTCTACTCTTCTGCTGAGTCTTCATTGCATGACGTGTATTGGCTGAAACAGTAAGCAGCAGTACCGTCCTTCTGATAATAGTGCACAGGGACTGTGTCTCAGAGGCCACTTGGTGCAACTTCACATCCCACCTTTTTGGTGACCATTCTCACAGGAAACTCCTATGGCGGGGATCTAACCTACTGTCCTTGTGAGATGTTTGCTATCACATGCACAAGCGGAGGTTTAGAGCAGTTGATTCTTCAGTCAAAACAGAAGGGTAAGTGGCATCCAGATACAGACTTAAGCAAACTGCATTGGTGTCCTTGGGAGTTCAGGGGGTTACCCCTGGCAAGCCTTTGGATTTGTGTCTCAGAGCAAGAAAGGTTGAGACCCTGTGGCCCAGAAGTCCAGCTGATGTGGAGCAGCAGAGAGGAACATGTGGAGAGTAGCTGTGGTTGTAGGATGTCTGTTATGGGCTCAGGGGCTGTCTAAGAGTAGCAGCATCCACATGGAGGGGAGGCCGTCATTGTAGTACAGAGAAGACTGAGGGTGAAAGAATTTGAATTTGTTACCTGGCTGAAGGTGGGGAGAAGATCAATGTTTTTATTAAGTTTTAGCTAATGTTTTACATTTGAAAGAGTCCTGAGCACAGACTGAGGTTTTCCAGTGTTCGCAGGAAAGCCTGGCCTTTGTGTCTGCTCTAGCTTCTGACTGGGTTTGAACAGATGGTCTTTGTATTCCCAAGATGCTCTTTACTCTGAGATACAGATTCATGCAGAGCCTGTGTACAGTCTATGCTCTTTTCGGGAATATAGTTTTTGAGGTGCTGCTGTTCTTCTGTGTCTCATCCAACCCTGGTTTTGTGAGATATGTTTCATAACATGTATACTCCCATCAATAGAGAGGGGCCAGATGCTTGGAGATGCTTCAGTGCATCTGTAGGAGTAGGGAGGAATAAACAGAAAGAGCTGCGCTTCCAGTTATCTACCTAGATCTGCATTAGGGAATAAATGCATTTTTCCTCAAGGAGGTTGAAATAATACCACTTTCCAAAGGCTTACTTGCTTCCCCAGTTGCTTTGGATCAGATTACTGAGACATGCAAAGCAATGTACTTGATGGCTGTTTGGGGCAGGGCCAGGGCCTTTTTGCTTTTCAAAGGACACCTCTCATGGGGTCTGCTCAGTGTGACTGCATATCTGCTAGTGCCCTTGATTCCTGGTCTCCTGTGTGTTGCTTGCACAAGTAATCCCTGTGGATTGTGATAGGAGAGTCTGAACTTAAAGTTTAGCTGGGTTGGGGCTTCTGTGCTAGGCATGATACGCCCTTCCATGAGTTTGCCACAAGCTTTTCTCTTTCTAGCCATGCTTCCTTGACCAGCATAGGTAGAGATTTTTAACATCAGGACATATTATGAGGAGATGACACTGCTGGGTAAGAGTACTGTTAGGCCACAGCATGTCAGACAGTGTGGATTTGAGAAACAAATCCAACAGTACCACAGACAGGGAGCCCTTCTGAGCAACTACCAAGCTGTATCACCTTGTGGTATCCATTTTCATTTCATTCCAGCAGCAAAAAAACTTTTGTTAAAAGTGCAGTGACAATTTTGTTCTATTTGGGTTCTGTTGAATATAGATTTTACTGTTTCATGAAATCAAAGTATAAACTATATGAATGAACTGGGTTTAGGAAGCTATTTATTGCCTTCAGCAAGCTTACAAGGTCCTCTGAGCAATATGGTGACAAGCAGTGGCAGCTAAAAATCCCCAGCCATGAATCATCTGAAGGTTTGCTCTACGCTTCACGCAGCATCTGCTCCAAGGTTTCAGAAATTTGGGCTAGAAGAGCGGGGTAGAATATCTGGAAGAAGGGTGTCTCGGAATTCATCAGCAATCTTCTTAATTTTTTCCTTGCATGTCACTCTGTGGGATATGTGTGCCTTTGCCAGTAACTGGATTAACTTCAATAAAAATTAAAAAAAAAAAAAAAAAAAGAGAGAGAGAAGAAAGTACCTTTCCCAGCCCTGGGCTGCAGGAAACATTTGGCAGGCAGAGAGTGTAACATCAAATGCCTGAAGTGAAAACAGATTTTGGTGATGGTAGCAGCATGTCTTCAGGTGTGAGAGTAATTTAGAATGGCTGCATGTGGCGTGCACAGCGGTCTCACACAGTTCTTCCCTTTGCAACCTTTATCTTGCAAGCTCTTTGTCACTGGGGTAGGTCTATACTCATGTGAATAATCCCTTTGTTGCAGCAGGGTTTATCCTGCCAGCAGGAGTGACTGCCTGACTGGATCAGGCCCTTTCACTTGATGTGTTTCTCTTAGCTTGGTTCGGGAGAGCACATAGCTCAGCAGGGCAGTGGGCTAGAGAAGTTCACCCTCACCTTTGTTGCCCCCGAGTGCTGTATCAGGGACCTTTGCAGGATAGCACAGCTCTGCTGCCTGTGCTGGGTGGAGGAGGAGCCACAACGGCCCTTACTTTCCCTTCCTGGTGAGCAAACTGGCAAAAGCAGGGAAAACCAGGAGTTATAGTCATCTCCATGCTGCCTTAGAAAACAAGGGGAACACCAAGTAAAACTAACTGTGGGAGCACACTGAGCAGTGTGCTGCTGATGTGGCACTATAAGCTGAAATGATGGCTTGCTCCTCCCCTTAACAAATGCAGATGACTTTAGGGAAAAGGACACTCAAATGTAAGGAACGCTGTCACCAAACACTATGTACAATCATTCATGTTATTTATTAGATGGGCTCAAAAATACTTATATATACACTGATGCTGAAATATGCTGTTAATCGAGAAGAGAGGAAGTTTTTTGCAGTTTCACAGGCTTTGAGGTACTCTTTCCGTGTCTGCTGAAAAGAGAAATTTTCTTTTTGCAGGACAAAAGGAAGGAGTGTAAAGTTTGCAGAAGAGATCCTTTGTCAACAATAGTTTTGGGTTTTGTGGAAATGGTATTTCAAATGTTTTGCCTCAAAGATTGAAACCAGCTCTGCAGCTAACCGTTATTTTTGCAGAGCCCCTTGTTTAGCATCCACTGGATTGAGCTTTTTGTGTGCTAGACATTTCTAATAGTGTCTTTGTCTCCAGTGGCGTTTTTCTTGGAAATTCTTTCTCTGAATAATAAAACAAAACAGAATTGTCATTGTTGTCTTCACACAGTGTGTAGCAGTGTTCTCATTTCAGGCTTTTGATGTCACCTTCAAAACAGAGCTGTTGCATAAGACTGATTCCTGAGTGATACATAGTATACACAAGTAGCTGAAGATACAAATGACCTCCACTTAATTAGCTGGCAGGGGATAATGAATGCTTCTCTTACCAGTATATTTTATTTCAGTTAACATATTTATCAAAAGTTGCACAAAGTCACATAATTCTGTAAAATCAGATTATTTTTCACCACTTGTATAACCCTAACATAAGAACCCATTAATATGTTTTCAGGTAAGAACAGCTTAAAGGCCTGTGAAGTATATGCTGTATCATACAATGCTTGCAAAGTTTAATCAAACCATTTTCATGTAAAGGTCCAGCACCCGAGTAGAAGAAAATATTAGAAATGTAGAAATGAGTGCTAAAACGAGATTTAAGGCTGAGAGCCACCTAAGATGTGTCATACTGAATGCTTCACATTGTGCCTACAGGGGTATCATGTGTTCCTGCGGTGAGGGGGAAGGCAAAGGAATCATATGTTATCTCTGCCTGAACAGCACTTCTTGGAGTGTGAACTGTTTTTCAATAAGCTGCTGCTGCTAATAGTGCTCCAGAGTAAGGCTGGCAGTAGGAAAGTTTTCAGCTGTCCTGCCTTTTGGGTTTTTATCCCATAAGTCTTTGCTGGGTGCCAGTGAATAGTTTGTATTCTGATGGTTGACATGCTTTTGCTGCATCTTCCTCATACATAGCTGACCTGGGTTTGTGAAGCAAGAACAATGCATCCCACATGTCTTGGCTTCTGTGTGCATGAGCACATCAATTTTTCATGGACCATCAGACCAGTGTGCTTTGCTGAAGCAGCGGTGTGCATGTGCTTTGTCTGCACGTGGGTGTGCTGAGCAGTGTGCTGAGGGCATGCTAAGCCCACCTATGTAATGTATGCACTAAGTAATGTGTCAGAAAGAATGTATTGAACTAGTAAGTTTGGTTTATAATGTGGTCTTTTTCTGATGCCATTGTCCTGAAAGATAGCTTTGGGATCTCTCTCGCCTTGGAGAACAAAGGTGAGAGATCAAAGCCTGGATGAATTAAGGTTTTTTTTGGTGGTGTGTGTTGGAGAGAGTTAAATAGCTGCAGGTTAGCCTTCAGGAGCCCTGAGAGGTAAGGGGCTCCTCTCCTATGTAAAAGGAATGTAAATCATCACATTCTGAATATCTTATGTCTGCAAGCCTGCCATTAAAACCAGTAGAGTTGTGGACACCGTCTTTGAAAATTAGACTCCTTCCTGGGACCATTAAGTCCAGGCAGCTGAATTTGAAATACTCTATAGCCATGGTCAAAAATACAACAGTAACTGTAAATTATAGTCTTTATTAATTGTATGACAGCTATTGTAGGACTATTATAGCACAAGTATAAGAGAACTAGGCCCAAGAGACCTAATTAATGAGGTGCTTTGTTGCTTTGCTAAAATAAATGAATTACACGTGTGTAAAGATAGGTGTAGAAGTTTGCCATTTGATCCAGAAAAGTAGCCCCTCTGTTAATTAGGAAGTATAAGAATGTAAAGACTTGTTAGGCTAAAATACATGTAGTCTAATTTTAAAGATTGTTGTAGTACTAAATGCTTTGTTAAGACTTTTGCAAAATTAGGGTTATCCTGGTGTTACTGTATTAACAGTATAGTGCCACCACAGAAGTAATGTATGTGGTCAATTCATAGAAGGCATCATGGTTTAACCCTGGCTGGCAGCCAAGCACCACACAGTCACTCACTCACTCCTCCGCAGTGGGATGGAGGAAAGAATTGGAAAAGTAGAAGTGAGAAAACCTGTGGATTGAGATAAACACAGTTTAATAGGTAAAGCAAAAACCATGTGTGCAAACAAAGGAATTCATTCACTGCTTCCTATCAGCAGGCAGGTGTTCAGCCATCTCCAGGAAAGCAGGGCTCCATCACATGTAATGGTTATTTGGGAAGACAAATGCCATCACTCCGAATGTCCCCCGCTTCCTCCTCCTCCCAGCTTTATATACTGAGCGTGATGTTCTGTGGGATGGAATATTCCTTTGGCTAGTTTGGGTCAGCTGTCCTGGCTCTGCTCCTTCCCATCTTCTTTGCACCTGCTCACTGGTAGAACATGGGAAACTTGTCCTTGTTTTAGAGTAAGCACTGCTTAGCAACAACTAAAACATCTGTGTATTAGCGACATTATTCTCATACCAAATCCAAACCAGCATTGTTATCAGCTATTGAGAAGAAAATTAACTGTGCGAGCTGAAACGAGGACAAAGAGAGGATACATAAATGTGGTTCCAAGGTATGTGTAGTATATGAGTTGGAAAAGGTTATGAAAATGGCAAGGTGAAAGGAAAAACTGTTGGCACTTGTGTCTCATGTACAGGCTTTGACTTGGGAGACAGAAGAGCATTGCTGTGGTGGGTAGGACATCAGTGGGGAGGAAGGCAGGAGTAGAGCTCTTCTGGGACACTTGGTCATTTCTGTAGAGTGCTGCAGCACTTTAAAGCTCATCTTTGGTATGGGGGTTTCTCTGAGCACATGCTATGCCTGGTTCCCTTGACTTTTCTGTTTTCATTTTGAGATTATTGGCTTCTCTCTTGTTCTTTCTCAGTCTCTCGCAAATGTTCTTGGCCAAGGTAGTGTGTTTTCACATCTTGGTTTGAATCTCAGTGGGGCAAGAGGTGGTTGGCATTTTGTTTATACCAGTGCTGTTTTGTTACTCTTTGTTTGCTTGGGCCTTTTTTACAGCCAACCAAATTTACTGCCTCCTCCTTGCTGCTATTTTCCTCTTTATTGGCTTCCCTTCCCCCAGTCCTTCCCCTATAGTTCTCCTTTTTCCATTGTCTTTGTTCTTTATTTCCCCCCTAAGATTCTGAAACAGCTCTGGGAAGATGAAGCATTCAATCTTATTTTCCATCTCCAGCTAGTGCTTTATTAATAACCCATATTTATTTAGCATTGAGCCTGCCAAACACACACATTCATACACACAAAGCCAGTCACCAGTGTTTGCTGTCAGGATAATGTCTTCCCGGAGGCTTACCTCCTTCTGCCAAGCCTAGCTAAATGCCTCTTTGTGGAAAGGAAAGAAAAGGCTGCTCTTGTTGAATGATTTTTATGCTCCAGCATCTCCCTGAAGAAAAATGAACGTGGGTCAGAAACGATTCTGGGCCCTGCTATTCCTGCAGCAGAGTGTGCTGGTTGAGGGTATTGTATTTGCAAGCTGAAGAGATGAATTAGAGCTGGCTGCAGAGCTGAGATTGCAGGGTTTGGGCCGTAGGCAGAGGCAGCAAAATATCTCAATGTACTTCATGGACCCCCCAGCTGCCTTTGGACATGCCTGAGACCTTGGCTTTTCCAGGGTTGGAAGGCTTCTTCGTTGCAGCTGGCTACTCCCTGTCATATGACAGTGAGGGCAGCACACGGCTTCCCCAGACTGCTGCCTAAGTCTGCATGAAGATCCAGTGCATGGGGAAGCTGGGGGAGCGCGGTCTTCTCAGGCTGTACCAGACCATGGGGAAATGTCACCAACCCCACTTATATATGGCAACATTTGTGGATGTCTAGGTCCAGCCTGGCAACAACAAGGGCTGCTAGTGGTTCAGAATTGTGAGCAGCCGCTGCAGCAGAGCTGACTTCAGGCATATTGCATGTGCTTTTGCTCCCACCTATAGCCTAGGGCCTAAAACTTGTAACAGCTGACTATGGCAGTTTGCTGTCCCTGCTGTTGAATAAACCAGGCCAGGGTGTATTCCCCAGCCATAAGGGTAAACCAGAGTGGTGTGGTTCAGTTCACAGCCAGTTTGCTAAATCCTTCTCTCGGCAGACTTGATAGCCTCCTCCAATCTACCAAATGGTCACGGGTCCTGATAATGCCCTAATTGTGTCCTAATACTGCTTGGGACAGTCCTAACTGGCCTGGCCCAATCCATC
Organism: Falco cherrug; assembly: GCF_023634085.1. Taxonomy (NCBI): domain Eukaryota; kingdom Metazoa; phylum Chordata; class Aves; order Falconiformes; family Falconidae; genus Falco; species Falco cherrug. Next base: position 65,321,108 of record NC_073697.1, read on the forward strand.
CTCAAACCATTCCAGTAACTGCACTGTTTAGATGGTGGTGTGCCTATGCTAGGGCTCTCTTTCTTCCCTTTAGCAGCATAGATACTGCCACTGAGTTCTAGTTTCCAGAGCAAATTGTGGATGGAAGCACCCCCCAGTAGGCCTTGGGAGGCTGGAGATGAGCTTTACAGGGAGAAGTCAGCCTGAGGTGGTCTTCTGTTCATGCCTATGGACAGCATGATGAGCCGTGTCATCCTCAGGGTGGTCCCCATCTATGAAAAGTGCCTTTGACTAGCAAAGCTCCTTCAGGAGGGTGTCTGAGCCATGAAATAGCTCATAGAAATGAGCACAAAAGGGTTGTCAGGCAGTTGGCTCAATCTCTTGTCATAGAATCATAGAATCATTTAGGTTGGAAAAATCCCTTAATATCATCAAGTCCAGCTGTAAACCTTATACTGACAAGTCCACCACAAAACCATGTCCCCAAGTGCCACATCTACATGTCTTTTAAATACTTACAGGGGTGGTGACTCTAAAGAAATTTTTCTTAATATCCAATCTAAACCTTCCCTGGCACAACTTGAGCCTGTTTCCTCTCCTCCTCTCACTTGTTACTCAGGAAAAGACGACTGATACCCCTTTATAGGCCATGCCAGCTCTATGGATCAGCAAAGTCCCTGCCTGTGTGTTTCTGGAACTGCAAAATAAGAAAACCTAATCTCATGTGAGGTTAGAACATCTTTCAGTAATCCAACTAGATCCCGCTGGCTTCAACAGGCTTTAAATGGTAGGCTGCAGAGCTGGTTGGTTTGTGAAGTTGAATCCTGTTATTTCCCAAATGTCACTGAATACATGGTCTTTGCTGAAATTTGAGTTAGAAATGTGTTCAGTCTTTCTTGCCAAAGAGTTGGGCTTCCTGTTCCTTTTCTTCTTCACTTTGATTTTTTTGAGTGAGACCAAAGTAATGGAGTTTTGCTTGTTTATTGCTTTGATTGTAAGTAACTTTAAAAGGGAGACAAATGAAATGGGGGAGGAAGGGAAATCAAACCTTGATTTGCAGTGAGAAGTGTGTGGGAGGCTTCTTCCAAGCAACCTGGATGATCCAAGGGTCAGGTTGATCCTATTCTTAAATGGGACCCATGTGAATGGGACCAGAATGAATGTGAACAGTTTCACTCAATGTGTTACGAAATTCACTGGACATCTGATTCAGGTAGGTTTAAATTATTTGTCAGGGACCTAGAAACCCAGAGCTGCTGCTGCCTTTCTCACGGAAACTTGTTTTCTCTTGGAAGTACATTGAGTGTCCCCAGAGAGTAACAAGGGTCAAAACAGCAGAGCATAAGGTGAACGAATAAGGTACACAAACTGAGTATTATGTTATGAGTAAGGCACACTTGTGCTGGAGCAGTAGGACTCCCCAAACAGGAAAATCTTTGCTCTTAATTCAAAGATAGGCCTGGCCCTATCTTAACTTCTTCTCAAGCCAGCAATGGACCTGAATGGAAAAGCAGGAAGTTAGATCAGGATGAAACTAGCTCTTCTTCAAACCATGGCACACAGCAAAGGATTCTTCATAGCAACGATACATATATTTTTTTATATGTTCTCAACTGATATATGGTATGTGAATTTCAAGAAATGATTCACCTTTTTCCTAAATCTTTCCTCAGTAGAAGATTAATCTTAACAGCCACTTGGACACCATTCTGTTTCAGTGATGGAGCTTTATTTTCCTCATAATAATAATCACATTGTAATCCTAGTGGAAAGTCAGATACGGTATAAAACTGTGAGGTAGTGTTTATACTATCAAATGCATGAAACATTTTTATCCATCAAAAAAGATCTTTCAGGTTCTATTCTTACTACCAAAGTTCTATTACTGCTTATGAATAGATGTGCCCTGCAGCCTTATCCACTGTCTCTTTGAATTAAGAACAAAGACTAGTACTGACTTCAGGGGGTGATCTAAGGGGAGAGCCACGTGCATCCTGAGTGTCTAAAAAAATGCTGTTGTGAGATCCAGGGCTGTTTGGAGCCCAAGCTGCAGGTCTCTTCTCTGAAATACTAATGCTGATTTATCACCTGCATGTTATGCAGTTCTAGATCTGCCACTCAACAGCTGTGTTGAGGGCACATCGTTTTTGCTTTCGTGTCCTTCAACTTTTAAGGAATTGCTTTTTAATGAACAGTGCTGCTTTGTGTATAGATTAAAATATTAGAAAAAATCAGCAAGTTTTCTGTGCAGGCATGACATGTTAGTTTTCTGTAGTACATTCTAATCTCTTTTGTGCTTGCAAGCATCTTGCTGCTAGTACTCCAAGGAAATGAAGTGGCAGTGCAGAAAAATAAAAGTTCAGTTAACCTCTGCATTGTATTTTTTTTTCTCTCCTGCTTTTGTCTTTGTATGGTATACTGTTACAGAAGGGAATTGTTAGAAAGATGATGTAGAACTTTGGAATGAATCAAGCTGCAAACATTAAGCCAGCTTAGAAAATTGTATACAAAACTTATTGGAGTTACTGGCTGATGTTTTAGAGGATAGTTTCATTGGTATAATTCTTATTGATACTGTTGCATCTAAATTAGCAGTTTCTATGACAAAACTTGTATGACCTGCCAGTTTCCGTTAGGTTGAGTCTCTCCCTTCAGGCTGCACTGTTTTTCTGCCTTCTGAGATCCTGAAGGCCATGGCTCCATTAAGTGTCTCAAGTAGATTGAGCTGTTAATAAGTTTTTATGAGTTATTTTAGTCACCTATTTCAGTTTTTCGTGTAAATCACATGCATAATTTAACCAAGATGATCTCAGTAAGATTTCCAGCTGTGGAATGGCAATTAAAAAGTTAATAAATTAATAATCACTTCAAGGACTATTTAAATTCAGTGTTGTTGTTCTACTTGCAGAAAGTATGCTTAAAGTTGTTGTTAGGAATAATGTAAAATGTTTCATGAAACGAATAAAAAAATCCTGGTTTTTAGCTCGTTAGACATTTCCAGTTTTCTGGGGATGAGCCTAGAACTCATCGGAGATCTATAAATATGTTTCAGTTCTTGACAAATCCTCATGAATTCAGGATTCAAACACAGGAAGCAAGTTTAGAAAATGCATTCATGATGCCAGTCATTTACCACATACACAGAATGATGATGATGTCACCATTTTTTTCCTTTCAGGACAGATTTATTTATTATTTTTTTTCCTGCATAAAACCTCTAAATCAGGAAACGAATGCTTCTGGATTTTACTTTAAACAATCAAATATGTGGATCCCATTAAAGAAAACATCCAGATATCCTACAACTCCTTCTGGTTTTCAGTAAAGAAGGTAGCAGCATTTAGCTTTCGAATATGACCATTAACAAGTTTCTTATAACCTGTTGTGTGTGTGTGGTTTTTTTTATATATATATATATATATATCATGTTCTGATAGGGAGCTAGATCCCTGAACATGTGCCTTACGATTCTTAAACTTTAGATCCCATCGTGAGATTCATGCAGCTGTGATATCCAGGCTATTTTACAGTCACTCATAAGAACCTGAGTTTGGTGTTTGGGGTGTGATTTGGGTGAATTTGGGGGTTTTTTTAATAGATATTTTATTAGAGGTATTTAGTTTTGAAGACAACTCAAATACAGTAGAACAGACAACAAAGAAGGGAAATAGCAGGTAATAACAATTGACCATCCAAGGTTAATTGAACACTCAGCAATTGAATTTTTCCTCAATAAATCGTCGCTAATAAATAAAATTATAAACAAATTTACAGTCTGGTAAAAGGAACATTTAAGCTATTGGGATCTAATTAATGTCTACTGTTTCCATATGCTGGAATTCAGTGTGTTTTGCATCAATTCAGTTTCCAGTCTATTACAAGCTTTTCTAGATGGAGCAGAAGAGAACAGTGTCATCTTCAGCTGGCAGAGCTGCAGTCATGGCTAGTTGGTACCCCTGAAAGCATTGTTGACTGGAATTGTACTGTAGAGGTGAAACAGGAAAGCCATGTCTAGGCACATGTCTGCCAATACCCAGGGACAGAGTAGGAGTTTGTGTTAGAAAAACTGAGGTTAGGTAAAGGGGCTGAGTTTGAGGAGTGAGGGTGTTCAACAACAGAAGGACGTATGGAGGGATGATAAAAGATTCTCCATTGGAACGACATCTCAAATCAAGTTCAGGGTTGTTTTTTTTTTGCAAGTGTATTTCTTGGTTCACTAATAAGTTATGGATTCAGTGAGCGAAATTTCATTATGTTATACAGGGAGGTGAAGCTTATGAGTTCATGATCCCCACAGCTTTGAAATGTGAAGATATGTTGAATTTCCCAGATTTCTAAGCAGCCTGTTGCTTCGCTCTTTTATATAGGAGAGATGTTTGCGTTGCCTAACCCCCTTAGGGTGACGGATATCTAACCACTATTACAACAGCAAAACAGGAGAAACTAGGGCTGTAGCTCCAGTGCCTCTTCTCTGTGGTATTCAGTAATAGACACTATCCAATGGTTTAAAATTGCTTTTAAAATTAATCGGGAATGACTAGAACAATTTTCTTCCTCATTCCTCCCTGCAATTAAAACCTCTTAGAGGAAGCCTTGGAGCCATAGTTTGGTACTGTGTCCCAGAGCTTTCCTTAAATTAAGAGAAATTAGGATTAGAAAGGAGGTCAGTATGGCCTGGTAGAGACTGTTCATATAGAGAATGAGAGTGACTGAGATAATGAACACTTGTGTATTATAAACTCAGCAAGAACAGCATTTTGCCCCATTATGGCATTTTTGCTGCTTTTGTTTCTCATCCCTGGCCAGAACTCAAAACATAATAACGACTGTGGGAGTGAACAAAGCTGATGAAACACATTTGCCCTGGTTTTGTGAAAATCACAATAAACTCGGGCTGCATTTAATTGGCACTTTGGACAAAGATTCTTTAGAAACCTATTCAGCTCTTCCTAATTAGCGTGTAATCTTCATGCGAGTAGATTATCACTGAAGAAAAGGTGTACCTGTTGATTCCCTTTCTGAGACAGTACGATGGTATGACTGATGCTGTGTCACTTCATCAAAGAGCTCTTTGGGAGGGAGAGGATGAGTTTGATCTTCTAGCAAAAGGAGTGTGTTTGTTTCTTACGTGTTTATATAAATAAAAGATGATGTATCAGTGAGGCAGGCAAAGGAATGTATCTTCTTTTATGAGATCATTTAGGGAGGAAGGTTAAAAAATAGGAAAAGTCTTGCAAAACAGCTGCAGTAAGATTAGATTTGCAAAAATAGATGGCTGTTCAAACTGCAGATTTTTTTCCTTCCAAAACTTTTGTGATGAATGTCTGTAGGTGGATTGGCAGTGGAGTAGAACTGTTCACATTTTGGGCTCTAGAAGGTACGATTCAAGAAACAGGTGACCTTAGTTTTAGCAAAACTTGCCCTTGTTTTATGTATCAGAAAAACAAGCAGCATTCTCCTGTTTTGTCCAAACCTTTCTGTTTGTTGGATTGTCCTGGCCATCTGCACACCCTACCCTGTCTGCCTGCCTGCCCCTGCTGAAACCCCAGCTGGGTGAGTACCGAGCTTTTGTGATGTGACCAGTCAACAACTTCCAAAATGTGTTTTTAGTTGTTGATGGTTGCAATGTGTGCTTCAGGTATATTGTAAGAACTATCACCTCCTCTCTGGATAGCAAGAGGGAATGGATCCCTTAGTAGCGTGGTAGAGAATTTTCTTTGAAAACTTTTGTTAGAACGTGAAGGTTTGTTTGTTTATTAATGAGAAATTACAAAATGAGCTTTTCGTGTTCAGTTAATACTGTGGTTTGCACAAGAACATGGTGCAGCAGAAAATTATAGATTTTCAAGTGCATGGTTGGACTTTGTCATGAGTTTGCTTGGAAACTTCCAGTTAATATACTCTGTAAACCAATTACTTTTTTTTTTTTTTTTGGGGTGGTGGTGGTGCTTGTTTTATTGATGAAAATGCAAAGCTTCTTGAAAAAACAGCCTTACTTAGCGTTCAAGTCAAGGAAAGGTGCCTTTCAATAACTCAGCTTTTAGACATGGAGCACTGGGTTAGGTGATCACTATCTTCATTGTAGAGAAAAACACTTGAGGCACAGGGAGATTGAAATCTATCACAGAGATGGGATTTTGCATCTGGTACTTGAAGTGGTGGAGTTTGCTTCCAGAGCCTTGAGTCCTTCGATTATAAATACCTGGGTGCAGTTCTGCTAAAACCCGCTTAGCACTATGTGTGGGTGTTTCTGCTCCACAATCTTACTATACAAATTGCTGAAATTTGGGTTTCTTCTGGAACGATGATTAAAATGTGGTATCTGCTAAAAATATGAAATCATAGACAGTTTTCTCCCACAAAGAACTTTCCTGTCTTTGAGGGTTTTGACAGTTTATTTTTAGTTTTATCAGCAATTCTCACTACTTTCTGTCACCTGTATGGCCCACTGAATAGAAAAAGCTTTACTGAATAGCTTTGCTTTTGTTTTCTGGTATGCTAACACCTGCTGACAGAAAACTCAGGTGTGTTTCATAGTACCTTTACATCACTATGCTTCTGTATAGTGAAAAATTCCTTTTTTCTCATTTAAGAAGTGAATTTGCTTTCCTCTTGCTGGTACCTGAACTCTGATGACACTGTCTTAAAACCTTTTCTGCCCCGATTTTCTCAATGTAACAAAGAGAATTGTTAGCTTCCATATTATGAAGTTGGCAGGCATTCAGAGTTTTTCTTAGTGTATACAGTATTTAGTTTAAAATCAACCAAAAAAACTATCCAGAATAATTCAGGTCCAGGAAAGCAACATACCTGACTCCTTAATGGTTCCTCGCTTCCTTTTTTGCTTACTGTTGTTTTGCTTCTATTGACAGAAGTCAAGAGGTTTTCATCTTCATGCTCTTTCTTGTGACAGTGTGATCATGTTCTGCTGATTTTGCTTATGGTCCTATACCTGACTTTTCAGTTACAGGTGGAAAGGAGACATGGTTTGGCAGTAATGGAGCAAATTAGTACTTTAGAAAAAAATGTTAAACTCCTTCATCTACCGTCAATCTCCAACATGACCCTTGGCAAATCAAATGTATCTTGTCTGTATTTAGGAAGCATTTTGTGTAGCTGTATCAAATTGTGCTACTCCAGAAGACTTTGTGAGCTCTTGGAGTCGATGATCTTAAAGGTCTTTTCCAACCTAAATGATTCTATGATTTAAAAAGGTACCATTGGCAGCATACAATGGTTGCACTGGTGGTTACCTTAAGTACAGAATCATAGAAGTAGAAGCAATCCAAATGTAGATGTGACCTTTACTTGTTACATTTCAGTTTCTTCAGTACAAAGTAAAACATATTGAATGATTAAACAAATTCATAGTACAAAAATCTGCTGAGCACTTTTAGACATAGGTACAGCCTCTGGCTCAGGAAGTCCATAATTAGCTGATTGCTCAAATGTAGAAAGGTAAATGGTGAAAGGACCACTGTATGCTTGTGCTCTTACTAGTTCCCTCCTGTGTATCATCTGCTCACCACTGCTGGATACACAAAACTGAGGTAGATGAATTTTTGGTGTCTTGCTACGAATGTTGCTTCTGCTTACAATGGTAGCTTTTGAGGGCAGTTTGTTGGTCATTACTATTATCATCATTGGCATTTCTTTCGGTCTTTTTGGTATTACTGCATTAGTACTACTTAGTGTGCTGAAACAGGAATTCCCACTGCATGGGAAGTCTGTTAGTTTGATTTCAAGCACAAAGTTTCTTAGCAGAGTGAAAAATATCCTTTGGGAACAGAAAATCTGAAATGATACTTATAAAATTTAAAGTGAAGATATTTGTTGCCTTTTTTCCCAAGAACTTGTAAAGCTGGTCAGAGCAGCCTGCCAAGGAGCAGAGCAGCCTAGAGATCCTTGCTGCTTACTAAGTGTATACTGTGATGCACTGAACATCCTTCTATCGATCCTTCTTCCAACAACTCAGGAAACCTGATTTAGTCCTTTAAATATGGAAGATCTCACAATACCTGTCTCGGTCTGCCTTTCTGGAGCAGTCTGTCACGTTACAGTGCCAGCAGTGAGCAGGTAGTCCGTTTTGAACAAATTACCATCCTGAACATTTTCTGTAGTATGTGACCATGGAAAAATATGCAACCTAAGTCATGAAAGTTAGATTTGGAATCCTGTCTAATGCATAATCAGAGAATAGGAGGGGTGGTTATTTGTTAATCACAGAGAGTAATTTTGTCTTCTACTTTTTACTTTCCAGTCTCCTGCAACTTCTGGTGCCACATAGTTGGGGATTTCAGAGGCTAGCTCTTAGGAGCCTGATGCTACCTTCATCAAAACAGCAACTGCAAAAAAAACGCTAAGAGTATGAGGGATATAATCTGTTTATCAAGTATGCTGTTTGCAGCACCTTGAGTCCCAGAAAATATTAGTGAGACAGTCTCTTCACACATTTCTGATTCTTCCTGGTTTTTTTTCAGTGGGTTGGGCCTCTGGCTAAATAAGTTTCATTCCTTCTGTAGAAGGAAAGATTGCAGACATGAAAAGCCTCACCTGAAATGGGTAGTGTGTGACAGTTTCATCCTTCTAGCCTATTGTTTTATGATGTGAATATTTTTAATAACAGTTCTTCAGAGACTCATAACCCTTTGTATGATTTACTATAGTTATCCTGCATGCCACCTGTGCTTGGTATTAATTAAGACCTGGGGAGACAGTGCTATAAAGCTGAAAAATTCACTTTGCCAAAAGGTAGTACAATGAAAGCCAGCAAAACCCCTACATGTAGCCATTTGAAAGTTCTTCCAAAATTGGTTTATGACTTTTTTCTTGAGCTTGAAGGAATATGGCATCTTAAAGATAAACTTACGGGTTCAATTGCCTGCTTAGATGTACAATCATGATTTTTGTCATGCATTTGAATTAAATGTGCCTAAGGGACTGAGTTTATTTTCTACATCCGTTCAAGCACACGATTGAAATAAACAGCATGGTCCTAACAACATGGCATGCTAGCTATTAATCCACTAAGTACCCTATTAGTACCTGTCACTTTGGATTAGCAATGAGTTTTTTATGTTCATCATGTATTTAAGTATACTGACTTTTGGATGGATTAAATCTCTCATATTCAACTAATTCCCAAAAAAAGCATCCATCTGGAGAACTTTATGCCTTAGAAGTGTATTTCTCAGCAATAAGTCCAAATAAGATGGGCTTTATCATCCCAGAGAGTCACTCAGGATGAGGTACAGGGAATAATAATTGGTTTATAGAGTTTTAAGTTTTTCCTGGTAGAAACCTGCTTATACATAAATCAAAGACAAATATTTCATTTCTGTCAACCATTTAAATTGTTCAGCAATTGATTAAATGTCAGGCAACCTAATAATTAGTGGACCTGAGTATCATTTAGAATGTAAACTCCCTGGGTGGGGATTTTTCTTCTTTCTTCTCTCTGTATAATCACCATATCAAGTCTTACAGTGCGTGATTTTGGCTTTTTAAATGCTGTCATAAAAAAAAAAAAATTAGAATATCTGCAAAACTCCCCAAACTAATATCGTATTCTCTAGTGATAAGATAATCACTACATCTCTGAGGCATGTCTCTGTGCTATTTTGGAATGGTGCTTAAAACGGACAGCTTGGGCTTTTATGTTATTAATTTTTCTACACTTTTAGTCCTAATGTATATATGAAGTACATCTTGCCAAGGCTGACTGAGACCACTGGTTGAGCCATGTTACCCTCAACAACTTACTTTAATTATCACGGTCAGTAATTTGATGAGAGGAGTGGTGTGTAGGTGGCAGACATAAAATTAGTACGCAGCTCACAACCATTAACTTCACAACATGGCCAAACAATTTCCACTCCACAGAGGAAACCATGGAACAACAGTCCTGCAGGCTCAAGCCCTGCTTTCGTACAAGCAACAGAGACAAGGTTGATTGTGCAAGTGAGGACGACCCAACTGCTGTACTATGCAACAGGATGTGAAAGAAAGGGGAAGCTTTTGGGCTGGTTATTTAGTTCTTGGTCTCTTTACTGTGGCTAAAGCTGTTGAAGTGGATATTGACAGCATTTCTGTTAATGGTCTCAGTAAGAGAGATCCACCAATCAATTTTTTAAAATTATTTTGATAAGCATTGAAAAGCAATTTCATAAAATTATCTCACAAAAATCTCTGTCATTCTGGGGAGGCAGAATTTCCCTAGCAAAATCAGGTCGTATTGCAAAATGTTCATTTCTTAGTTTGAAATGTCTGGCAGTCACTGAAATGGTGAATCAGAAGCAATTAATTGAGGATCTTGGACCTTTGGCAAGGAATCCTTGCCTGGTCAATATTCAATACCAGGAAGAATTTGTGGACACCTTCCTCCTTATCCAACATTTTTTTAGCTACTCAGTGGAAAGTCCTGGTGTTTATTTTGTAGTTAAAATTAATGGGAACAGGAAAATCCATTTTGCTAATCAATTGCAAGATCCTAGAGAGCTTCTGCTTCACTCAGAATTTTTTGCATTTTACGTTTTGAGTTAATGAAATTGAAAAGGTATTTTGAGGAAAAAAATGGTTTCTGGAGAATCAACAGTCATGATTTTGGGCCAGCTGAAGTTAAACTAACAAATTTAGTGGTAGGATGAGAGACTTACACTGGAGACGGTGCTGGTTCTGTCTTCTGCTCTGGTGTGCTGAAGTCCAAAACATGGTCCCTGTCGACTGTGTGACTCCAGCAAAGTAAGGTTCCTTTGCTGTGAGCCCTCCGGCCACTGATCAGAACCCATGCTTGTTGCAGAATAATATGGTTGTATTTTCCAACTTACCTGTAACACTTAATGTAATTTAGGTGATTAAATTTTGTGAGTAACCCAAAGGCTTAAGGAAACTGAAAAAAAATCAGACCTTGGTGTTTTCAGATTTCCTTCCCAAGATCTCCATGGGTTGTTCTGTTGCCACTTACGTGACTGGTATGTCTGCATCAATGACATGCTTTGGGTTGCAAGTTTGAAGGTGGTCAGAATTTGTATGTACCAAACAGGTCTTTTCTCTTCTGGCTCATGTTTGCAATTTGTTAGCACTTACACATTCCTATCAAGCTACTGTACAAATTTCTAAATGTTGTATTTTGGGGGATAACTTGCTATGTGTGTTTTCTCAGTCTCTAGGAAAATAACCTTTCAGCCAACCTAGAAGCTATTTGCTCCTTCTAAAACATGACAAGAAGTGCAATATATTCCTCTCTAGGCAGCCTGAATTTCTGCCATTTAGCTGCCCTTTTTGTTAGGACAGTAACAATTTCATGGTTGCTCAGTTGCTTAGCACAAATGCTCAATTTAATTTTCAGTTTTTTCAGAAAAAAATAATATCTTTGAACAAACTATCCTTTCTTAGACTTGCGTGTCTTGTGTGCTTTTCACGTCCTGTCACTGTTTATATTCCATTTTTCTTATATGCTGTTCTTACAGGTTACCTGTAATCTTTGATTTTGATCAGGTGTGAACTTTATGGTAGAAACCACCAAGGCTGGGATTTTAAAAGATGCTTAAAATTAAAATAGCCCAGAGGAATGGTGAACTGAATCAGAGGCACAGGATGTTTTCCTCTTCTGCTCTTTGTCTCTGTAGTTTATAAGCTGTATGTGGCTGGCGACATTTTCTTGTGTATTTAAGAACTGCCTAGTACCTAATGTAAAAGTCATTGGAATGTAATGTTATTCAGTCAGGCTGTTTAGTGGTTTCAGAATTTCCAGCCTGATTTACGGAAATATGAAGGTGTACATCTGGGACAAGCTTTCCCTTGTATTTCAAGATCAGTCCAGCACATGTGTCAGGAACAGTGTCAAATGAGGGAAGTAAGTGCCTTAAAAGCCTGCCTGGCATTTGGAATGGATTTGAGACCCATGAGCAAGATGAATGGGTTGCCTGAAGAGAAATAACTTGGTGATGCTTCTTTTTTTGGTCATTTATATTGACATGCTGGTTCGTGAGCAGGTTCCCTGGGGATGGTGACCCTAACCATGTACCTCCCTGTGCTGGCTGGGACAACCTTAGGAGTCTGTAATAACACAACTTCAGCTATCAGGGAAAAGTTTCAGGCAGGAGAAGTAGGGAGAGACAAAACTGAGCCATCTCCTCGACTAGGTCCCAGTCAAGTAGTTACTTTTATTTTAATGTAAGTCACAGAATTAGGTAATTGTGCCGAGTACTACTTTGTGTTGCCAAAGTCCTTTCTTGGATGTAATTCTAAGGGAGGTCCCACGTCTCCTACTTCCCATGTGTTGTGATCAGCTCTGTTCTCTCAAGGACCATCCCTTTATTTTTTCTACTTTACGATCTGCTCCAGAACAGAATTTCATGAACTTGGATTATTACATTTTCCTTCTGTTTTCAACAGCTCTGTTTCTGGGGCTTACTTTGTACTCAGACCTGTAGATCCAACTCTGTAGAAACCTGAAGAAATATTTTTAAGAATTGTCTATGTCTGGTTGCAGAAGCTGGGACTGGAGGAATGGTGTCAGCACAATTCATTTTTCCGCAGCAATCAGCTGTATAATCTGGACATAATCCAATTAATCTTCCCTGATGAGGCACTTTCTATTCTGTTTTTCTATTAGCTCTCTAAAAGGTTATTAATCTGTCTGATCCATTGTTTAGTCCCAAAACAGCTTGAGAAAGAGTTGTCATGGTTTTTCGTCTGTGTTACCATGGCTATTGGTTGTTTCAAAGCTTACAGAGAATTCCACAGACAAGTGCTTAACTGGACTACTGACATCAGTGAGATATTTGTGTATTTGTGGGATTCATTTACTAATGCAGGGGGGACTGCTCTGAAATCTGTTTTAATCAAAACAAGATTGACAGGCATGAGAAATTTATGCTAAATGTGAATGGGAGAACATGAGATGGTTTCCTTACGCTTCAGTTGTGGTTATGATGTTTTCTGTCACACAGCTTGTTATTTTTTTCTCTTCTGCCAGAATTGTATGTTTAAATTCCAGCAGGGAAAATGGATTATGATTTGTACAATTATGGAGAGAAGTATTTGGACTGAGGGTAAAGTGATTTGATAGTGGAAGGTGTCAGAAAGCTGGGGATGGTGTGTACCCTGTTGAATTTGGCCAGAGATCTCTGCCATCAATAGAAGGCAGCAGATATGATGGCAAGGTCAGACACTGCACACAGGGAAATAAAGATTTTGCTTTGTGGATATATTGGGTATTTGGTTTGGATTTTTTCTGAGTTGCAAAGTGATTGTCCTGGAATAAAATTATGGTAAAAAGCATGAGTTCGTAATAGAATATGTTTCACAGACTGAGGAAGGAAATAAGTCTGTGTTGTCATTTCAAGTTCATGTGCTGCGTGCTTTATGACATAACATAGATGAGCAACACTGTTACTGAGTCAAACTGGTGGTTCCATTGCTTTTGGTTAGACATAGGTGGAATTGGCCCCCAGTCACTGTAAAATACAGGCACTATAGAACTATGCCTTCAACTCTCCTACTTGCAGTAACTGCTTGGATCACTCATCCTTGATCTGGCTGTTTCATGCAGTCTGTGTTAAAAGGCCAAAGGATGACCAAGGTTTTCTGATGGGTCTGGGTCCAGGAAGCCACTGTGCAAGTCAGCTCCAAGAATTGTCCTTCAAATCCTTGTGCTGCCAAAGAAACACTGCTCTGAGTGCTGCAGATGCTCTGGGAAATGCCTGTGCCCGTGGGGAAACTTAGAGCATGGGCCACTGTCTTGCCCTGAGGGCTGTTTGCTGAAGATGGAGGCCTCTCCTTCCTCTAGGCTAGCTTTGAGAGAAGGACAAAGCTGCCTGAATTTCCTCCTCCTTGCCCTCATTATTTGCATCTTCTGTGCTGCCCAAGGTTTTGCTTTTTCAGTGAGATGACAGCTAATGTCTTCTTGCAAGCAGGAGACAACGCTCACAGCTCATTGAAGTCACTTTGAAAACAGTCATCCTTATTTGTAGAACAGCAGTGCATACCAGCTTCTGGCCCGTCACACTGTGGTTCTGTGGCACCAACATATGCACCTTTACCTCTTTTTCTTCCCCTTTCTGTGTCCTCTGTTCAACCTGTTGGATTTTTGGATCTGGAGTGCTCTCTCATTGTGTTAGCAAACCTTTGGCATAATGACACCCTCATTAGTACTGGGATCTCTAGATACTATTAGAGTAAAAACATCCCTCGTGTACTCCTTTCAGTCTGGTCACTTGGAAAGCTCCAACCCTATTTTTTCTCCTCGTTAATAAAAATCACTAATAATGCTGCATAAATATGTAGCAGCAGCAGGAACAACAACAATCTCACTCCAGCAAGGTCTGATCTTTCCTTGCAGCAAAAACAATCAATTTGTTATCATAATTGCAAATATTTGATAGCTGTAATAGCTATGCTGAAGGAATTGACTATACTAATAATGTTTTGATTTTTCGTCTCAGTTTTTCTAAAGCAAAAGCAAATGAGAATATCAGTCCCCACCTCCAACTGTCACCCCCTATACCCCAGGGAGGGGGGAAAAAACAAAGGAAAAGTTTAGGGCAAACAGAAGCAGGAAAGAAGAATATGTTACAAAACTCTGTCAAACACCAAAGGAGAATGGTAAAAACCAACTGAAAGTTTCTCAGTATAACATACTAAGTAATACAGCATGCAACAGTGGGAAGGCAGAAAAACCTTTTCTGTCCTGGGACTAATTCTTAGGTCAGCCAGAGAAGGATTACAACGGGCACTTTGTACCATAGGAGTAAAGGAGCTCACTTTCTACCACAGCCTGCTCAGGCAGCAATGTCTTCTTTCTGGAGTAGCTGAAGCAGTTTCAGAGAAAGCACGTCCGTATCTGTACATACATATTTGTGAAAATCCAGCCCGAATTAAAGTATTTGCTTTTGTTATAAAGTAAAAAAATATTTCTAAATCTGGAACATCTGGGTATCTGTTGGCTGCATCCAGTAGGCAGAGAAGAGAAAGTGGTTTTGCTTTCATTCAAGCTCATTCACTAATTGATGATGTCAGATCGTAAGAACAGAGACAGACCATGGTAAGGAAGGACTAAAGCATTAGCTGTTTTCACTGGTGCCCGAGATCCTGAAGCATCATCTAAATAACTGGGTGTCCTTTAGTTGTGAGATTTCCTATTATTTTGAAGAAATTTCCATTACATCATTCAGAGGTAGATTACAGGTCCCATTTAATTTTGTTTTAGGAAGAAATTACTGCATAATGTAATAGCCCAGGTGCACAGGAAATAACTGCTTAGTACAGATATTTTTATTGCAGTTAGGTACTGAGTTAATTTACTTTTTTCTTTTGGTTATACAAACCTAAGAATCCTATGGACCTTGCAGTGCAGGAAAAAAACCAACAAACAACAAACAGTAAATTTTCATAAAATCTTTACTTGAATTATGTGGAATTCTGTGTTTTAACACAATCTGCTACAGTATGGCCTGCTCCTGACTGGGAGTTTTGGGATATTAACTTAATCCTAACATGTGATAATAGTAATACATGCTTTATTGAGGCACTAGTGACATTTTGATTTTCCAAATATAAATCAAATAACACTGGGTAAAAGAACCAGTGCATTTCATTTCTTGAATATGTATTCCAGCAGAAGATAGAGTTCTACTGTCATTGTATGTACTTGAAAAAACCCTAATGTTTATTTAAAAGTATTTAAATTGTTTGAGATGTTTAAGGTAAAAAATGAATTATTTTATTAAATACAAGTCATTCCTCTGAAGTATAAGACATTTGAACTTCAGGAAATGAAATTGTACCAATGCGCTGAAGCAAATTTTTTTGATTTGTTGTAAAACATCTGCAGTTTAGAATGTTCTGAATGAGCACAAATATAGGAATTAATCTCTAGATTTTGCAAGAAGAATATTATTTTTCCTATACTGCTTTATTCCCTGTCCTCTATTAAGCATATTAAAAAGAAAAAAAATCAATACTTTATTTTAATGGGATGTATTTTGATTAATAATAATTTCTATTACAGCAAACAAGAAAGTTCCCTGGCAGAAGTCACCTCTGAATCAATGATGGACAGCTGCATGCCCACCATAGAAGCTGTGAACATCCTGAAACCCATCCCAGAAGGACACTTTTTGTCAGGTAGGCACGTGTCAGAATCTTCACTGTTATTGAACAATCAGATGCTCATCAGTTCTTCTTGCTTTAGCTCATCTGTTTCTTGAAAAGCAGTAAGCAGAATCTCAGTCCTTTGCAGAAAATGTAAATTATACAATAATTAATGTTTTAAGCTCTCAGATGAGAAAATTTAGTTCTAGGAAGAGCAAGTACTGACCAAATCGCAAACCACACACATTTAACATAAAGAACCATGTTGGAAAAGAGTTTTTCCATTTGGACTTGTCAGTGGCATACCTCTCATGAGCAATAGAAATGTTCTTATCCAATATTCCAAGATCTATACTTGTCACATGCTTATTGCTGGTAATAATTTGATAGTGGATTTTGTGCTGCCTATACTTATGCACCTTACTGGTATTTCTAGTGCTCACATTTCCCATTTCAACACAGACCTTTTGGAATCTAAACCATAATTCAGTTACCAAAACTGCGTCTGCTAGCCTTAAGATGACAGAAATGGAGATTTTACAGAACTCATTAAATATTTGCATGGTTGAAAGAGTATGAACCAAACATGGTTTGCAGACAAAATTGTTTGATTTTTTTCCCATTAATTTTTTTTTAGGAAGATTTTATTCTCTTCCAATAATCCTTCCTAATGAGAACAGGGGGAAAAAAAATCTAATCACTCAGAAGTGACTGTGTCCTGATTCATTGCAGTCTGACAATCTTGTGTCTGATGTTTCCTATCTGTGTACCATTTTCTCATTTTGCATTCACTCATCTCATTGAAAAGTTGATTCTGAAATTCAAACCATCTTCCATGGCACCCAATGCACCAACTCTGGCCATTTTTAAAACTTCCCACTGACACTACTAGATGATGTTTAACTATCTCAATGTGTCTCCCATTAGTGTAAGTCAGGACAGTACATGTAGAGAATGACCTGTCTCAAGAAGGGCCATGGAGAAGTTGTCACTGACAGAAAACATTGTGGAGCTCCAGCGAGCTCCAAAACCAAAGGCTTCAGTGTGATTCTTTTGTAGCCAAATTGGGCTACAGGGGTCTCGTGACCAAACACAATCCCATTTCTTCTAGCACGTTGCTTTCATATTGTGGTGTAAATAGGAACTGCCTTACCACCCAGGAACTCCTGCCCCTGGGCCTGTGTCTTTTGCTTTGTTGACCGGGCCAAAGAGAAAAAAGAAAGGGTCTAAAAATTCTATCATTGCCTGCTAATCTTAGATAATATAGATAGGTAGAAAAAAAATGAGGTGGGGTCAGGGGGCGGGGCATTTGTGTGCGTTATATCCATACCTATCTGCTTCTGGGGTGGCATCCTCAGAGTCTTGTAGTCACATTTGGGCTTACATTCCCATTGAAAGCTCCTTGTGAGCTGGCTGAGAGTCTGATTTCTGCAGCTCTTCAAGATAAACCTAGCTTTTATTATTTTGTCTTAATTAAACATGCTAAGCATAATGCAATAGGTATAGCCTGCACGTCTTTCACATCTCCCATCAATGTTCTACGGCAGATGCAGTTTTCTCAGTGTATTGGATTGGGTAAGCTGAGCTGAGGAAGAAGACTGGAGGTACCTCCTGTCTCTTGGAGCCCAGGGGAAGAGGTGTGACAGTGCAGACTGGATGTCTGTGTGGAACCAACCCAGGGCCCAGCTTGCTGAGTTATGTATCCACTACAGCTTCGCTGAAAACCATGTCAAGAAGTTGGAGCAGATGTCCTGGGGTGCAGATGAATGAGGTGTTGGACTCTGATCTGCATGAGTTAAGGCAAAATTTTTCATCCCAGGCACACTGGGGACTTGAATGCCTTCTGGCATCTGAGACTGGTATCCTATACATCCTCAGGCTGTATAGAGTGCAAGGAGGTTGCTTCTCACTCGTGCAAAATTATGCGTAACATATGCAGATCCCAAAGTCATCTTCTCTGTCTGATAGAAGGGAGGCTCGATAGTCAGAGCTATTGGCCTCCTCTGACTCTTCTTTGTGCTTGTTTGTCTTGGGATTTTTAAAGCACCAATGTCACTGACGTGATAGGAATTAGGTGCAGGGGTAGAAAAACCTTAACAACTCATATTTAATAAATTGCAGTTTTCCTATGAAGCAAAGTATCTTACAGTGCAATGAAATACCTCCCTTATTGGTCTGCTAGTCATTAAATAATTCCTCCAACTCAGTTTATGTCTTTCTGTTGCCAACTTGGAGACTTATATTGCTTTCTCAGTTAAATCATCGGCTCCTAATGATCCGGCTGAATTTTTATGCCCAACCTATCCCCCAGGAGACTTTTATATACACTGTAATGATACTGTTTGCTTGGGCACTAGCAGTTAAGTGTTCTAGCACCTCATTTTACAGTCTATGATACATTTCTGAGAAAGAAAGCACTTAGGCTATTTATGAGAAATCAGAATGGCAGTTGTGTTAAGGCTGCAAACACAAAGCTCATGCTTAGCTTTATTTAGATGCCCCAAACTTTACCTGAAATTAAAATTCATTCCTGTACTGGTCAGGTTACATCTCCTTTGCCATTGTTGTTACTGCATTAGTGATGTCATTATTACAAGCAGCATGAGTGAAGGGACTGGGAGTTAGGCACTGGCAGCTGTATGGCACAGGGGAGTGTCTTGGCTTGAGGGAGCCTGGAGGGCCCCTCACTGTGTCCCCTCAGCTTGCAGGCTCTTTGGGATGTCTTCTACGACCTGTCTGTTGTACCTGAGGCTGCACTAAGTGTGGAGTTGAACTAAAACAATCAAATGAGCCATTTTAGGTAGCTTATTTTTTGAAAAAAAATGGTGTTTCTGGACTGCCAGAAACAGAAATTCAAAGATAAATTGAATAAAAAACCCACAGAGTTTGAATATTTTCAGAACTAAAGGTTGTGCCATTATCTTTCTAAATAGTTTGATTTCAGCTTAAGGTTTCATTTATTTATCTATAAATTTTAAAAGTAAACAAAGCAAGTTTGTATGAAGCACAGTGTTTTCTTATTTTTTGCATTACGCATTGAGAAGAAATACTTTTATTGCAAAACTAATAGTTTTATTTAGGATCAGCACCTTTCTGCACATGCTTGCACATACCAACATTTTCAGAGGTTTCCAATCCAGTTACTGAACCAAAAAAAATCAATTACTAGCGGAGCCCGTGCTAGGAGGCACCAGCAAACTGGTAGAGGTGAGGGCAGCTTTCATAGCTTTACTTGTTTCTTTCTCTTCTCACTTAAATTCTGGCTTGCACCTTGGGGCCAGGTGCCTGCTGTGAGAGCACTTGATGCGCTGTTGGGTACCTCCTCTTTCTGGCAGGGAAGTCACCCTTTACGTCTACATCTGCTGAATTGCTTATCAGACTTTCTTCCTAGCGTTGTTTCCTCTGACATACAGCCCAGGGGTTATGCATTCATCTCCCCTGCCATGAAACGTTGGGGGACAAGGCAGCTACGCTAGCTAGTTGCTAGGTGTCACCGCAGCTGTCTCGGGACAAGCGACCCCAGTACAACCTGCATTTCTGCCTGTGGAGGGTTGGGTAGCAAGAAGCTGAGAATATAGATCTAGTCAGGCAGCTGAGGTGCAGTGGGTTGGGTGTCCCTATGCTGCTTGTAATGGAGTTGGGGCAATTGCATTTCTCCCCACTGTGACAGTTCCCTGCTAGACTGGTCCAGGGACTGTTTTTATTTTTATTTTTGTTGTGTTTTGTTTTCCACCAAGACTCAACAGCTCCTGTATATAGCTGTAAACATTTTTCTTGCAATCCAGTGTTACAAACCTGCAGGCTATAGTCCAAAACAGGTAGATAACATTGTTCTTTTTTATTTCAGTTGTATCTGTTTCATTTTGGGGGGATGCAGTATGCAAAAAGAATTTTTTCTAAAGTTTTTATTTTTTAAATAATTGACTTGACTTTCTTCTTCTGAATGCTTCTTCTTTTTGAGCACTGAGATCATTGTATGATCTAAATCTCTCATTTGAAGGCTGAATTCTTGTATAGCAGTGCAATTCAGTGTGCCCATAATTTTGAGGAAGTACTGAGGTGCTACAGAGTAAGGTATTAACTGAGGAAGACAGCAAAGTTTTAGGGAGTCATGTTTTGTTTCAGGTTTTGTTACACGTGCTGCGTGTATGTAAACCAGTAGGAAATGGTGTTCTCTGCAGGCAGCAGGATTGAGATTTCTATGAATAATTTAAATTTCTTCTTAAAAACTCATTATTTCCCCTTTCCTTGTGTTATAGTTTGTGCTCTTCATTTACTTGCTAGAGTTCCTTGGTGTTTTGAGAAATGTTATGTAAATAATAAGCTAACAATTCCTATTCATCTAGTCTTGTTCATGCTGTTTGAGATCATTAGGTGGACACTGGGCACCCTCCTACCCATGTCAAATTGCTGTGTGATTCCTAAACAATGATTTTGTGTCATAACTTAGGATAACAGAAGCTCCTGAACTGCAAATATAATACTGTTACTCTGTATTTGGTATTGTAAATATGTGTCATGAAAGCTTATCTTACCTAGTGCAGTCTCACTCATATTGGATTTTCAGATCTGGGATGATTTGCAAGTGCCATATTACAACATCTAGGATGAGATTTGCACAGCATCAGTGTTGTGCTAGTTCCCATTAAAATCAAAGGGAGTTTTCCACTGGCTGCAATTAAAGCAGCTGGGCAGCACTGCGCCATAGGGTTAAAGGCACATCCTTCCAATCGCAGGTAACTCAATAAAACCTGGGTTTACTCTTGTTTACTTTTGAATGGATGCCACATGCAGCTGCGGGAAAAGAGCAAAGCAAGTCAATTTGATCATCTCCTGTCACTGGTTGCAGTGACATAGCAGTTTATATTTATTGGCAGGAAAGGAATGCTTTGAGATGCGAAGTTATGCCCATTGCAAAATAGCCTTTTATATATAACACAACAATTCAATAAGCTGAGACCCTAAGTCATAAATTAATAACTCTAACCTAGAAACAGCCAGAGGAGCCTACTCAGAGGCTTGCAGTAGTGTGTCAGTCCAGATGGAGAAATAAGCTTTTAAGCTGAGTATGTGCAGTAGGCTTCATTCCTCTGATTATTCAGATACCTACAGGTAAACTTTCCAGACTTAGTGGGCGAGAGGAGGGGAGGATTTGCCAGACAGGGGAAAACTTGAAAAACAGTTTTAAAGCCTTTTGGAGCTCTCCTTTCTCAGGAATTTGAATCCTCAACTCGCAGGCAAAGAAACAGCATTTCTGTGAAAAGAGGTTGCTAAAACTATGAGATCTTCTGTTTGAAAATGCCTTAATTTGACTTCTGCACATGAATGCATGAAACTGCAGGTGAAAAATAAGGTCCAGGCCTATATCGTTCTGAAAAGTATGAGCCACGGTATTTCCCCAAACTGGTAACATTTTGTTGTCACTATCAGATCCATCCTTTACTGAATGCTCAGCTGTATTGTCACCCAGGGGGTGGAGGGGATGTGGTAACACAAAGCAGTGTCTCCAGCTCAGGCTAAAGGTACTGAAAAACAGTAGGCGATTAAAAAAGGAAAGAAATATGTTTCTTAGGACAACCCATGATACCTTGCCAACTCCTGACCAGTATAACATGGCAGCATGTGTCCACCTGCTCCTGTAAGGCCTATACCATATAGGAACATGCTTGCCAAAATTATATAGTCAGAAATTGGTACCACAGGCAGGTGGGGGCCTTCCTGCTCCCTGCCTCTCAGCAAACCAGGAGAAATACTGAAAGCACAGTGGGGCCGTAGACTGCTGTGAAAGCAAAAGATGGCAGGTTTGTCAAAGGGTGTAAGCAGGCTAAGGGAAGGCAGCTGTCTCTACTGGAAGGTGGAAGGGTCCCTCAGCCACACTTATGAGCAATGTCCCAGCGATAAGAGGCTCATGTGGCTGGACAGGCTGTTTGCGCCTCTGCTCCCTCAGCAGCCTTTGACTTTGCTTGCCGCTTAGAACCAAAGTTAGCTGAAGGGCAGAGATTGTAAAATAAAACGTTCCTAAAACATACCTGAGAACTCGTGATGTGGTGGAGGAGAATGACATCCAAACTGATGCCTCCACAGTGGAAAAGAGGGCAGCAGGAGCCCAGCTACTTTAATTAGGCACTGGAGAATCTGTACGGGAGTGCGCTGCAGGAAACCAGGCTGCATAGTTCACAGACTACTTGTTATTAACAGGGTAGCCTGCAGGGGCTCTGGGTTTGCAGGGAAAGTTTGTTTATAATGCAGCACATTCTCCCTTCTGCTCTAAAGGAAGCTGGATGTGGCTTAGAATTTAGATTTAACTCTTTACTGGGGCCAGTGTAAGCTCAAAACATGCAGCAAAGCCGAGCTTCTGTTCTCCTAACCTTGCCTGCTTGCTTTTATGGCTTTTCCTTGTCTCTGACCTGAAAATTGTTTCCTACCAAGTTGCGTGGGTCACATGCACTCCTATCAATGTGATTGGATTTGTCAAGCTGTCTTGTCAGAACAAAAGAGATCCTTTTGCTTGGGAACTTTATGATCCCTAAACCGATGGGAAGAGATGGAGCAGCAAAATCTCCCTGTAGGTAAAAGATCCTGCTGCCCTGAGGTTGTAGAGCTACTTATTTTGTTTATATATCTAAAGAAAAAGAAAAAGATGGATTTTAATGTGGAAAGGGTAATTAATCATGCAGGCTTCTGTAATCCTTTTGGATGAAAAAAAATTAATTTTAATCTCTGTGTTTGTATAAGGGAGTGGTGGTATTTACTGGCAGGTGTTTAGGCTCACTCCCTCTGAAGCACACAGTAAACCAAAGCATAACAAATCTGTATTTACAAATCTGAGGAAGCCTGCACTGTAGTCAATATATTAAAGTTCTTTCAGCAGCTTGAGAGATGATTTGCATTGACTGCCTTAGCCCAGGTTTACTGAGACAGAGAAAGGTGTTGACACAATATGTGTTTGAAACATTGCTTACACTTTCACACATGAAACTTCAGCTGTTTTTTCAAAGTTTGCCACATGCTGAGCTGAAGCAAATAAATGCTTAAAAAATTCCTTGTCAGATGCTTTGCTAGATGAGAGAAAAAATAAGAAAATAAGTACAATATGCAGAGGACTGATTCCCACCCATTAAAATCTTAAGTTTACAGTCTTTTATTCACAAATTTAACTAGACAGAGAAGATCAGTATTAGAACTCTGCTAACAGCATTAGTTGCTGTGTGCTCTGGCTAAGCATAATGTGATTTTGCAAAACTCTTTAGGAGAAGTCAGAAGCTGGACTTCAAAGAGCTTTTTATTCAGTTAAGGTTATACTGTTTAAGACTTAGAGAATGCTGCTTAGCAGAAAGAGGTAGTTAGAAAGCAGAAGTAAATGCCGCTGCTCAAGCAGTAGGGAGTAATGTAAAACACCATCACCATGTGCAGCAGGCTGCAGAATGAGGAAACCTGTATGGGAGATAACGGTCCAGAAAATCAGTGTTGAGGGGATAATGGAATGGAAGGCTGCTCTACCCTCTTGTTGCTCATGGTTTTGTTCTGAAGAGGTCAATGGAAATGCAGGTGAAAGAGAGGAACTGGCTTAAAGACCCCATGTGTTCCCTTTGCAGGCAGTAGGAAACAGGAGGAAAGCATACGTGCCACTTGGGCAGGGGACAGCTTTTCCCTCTTCTGCTTAGCTGCTTTCTTCTTCCTGAAATCTCTTAATTTAATCTTTGAATTGAGGTTGGATAGTTTCCATAAGATGTGCATCAGCTCCTATAGAGATGAAGGATTGGTAAAGGCATAGAAGAACTGTATTACTCACTTGGTCATGTGAGTTGTGTATGTTCCTTCAAAATTTAATAGTTTCAGGTGAAAAAGTCTAGGAAAAAACCCCACAGATAAATAAATAGTTGAGATTGTGGTCCCCTATTCCTTTTAACTACCACAGCCAGTTTCCTGAGACTCCATAATTCTGACAACTCCAGTTTTCTTCCAGCAGAGCAAAAGCCACCAAAATCATAGAATCATAAAATGATTTAGGTTAGAAAAGAGCTTTGAGTTCATCAATCCCAACTGATAACCGAGGATTGCCAAGTCCACCACTAAACCATGTCCCTAAGCACTGCATCTAAAAGTTTTTAAACGTTTCCGGGGTGGTGATTCCACCACCTGCCTGGGTGACCTCTTCCAATGCTTGACCGCCCTTTCAGCAAAGAAATTTTTCCTAATATCCAATCTAAACCTCCCCTGGCATGATCCTCTTCTCCTGTGGCTAATTATCTGGGAGAAGAGACCAACCCCCACCTGCCTACAGCCTCCTTTCAGGCAGTTGTAGAGAGCAATAAGGACCCTCCTGAGCATCCTCCTCTCCAGGCTAAACAACCCAGTTCCCTCGGCTGCTCCTCATCAGCCTTGTGCTCCAGACCCCTCACCAGCCTCGTTGCCCTTCTCTGGACACGCTGCAGCACCTCAGTGTCCCTCTTGCAGTGAGTGGCCCGAAACTGAACACAGGATTTGAGGTGCGGCCTCACCAGTGCCGGGTACAGGGGAATGATCACTTCCCAAGTCCTGCTGGCCACGCTGTTTCAGATACAAGCCAGGATGCTGTTGGCCTCCTTGGCCACCTGGGCACACTGCTGGCTCATGTTCAGCTGGCTGTTGACCAGCACCCCCAGGTCCTTTTCCCCCAGGCAGCTTTCCAGCCGCTCTGCCCCAAGCCTGTAACACTGCGTTGAGTTGTTATGACCCAAGTGCGGGACCTGGCACTTCTCCTGGTTGAACCTCATACAGCTGGCCTCAGTCCATCAATTCAGCCTGTTCAGATCTGTCTGCAGAACCTTCTTGCCCTCAAGCAGATCAGCACTCCTCCTGACTTGGTGTTGTCTGAGAACTTACTGAGGGTGCCCTCAATCCCCTCGTCCAGGTCGTCGATAAAGACATTAAACAGGACTGGCCCCAGTACTGAGCCCTGGGGAACACCACTTGTGACCAGCCACCAGCTGGGTGTAACCCCATTTACTGCCACTCTTTGGGCTCAGCCATCCAGCCAACTTTTAACCCAGCACAGAGTACACCTGTCCAAACCATGAGCAGCCAGTTTCTCCAGGAGAATGCTGTGGAAAATGGTGTCAAAGGCTTTACTAAGGTCTAGGCAGACAACATCCACAGCCTTTACCTCATCCATGATCATCATGATCACTTCACGATCATCACAATCCAGTTGTTTGCAGGAAGGATGGAACTGAGGTCTGCCAGGACTAAGGGAAGACAACAGTGGTATGTTGTCCCCTCCACATCCCAAGACAGATCCTATATAGACAGCATGAGATACTAAAATCAAGTGGGCTGGAGTGACAGTGGTGAGGGAATTCTCTAGTCTGAGAAAGCAGGGAGACAGGATGTCAGCAAGATGGTATCTGCTTCCCTGGCTCTATTGGCTCCCTGTTGTGTTAATTTCCAGTGGAGCCAGGAGGCAGCAAACCAGGCTGGATCAGGCTGCCTGCAGCTCCTGCTGTCCAACACATCAGTCCTAATGGAGAACAAGGACAGAAGGTTGTCTTAGTAATAAAGGCTTGTTCCTAGAGGGAAGGAGACAATTTACAGACAG
This sequence comes from Falco cherrug, assembly GCF_023634085.1. NCBI lineage: Eukaryota > Metazoa > Chordata > Aves > Falconiformes > Falconidae > Falco > Falco cherrug. Next base: position 65,346,759 of record NC_073697.1, read on the forward strand.
GTAGAAAAATAGTTAGAAGAGTTGCTGGCTTTTTGCCATCCTTCCATACACTTGCTAATGAATCCAGAACAAAGTGAATTAGATTGAATCTCATCGGGGCCCTGCTCCTTTTAACTAACACAGTGAGTTTTCTGAGAGCTAGTAGTTATGTCAATTCCATGTTTGCTTTTTTTTTTTTTTTTTTTTCCTCCCTCTGAAGTGTACCAGGCCCACCTAAGGAAAGCCAGGAAGCCACCAGGCCTCCAGGCCTTTGAGGCTGTGTTCAGATCCAGCTCCCTAAACTAGCCCTTTCTAGCAGGAACAATGTCAGCTTTTGCAAGGAAACTTACTGCTTTCTCTGCGCTCAAGACCAGAAAATGTAATAAGTGACAAAGGAGCTGATGGGAACACATATGCTGTTCTGTGTTACTAACAAGCAATAAGAGGAGCTTTGCTCTTGATTTGCAGTCACTTTTGTGTTATAGGAAATAAGATATGGACAAAGATTTGGGTGCTTGTTTTACATCCTCGTGTTCATTCCCCACCATTCACAAGGCCTCTGTATCATACAAAAAAGGTAAGTATGGCTTATATTTTCTCCCTAGACAATGAAAAATAGGGTTGCCCTGGTACCTTTGAGGTTTCCCAGGCTTAACTAGGCTTTTATGAGGAAGAGAAGGTGACCACATTTAATGACTTCTGAGAGCTTGTCCATCCACACAGTGTTTTGATTAAGGTCTTTGTATGTTTCAGAGTTTGCATGAGCTATCTTGCTCTTTGGATTGATCCTTCAACTTTAAATACAATACCTTACATCAAAAGTTATGTGAAAGTTACTGAGTACCATCTTGTGTGGCTTAATTTATTTGTTTTATTTTGGTCTAAGTTTAAATGTTTGCAGGTGTTTAAGTCGCTTCAGCCTTGGTCCCATCTCTTGCTGTGACTCCCATGCAAATATTTCTTTGGTGGAAATCTTTTCTTTTTAGTGCTTTGGCTACACAGGTGACCAAAGAGACATAAAATGTGACACTATTCATCAGTCCAGCCTGGCTCTAACTCCTTTGGGGTTGCTAAGTCTTGCTGCTACCGCTAAGCGACTTGAAAATGCTAAAAAGAGTGATTTTCCCCAGGTTCCCTTTGCTCCAGTGAGATTCATAGCTTTTGTGGTTCCTTTTGAGCACTGCATATTTATTGAGGTCCCTTTTATTTCTTTTTTTGCATTGCACAGAGTACTGCAGCTTTAAATTGCACTATCACAGGTGACAGCTGGGTCTGATTCAGTTCTAGGGGAATGTAAATAAACCTCTGTATTTCAATAAACTAAAAATTATGTTACTACTTTTCACAAATAGACAAAAAGAAAAGCATTCTTATTTATCATAGTACAAGGATACCTATACAAGTTTGTAGCTGTTCTTCTGCAGCTCGGGTGCTTCTGTCCACTTGCCCTAGTTCAGTCTTTGAGTCAATCTGTGTTGGAGGCAGAGCGTGCAAGTCACTTAACCTCCACCCCTGTGTGGGATCTATTCTAAGCCATATAACTTGGTTTCCATGTTCAGCAGAGATCCTTGTACCTTGCAGGCCTGTCTCTATAGAGATCATGGGAAGTAGGCTTAGAAGATAGGTAAGATTGTGCTCGGGAAACATTACCAGATAAGATGGGATCCATCTCCCCAAATCTTTGGTTTGCTGGTTGTATAGGAGAAGGCAAGTGAGTTCAGGTTCATGCATAGACTCTTCAAAAAAAAATAAATTCTACCGAATTGAAAGAGTTTGGGACTGTTTCATGACCTGCCATTCTAGACTTGAATACAAAGATTCAATTTGCCTGAGGACCTTGCAGGATTTGGCTTTCAAAGAAAACTTTCTGTAAAATATGCAGGCTTTCATGTTTGCTTTTTTGAGGATTTTTCTCCTCATTTCCTCAGCCAGAGGTAATTGGGTTGTCCTGGTGCACCAGGAAACAATCGCTGAGAGGGACAGACACTGGTAGTGAAGCGTGAAAATGCATACACTGCCCCTGTTCAGAAAGAGAAATATAATCCAAAACAAATCACTAAAACAACAATCATTGTACTATTGACCCTGATTCCAACCTAAGCTGCAAGGGGCAGTGGAAATCTGGTGCGTTTATTTGCCAGGATCCACTACAGTGGAAGTAGTATGCCTGTCACAGAGCCAGGAACAGGAGACTGCAGGACCTGAAACTTCAGTCAGCCCTGTGGAGTTCACTGTTGTAGATCCCTGTAGCAGGTACTTGCCAGTTCAGGTATTGAGTAAAGCAGTATTAAATGAGTCCAACTCACAGAAGCTGCCTGCTTTCTCCTATACGCTATCACTGTGGGACGTTCTTGCTAGTAAAGTTTAAGGACTGAATGTGATGCTCATGTTGTATGCTATCTAGCTAGACACACATCTCCTCTGTTTGCAGGTCCCACAGCTGAAGGACCTGCTTTTTTAAGTCTTCCTGAGCTACAGCCTAGCACTGTGAGCCTTTTCCTAATGTGGGACCTGAGACTAGGTGCCAGCTCTTGGGGGAGCAGGTAGATAGTAAATTCAGCCAGCAGCCTTGACAAAATTGTAGAATAGCATAATTATAATAAAGTTTTAAAATATTCCTGTATCATTTGGATGGATTTCTTCATCTTGCACTTTGAGAGTAACCCCTGATCTTCTGCAGAAATGCATCTAGCATTTAAATAGAGTCTACATGTTTCCCTTGGATACGCAGTTTTGGCTAGAGCTTTCACAAGACAAATAAAAATCAGACAAAAGACCCTTATCCTGTGATGATGGTTCTGTTTCAGTGATGTCTTTTAATTATGCTAGCTGGCTGTGTAAACTTAATTGCATTAGAGGCTGCTAATTATCTGATTAGGAGATACTTGGCTGTAATAGCTTATTTTAATGAATTGAATATGTATGCATGTGATTTTTAGTTGTTTAGCTGTTACTTCAAATTGTTAAACTCTCTCAGATGCCTTCTTTTATTTATTTATTTATTTATTTATTAACTTTTAAAATTTAATATGTGAAACATGAACCTCTCTCTCTCATTCCTGAATGGCTGAAGATATTTTGTTACTTGTGCCTACCTGTAAGTGACCACATCTCTATTGTCACCCATGTTTGTTGTGGCATCTTTCTTCTGGGGTTTTTTGTGTTGTGTCCTTCCTCCTCAGCACAATTGTTTCTACTAAGTCATCCATTAGGACCTGAGAGCTTTTATTTAGAAGCTGAATTGAATTTAAGTAGTCCCCAAATGGAGGCAGCGGGGTATTCTGCTTCTCTGAATTATTTGAGATAGTGTAGGTGTTGCCAGAAATTGCATGAGAAAAGAAGATGGCACAGAGTTAGCATCTTCTGGCTAATGAATTTCTGAGGATCTAACCCCTCAGATCATCTTGCAGGCCTGGACTATTTGGCTGTATGAAGGCTGTCACTTCCAGCCTAAGGGTCATGGCTAAGTGATACCATGAGAATGACAAGCAGAGATGTGAGCCTGACTAATCTCATTTCACCAGCTGCTTATGCTCATTCTTGGGAATGCATTGAATTTTAAATCTGTAAGTAGAGTTGTGGCCAGGAACATTTCTGAACAACCGATCAAGCTAAAGCGAGGGGTTTGTTCACTTGGTTTCAATTGATTTTCAAGAAGTGATGTCTTAAAACACTTCTTGCCCTTTTGAGTACTTTCTGAATGCCAGGAGGATTTTGGAGTCATTGCAGAAATGATGATAAAGCAGATGAGATGAAATGAAAGAAATCTGAGATGTTTCAAAACTCCCGTATTCATTTAACCTTTCCAAAATGACATATGAGCTACCCATATGTTTTTGAAGTTATGGAAAACATAAAAATCCTTTGGCATAGACTGAAATTTTCTCTCTCTACTTAGATAACTTTAGTCTTGATTTTTAAGTGCTGGTAATGCTGAACAAAATCTGTTCTCAGAAAGTGAAATATAATTGCCTCATGTAGCAGATTTTTTGCCTCTGATTAGGAGCCAGAGTTGGTTTAAAGCCTGGCTGTGCTGCTCAGAAGTAGCAGCAAAGTAATGATAGGAACTGCAAATTCATCTGCATGCTAAGAAAATTGTCTCTGGAGAGAAGATGTACTTAGAATCATAAAATGATTTAGGTTAGAAAAGAGCTTTGAGTTCATCAATCCCAACTGATAACCCAGGATTGCCAAGTCCACCACTAAACCATGTCCCTAAGCACTGCATCTAAAAGTTTTTAAACGTTTCCGGGGTGGTGATTCCACCACCTGCCTGGGTGACCTGTTCCAATGCTTGACCACCCTTTCAGCAAAGAAATTTTTCCTAATATCCAATCTAAACCTCCCCTGGCATGATCCTCTTCTCCTGTGGCTAATTATCTGGGAGAAGAGACCAACCCCCACCTGCCTACAGCCTCCTTTCAGGCAGTTGTAGAGAGCAATAAGGTCCCCCTGAGCCACCTCCTCTCCAGGCTAAACAACCCAGTTCCCTCAGCTGCTCCTCATCAGCCTTGTGCTCCAGACCCCTCACCAGCCTCGTTGCCCTTCTCTGGACACGCTGCAGCACCTCAGTGTCCCTCTTGCCTGAAGTGGCCTGAAACTGAACACAGGATTTGAGGTGCGGCCTCACCAGTGCCGGGTACAGGGGAATGATCACTTCCCAAGTCCTGCTGGCCACGCTGTTTCAGATACAAGCCAGGATGCTGTTGGCCTCCTTGGCCACCTGGGCACACTGCTGGCTCATGTTCAGCTGGCTGTTGACCAGCACCCCCAGGTCCTTTTCCCCCAGGCAGCTTTCCAGCCGCTCTGCCCCAAGCCTGTAGCATTATGTGGGGTTAGAACCTATATGAACGTACTGTGATTTTTTTGGTTCCTGAGGAGGACTGACTGACCTCATGTTCTGTTGGTGCAGGATAATTTCCATTGGAGCTTCCCACTTGTGCTTTAGTCTTGTTCCCATGCCCAACTCTTGCTTTTAGTCCTTTCTTCCTTTACTGTGCAGCTCCTCTTGGATTCATTGAAAGTGGGTTTCTGAATATTCCTAAAGCAAGGCAGTCCTGCTTATTAAACAGGTGGATAAGACATACGTGCTGTTGAATGCAACCTGTGTCATCCTCCCACGCATCTCCAAGACTTCCCTTCTTAATAGCAGTGTCCAGCACAAGTAGTCTCAATTCCTTAACTTGGGTTTGTTTACTCCAAAATAAACCTTTCTATTTGGTTGTCTCCTGCAGTATCTAACTTTCAGGAGTTTGCTGATGACTAAATGAAACTTCAGACCCCTTTCATTTGCTTCAAGAATGTGGGAATTTCAGGAAAGTGGGAAGCTCTTCCCCACCCCAGCAGTGTTGCAGGGCATTTATGCCACGTGGTCTTAGCGAAGCAGCCAGTAGGAAGATTTTTCTGTGCCCAGTAGGCACAGAAAAGCTGGGAGTCTTGTGGTGTTCGGAGAGGTGGGATTATGCTAGGACTAAGTGAATTGTTGTGACAGCATTTCCCAGGATCTCTGGCTGAACTCTGCCTGACTTCCTTTGGTCCTGACTTTATGGCTGTGATTTTTCTTGGATGTTTTGCTTTTAGTCATACACTCACATAAACTCCTGTCCAGTCTGTTAGCTTTGCATTGTATTGAAGCAAATGAGTTAACAACAAGCATTTAGCATGTTTCCGTTCTTCACCAGTTTCATAGCTGGTTTTCAGTGACTTCAGACCAGACTTGCCACAGGTTCCTGGCTAAGTGGGAAAGCAGGAGCTGGAAGAGGGCTGATAGAAGCAGATGTGGGCAGTATCAGAGATCTAGGTAGCTCCAAGAGCTTTCAGAGCTTTGGCCTCACAGGACAATCTGGGATGTGAAAAAGTGATGGCATCTCTCACTTGTCAAGACCCAGGGGCCTCTGTGATGGCTTAGCGGTCAACCTAGGGTGTTCTTAATGTGTAAGAGACTTTGGTCGTCAGTCAGCAGGTAAATTGGAGATCAAATACAGAAAAGAAGAGACTTCTGTAATTGCAGGAGGAACATCTGAGGACAGAGAACCAGGGGTGTCTCTGTTTCTGCCCATATTTTAGTGGCACATAGGTGTAATCAGGGATATAGTGGCTGCTGAGCAATTTTTAAACGGGTCAGAGCTGCACATCCTGATGCTTTGGGGAACAGAAGGTGTGCAAGATGAACCTCACCTTCTCTCAATTTCCTGACCTAGGGCAGTAACAGACAGGCCTACAGACACCCTCTAAGGACAAAGGATTAGGGCAGCTATGAAAAGCACCTAGGCTAATGTGTTAAACACAGGGGTTTTGAATTGCTCCTTGTGGCAGAAGTCAGGGTGGGTTGGCCTGCAGCAGAAAGATCTCCAGGCTCCTGCTGAGGTTACCTAAACACACGTGATTTGGGGTCTGGAGAGGGGCTAGTACAGCCTGGCATCTGTGGAAGGCTGCCAGTGCCCGCTTTAGCCTGGCTGCGGGATGGTGCTGAAGGGGCGAGCTGCACAAGCGGGGAAAGCTGTGGACAGAAAGAACCAGAGTAGGAGAAAAGGAGGAGAAAGCCAAGAAGCAGAGAAATACAGCTAGAAAGAAGGGGCTAAGGTATGAGATTAGTCTTCTAATCTAAGGTACAAGATCAGTCTTCTGCCACTCTCTGAAGGCTTACAGGGGGCAATTAGGAACTGGAAAGCAAACCTGTGTCCTGTTGTACTCTCAGCTTTTGCTGCCAGCTGCTGCAAGTAAAGGCAGGCACTGCCTCTTCATACATAATTGCTGTTTGGTGAATAAGGCTTTTCTTCTTCCTTGTTGCTACCTCCAGCATCTGCAGGTGGAAAAGCTGGAAGAAATAGCTTCAGAAGCCCCTAATGTGACAGCCCTGCAGGGCTGGTGATAAGAATTAATCTTAGGCATATTTCTTTTTCTTCTGCTGTCTTTGGAGGGAGGAGGGAAATAAGGGGAAAGGTGTGTGAAGATACTCTGAGACAGACTGTTCTGGGTTTTTTTTTGCCTAAAGGATTAGTGTGGATATTAGCTGTCTGATGGGAGAAAGAATATAAATGGAGAGAGAAGGAATTACTGTGGAGTTATTTCTTTTAGGGGAAAAAGAAAAAATATTTTGATGGTTCTTTGTGGTTTGCCCTTGGATGTTTTTCAGGGGAGTGGTGCAATCTATAGTGCTGGATTATGCAGGCTTTTTAAAGAGTGTTTTTCTAATCAAAACAAATCTTTCTTCAATGCTTTACTAAGATTGCACAACATAAACATGTAAGGACAACTAAGTATAGGCATTCACTGTGCTGAAGGTAGCCAGCAAACTTTAATTTTCTGTATGGATTTGTGTGGCTGTGTTGAATATTATTTCCATCTTCAGAGATGCAGTTATGATGACTGTTTCTCTCCCCAGTATCTGATAGCATTAAGGCCAAGATTAACTTTCTCTTCTCCTTCGTAACAAAAAAGAGTTTGTTGTAATAAAGAGCAAATGAATATAGGCTGCTAAATGGGAATAGCCAGCTAAAAGCATTTCCTGTTAATTATGGGTTTGGGGCTTGACTTCAAATTTTATGGTTTTCCCTCTAATATATTAAAAAACTGACAGCGAATGGGCTGGAAAACTCCCTAAAAGAATTGCTGCTACTTTTCATATTAATTTAAGACATGGTTTTTTTCAGTATAAGATTTTCAGAGTTTGAAGGTTCAGGAACTGAGATTCCATGAAGCCTGTGAGATCTGGCCTTCCCGCATTGATGAGATGTAGGTGAAAAAAACTGCCTAAAAAGTGTTTGTGAAAAGGTAGTTGTAGCCAGTACAAAGAATAGTAGTTTTGGAAGAAACAAATTATCTGCTGGTGTTGAAAATATGATTAATCATGTAGAAATAGACTGGAAATTTGCATGCTATGAAAATTGAAGATCTAATTTGTTCCCAGAGGATATATTTAAGTGTAGCTCCACTGACTTTAATAGAGTTACTTGACACTTCAGAGCAGTGTCAGCGAGAGGACAATTGAACACAATTTCCTTAGACTAAGCAAGTGCAGGAGAATTTATGAATCAGCATTTTTTCGGATTTTGGTCATGAAATTGCAGTTTCACATATCTATCTCAAACGTTAACTTTTTAAACTTATTTGTATTTCTTTTTGACTTTATGGTGAAAGGCAATGAAAAGGCAAGATGTTTCATGTTGGAATAAGTAAAATCCAAGGTTTGAGTACTTCTCTACTGGCTAAAACTCAATACTCAGGGTGATGCCTTTGAGTCCTTCAAGGTGGGATGTGGTTGACACAACCAGAAGTGCAGTGTAGTGATGTAGTCCCCAAAACTATAATCTTGTGTTGGTAGCTGGTATGGGCCTCAGGACAGAAGTCACAAGGGAATTTGTGATCTTGTTCGTGAGTGCAGGACAGTTCCTGGTATCTCCCTTCCGTAAGATCACCCTGATCAACATTCTGTGGCTTCCGTCTCAGTGTAATGCAACAGGCTGCAGGCTGCAACAGCACTGTATTGGACTGCTCTTACTGTCACCCAAGGCAGCTGTTAACGTTGTAATTGATGCCATCCATGCTTCTAGTGCTGCTGTTGCTGACAGTATGGAGATGGTTCAAGAGTAGGGTTTGCCTCAAGTTTCATATGAAAGATCTGCTTGTTATCATTCGAGTACTGTTGTTGCTGAAGCTCAAACTGGTTTGAGGTGGCTTCAGACACGTAGGAGAGGAGGGGGAGGTCAGCCTTGCTCTGTTTAATTGCTTGGCTTCATGTGGAGATGAAAGTTGTCATGTGGGCACAGAAGATAACATGCTTAGCATGTGGACTAAACGTAACTATTAGGCATCAGGAGGAGGTCAAGCATCAAGATTCTAAATCCTGGACTGTGAGAAAAATCTTCATAACCCTGGATATTTAACACAGCTGGAGCTTTATACCGCTTTATCTCTGTTGTCATCACTCTTAATGTGGGGGAGCAGGAGGAGCATCAGACTGATTATTGGTCTGTAGGGTCTCGGCCAATGTCCATTTCTGCTTCACTGAAATGCTTTGATAAATGAGAATCATCTTTGAACTGCCCTTGAGATACATGCTTATATTTAGCCTGGTGTTTGTTTTATAGCACAACACCCAGCAAGATGCTGCACTTTGAAATATCTTGAAGCACAGTGCAGTAAGCAAGGAACAGTTTTGTGCATATGAGACAAAAGGCAGGTCTTTGCTGAACTTGAAGGCAGTCTCATGCTTCTTTTATTTTGTTATGCTCTGAGAAGTTTTGGGTGTGCACTGAGGTGTCAGTGCATCACTGTGAATTAATTTGATTTGTTTTTTAAAAATGTCTTGTAGAGGTTTAAGTAAAATTTCTATTTGTTGAGTTAGAATATATTTTTTTAGGTCTAATTGATTTGTTTTGGGAAACAACCTAAAAAACCCCAAACCAGCTGCAGTTTGTAAAGTAAAACTCATAGTTTCTTTTATATATATATTTAATGATTGGAAACTCCTCTGTCCCTTGCTAGAAGTTTCATAAGAAACTTGAAGGGTGGAGAAATGACATTTGTAGACCTTTCCAGAAGATCTCAAACCTGAAAACTTTTTAAAAAACAGGGCAGTTATGGCATATGAGGCTTGCATCCCAGACTATTAATTTAGCAAAACAAAGAGAACTTCTAAAATGTATAAAACAAGGATAGGACTCTGTGATCTGTTTTCACAGTAGTAAAAGATTGCCAGTGGAGTTCCAAAGGGTCTGTGCTGTGATCAATGCTGATACTCATTCATATTCATTTATTCATTCTCAATATATTCATAAATGAGCTGGAAAAGGGGCAAATTGCTATCAAGGGCATGAATTAGTGCCATCAGCAAACGTTATTCACAACAGTAAAGATGAAGGCTGACTGAAAAATTATGGAAGGATCTTATGAGGCTCAGCGGCTAGGCAATAGACGAGCAGATGAAATTACACATAGATAAATGTTAAGTGATGCATGGGGGGGAACAATCCTAGCTTCATGTATTATGTGATGGGGTTTGGACCAGCCATTAGTCACTGGGAGGTAGAGCTGGGCTTATGACAGAGAATTCCCTGACCATATCGGCTCAGAGGTCAAAAAGCAGAGCAGTATTGAGAAAATTAAAAGTAGAATAGAAAGGAATACAAAATCATGGTTCTGTATGTATCTGTGGCCTGCTTGCATCTTGAAAGCTCTGTGTGGTTCTGCTCCCTTCATCTCAAAAAGGAGGTGATGCAACTTGGAAAAGATTCAGAGAATGGTAGTGGCCTGACAGGTGTCAAGGGAATATAAAAGTAACAACACTGAGTGGTATGGGGACAGTGTCAGGGATCAGTGAAGTACAGTCTCTTTCAACACAAGAACCTATAGGCCAGCTTTTAAAGAAAAAAATAAAGTTTTCATGTGAGGTTTAATTACACTGTATAAGTCTTTGTAACAGGTGAATGCTAAAAATGCCATGGTTTCTGTGAAAGACTGGATGAGTTCATGCAGGAGGTAAATCGTTCCCCAGAGTCCTGGGGAGGTTTATTGACTCAGGGGGGATGTACCAAATATCACTGATCTGTTCTTACCCTTTTACCTAGGCACCTGCTTTTGGTAGCTGTCAGAGAGAGAACACTAGCTCAGATGGACCTTTGGCCTTACCATGTGTTACTTCTGTTTTGGACAGATGGTCTGCATAGTCTCTGTGATTTTTATAAATTCTTACTACCTGAGAAACTGAGGGCAAGAAATACAATTTCATCATCCTTCTCACTAAATTGGAGAGATATGTTTTTGATGGATGGACTATTCTGTGGATAAGGAGTTGGTGGAACGGTCACATCCAGAGAGTAGTGGCCAAAGGCTCAATATCCAGGTGGAGATCAGTGACAAGTGGCATCCCTCAGGAGTCCACACTGGGACCGGTAGTGTTTAATATCTTTATCATTGACATAGACAGTGGGATTGAGTGCACCCTCAGCAAGTTTGCAGATAACACCAAGCTGTGTAGTGTGGTTGACATGCCTGAGGGATGGGATGCCATCCAGAGGGATCTGGACAAGCTGAAAGAAATGAGTCTACATGAAGCTCATGAGGTTCAACAAGACCAAGTGCAAGTCCTGCACCTGTGTCAGGGTAACCCCAGTATCAATACAAGCTGGGGGACGAAAGGAATGAGAATAGCCCTGTGGAGAGGGACTTAGGGGTCCTGGTGAATGAGGTGGCAATGTGTGCTCGCAGCTGAGAAGTCTAACTGAATCCTGGGCTGCATCAAAAAAAGCGTGGCCAGCAGGTTGAGGGAGGTGATTCTCCCCACTGCTCTCATAAGACCACACTCATAAGAGCCTTCAGCTCTGGAGTCGTTAGGAAAAGACAGATATAAACCTGTTGGAGTGGGTCCAGAGGAGGGCCATGAAGATGATCAGAGGCCTGGAGCAGATCTCCTTTGAAGAAAGGCTGAGAGAGTTGGGGTCATTTAGCCTGGAGAAGAGAAGGCACTAGGGAGACCTTATAGCAGCCTTCCAGTACCTAAAGAGGGCCTACAAGACAGCTGGAGAGGCACTTTTTAGAAGGGCCTGTTGCAATAGGACAAGGGGTAATGGTTTTAAGCTAAAAGGAAGTAGATTTAGACTAGATATAAGGAAAAAAAAATACGATGAGTGTAGAAGAATTATAGAGGAATGAAGGTAGGTTAATTGCCATTGATAATATACAGCGGATAATGTGCAGCTGTGGCTGGTTCCTGCTAAGTAGTTAAATACCTCTAAGGGGTATCTATGGAAGAGGAGCTCTGTATGAAGAGAGACCTGAAACAAGAAGAGGGAGGACAGAGAGCGCCCTGGATGTAGGAGAGGCCCCAGGAGACTCAGGGAGAAGAAGGGGGCCTGGATGAGGAGAGGCTGGTTGGAAGAGGAACCCAGAAAAAAAAGAATCCAGATGCAGTAGAGGCAAGAAGCAGGGTGGACTGGCTTGAAGAGGATGAAAAAACAGCATGGACAGGTGAACTGTTGAAATCTTGTGGGGGATTGGTAGCTGTTCCCCGCCAAGTCATGGGAGCTACTTATTGAAGTTCACCTGGTATGGGATGGTAAAAGCCTCGGTGCAGCCAGCTCGTTTTGAGAGTGCTGCAACACTGTGAGGGTGGTAAAACACTGGAATGTGTTGCCCAGAGAGGCTGTAGATACCCCATCCCTGGAAGTGTTCAAGGTCAGACTGGATGAGGTTCTGAGAAACCTGAACTAGTTGAACACATCCTTGCTTATTGCAGAGGGGTTGGACTAGGTGTCCTTCAATGGTCTCTTCCAAGCCAAACCATTCTACGATTATATGAAATATAATTTCCATCTTCTGTGTCCCTCTCCTGTCCTCCCTGAAGGATAATTGAATTGTTTCAAGGCTTCTAGAAAAGTTTGAACTCTGCTGTGCTGATGTAACATGTAGCTAAACTGCCCAAGAGCTCTCATTGCCAACAGCATGTATGCAAACTATATCATGATCCCAGAGTGCAAACCTTCATGAGGCTCTTCTCACTCAGTTGGGATACTTTGTGGGTGTTTCTCCAGGGCTACCTTCTGTCTGCCTTAACAGGGGCATGTGTTTGATCTCCTCCATATACAAGGGAGCTTAATAAAGCTTATGTCACACTGGAAAGCTGAAATCAAAGTAAAGCAAGGGTAAAAATCCTGTTGGAGCTCATTCTGTGGGTGTGCACTTCTTAACATGTCTTTATATGTGGATAGGTGTTTTAGCCCTGAGCCCTCAGTCCCGAGCGTTGCTCATGTAGTAATGCAGTGTTATCAGGAGATGCAACATCACTAGCAACTAGCATTCTTTAAAATCCATCTACATTTTGCTCTTGTGTTTTTGGAAAACAAAACTTCACCCACCTCTGACCTTTTGCTTTTGAAAATCAGTAAAAGGTCATGGTGTTTTAGCCTCTCTTGGAGGGTTGCTGGGTGTTTAATTGTGTATATCGTTAGCATGTGGCTGTGATCTTGCTGTCCCTGGAAAGAACTGAATAGATACTTTACACCTTGATATAGAGGAAAAAATGTCGAGGGAAACTTCTTATCTCCTCTGGCAGTGACTCTGAAGAAAGCCAGGAAGCAGTGGGGACAAAAGGCAGCCTCATGTTTTTAATGAGATTTAACACAAGTGCTAGTGAATTGTTAGGTTTTAATTTGTACTCATTTAATTAAAATCTTTAACCTCAGAATCCTGATGCTCATTCAGAGAACCTCATGGGAAAAACTAAAGTGAAATTCTGTCTTTAATTTCTTTTTGTGATGGCAAAGCATCTAAAACATCAGTGTCTGAGTAGAATTCTTCCTCTTGTTGTCAAGGTTGGCTTTATCTGGCTAACAGGCCCAATCAGAGGCCTTCAGGGATAACTTCAAACATTTTTCAGACCTGGGATGCACAGAAAAGACCCTCCTTTAGCTGCTTTGTCTCTGCATACTTTGATGCCATTATGACAACCTTTCTATCTGATTTTGTCTATGATTACATCAAAATTGCTCTGCTGGTAAAGCACACTATAAACTTTAATTGAATTCTGCTGAGCTTGCCACACTTTCAAAGGCAGGAGGAGACTGTAATGGATTTTTGTGTGCAATGTAGTTACATCTGTTTTCTGAATGTGTTTGAAAAGTTTGCAGATGTTAAGATGTAACAGAAGCTGCCCACATTGTGGACTGCTCTTAAGCTACTTGCATAGAAATTGTATCCTCAAACACAGTGTCTTTAGATGTTTGATTTGAAAAGGTTCACATATCTTCTGGCCATGCCAAAAATCTTATACCATTATAAAAGCATAAGAAAATGTATGAGTTCTACCAGAAGCCTGGATCCTTGTGAATCTTACCTGGTTCAAAATTTTGTGACCAAACTGCTAAAGAAGATAAACCAATTAATAATCTCTGCTGTTCTGAGCAAGCAGCAACCCCAAACTTTGCAAGCTCTTTAACACTGAGTGTGCAAGCAAAAGTTTGGAATGAAGGAAAAGGGAAAATATGCAGGCTTCTGTGAAACTGAGAAAAGGGCATGTTTCTCTCTGGTAGTAAAGCCAGCCCTTGAGACTTGATATTAGGTAGCCCAGATCTCACTAGCAGATTGCAATGGCTTCAGTGGCTTCCAGGCAAAGCAGGGTTAGTAAACTACCATGAAGGAAAGAATGGACAGCACCCCAGAATGTTGATGCATGAACCAAAGGCCACAGTCTGTTAACAGTCATCTGCTCAGAGAATCTTGTGGGTCACCTTGCAGGAACTGCAGAAAACTGAGCACTGGGTTTGGATAAATACGTCTTGAGGAGTAATGAATGTCAAAAGATTGTTGGAAGAAACACCCCACAGGCATCAAGAAAGCAGTGAGGAAACATCCATCTGAGCAAAGAAGTCTCTGCACCCACAATACTGAATGACAGAGTAGGACTGCTGAACTTCTGCTGGCTTCCTTCGGAATTGAGGTACAGTTCGGCTGCTACACTAATCTTGTTGAAGTGCAATGTTTGACGTTTAAGTGGTTACCAAAAATAAGGCAAATGTTGATTTGTTGTTTAAACTGGCAAACTGAAATGAGTATCTGGCTATTGCAAATAAGATTTTTAACTCTTGAGAAGGAGGCAAGGTTTTCTTTCATATAAAGTAACAATCCTTCATGATAAATTTATTTGCAGGAAATACTCTCATTTTTATGAAGCAGAATTTTAATAGAGTTTCTCAGGTAACTCTGACCTTCAGCAATGCTGCGCAGTGGTCAGGGATCTCAGCTGTTGAAATGCCCCTATTCAACTCATCAACAACATGCAGGTAGTTCAGAGTGATCCTGATTTTTTTCTAAATTTCTTGTGTCAGTCAGCAATTTGTGCTGTTTGGCTGGTTTGGTTTGTGTGGTTTTATGTGGTGGTGATGGTTGGATGGTTTCTTTTTTCTTTTTCTTTTTTTTTTGTGTGTGTGGTTTGGTTTTTTTGTTTGTGGTTTTTTTTTTTTTTAATCAGAAAAGAAAGTAAACCAGCTGCAGGAATTGTTTTCCTCTCCTCTGATTGTGAAACTTTCTTTTGGTTTCTAAAACACTGTTGCTGTCTGCATAAGCTGCTGGGACTTTGCTCTGCTTGTATTCAGTTGAGTAACAGTCCACCTGATTCCAGATACCTCTGCAATCTGCAGTGTCTCATTTAATAATGCAGCATAGATAGTTACTGATTTGCATCATTCATATTTCCCTTGTTTCCAGTGCATTTTCCTGATTACCTTAACAAAATCATACTTTTATTTTCTCACCTTTGAAGTTTTAACCTTGGAAGCTGAATATATCTGCTTTGTTAATTCAGTGTAGGTGACACCAGGAATGGGTCATGACCAGTTACAGGCAAGTAAGATAATTTCTCATTAATCTTAATATAATCAGTTTATTATGTTAGGGTCTCAGTCTGTAACAAAACAGGGCTGCCTAGTGCCAATTGGTTGGTTGGTTTAGAAAAAAAAAGCAGCCTCTTGGAGCAAATCAACTGAAGAACAGGAAAAGCAGGCAGGGAAGAGAGGTCACATATCTGCTATTAGTGAAGCTCTGATAACAGCTGAGGTCTCCTTGGTGCAATGCTCCTTTTCCTGGCCAGTCTTTCCCTTTGTTTGTTTAAGTCAAAGATACACCTAACATTTCTCTGTCATTTCAATCCCCGTATTGTTAAACTGTCTTTAAATTGGGACTGGATAAAGACTTAAGTTTGGGGGTTTTTTTAGGCATTTTGGATTTTTGCCTCTTAAATTTTATTTCCCCTCACTTTTTTTGCTGACTTCGGGGCTTTTGTTGCAAGCTCTGTTTGGATCCTATAACACAGCTGACTGATGTGGTTACAAGTTTGATCTTCTGTTCTGCTCTGCATTTTACATAGTGTTCCTCAGAGTGACCTTGCTCTGGTATGACATGCTAAATGTTATTGCCTGTCTCTTTCTATGGGGACTATCAGTTCAAATTTAACCATTCTCCTTCAAAGCAGACATATTTATTAATTTATTTATGGGCCTGTATGAGCAATATCCCAACAAATTATGGGTTGCCTTTTGAGCTTGGAAAACATTTCTGTTCTGATTTGGTCTATTAATTTGCTTTAAAATAAGGAACTGACTGTCCTATTTGGTACCTCTCTGTCCATGTTTTGGGATTAAAGTCTCTGCCTAAAGATATCTGAGAGTGTGAGTTGATAAAATGTAACTGATACAGCCAAGTGGAATGACTGAGCATGTGTTGAACTTGATTGATTCTTGATTTTGACAGGTCATTAATGTAATTGAGCATAATGAAAACATGGTTTGCCTTTCCAAATATGCAATATTAAAGAAGGCTAAATATGCTAAAAAGCATTGGGCAGTTCTCTTACAGGTTGCTTATTGAAAGCTGGGCTCAACTATCTATGTTTGAATGATTCTATGTTCAGAACAAACAAGCTTGGAACAGAAAAGACAGATATTTTCTCTGCAGTTATCTATACCTCTATCTTAGCACTGTATGTTAGCGGTAGTCCTCATAAATGTTAAAGGACATGCAGAAAACTGAACCCTGTTTAACTTTCCTGGAAGTCCGTAGACTTCCTCCTGCAAGTACCACACTGGCTAGGACTTAGCAAAAATTCTTGGGCATTTACGGTCCCAGTGCTCCCCGATGAGGTGGCTGTTTTGAGTGAAGCACACACATTATTCAGTAGGACCTGTGCTGGTTTGTATCTTACAGAGTTAAATCCTGTACTGTTGCTGACTATGCTTTTATTCTGCAACTCCTCTAAACATGATTGGATTTGATTCTTGAGAGAAACCTCTGAGGGTAGAAGAGTACAGCTGCAAAAAATTACTTGTGTTCTGTGTTTTGCTCCCACCCAAGGGAGGAAGGCTGGCACAAGGAAGCCAGCAGAGCTTGTGTAAGACAAAGAAGTCTGGTCATCTGTGGCAGATGCAAAAAGAGCAAATAGGAAAATATGAACAGAGAGGGAACAGGGAAAAAAAAAAAAAGGGCAATAAATGATGCATTTTTGGGAGGCAAAATCGCTTTCCTGATGATTTCACTCCAGCCCCTAAGCACAGATAATGTCTCTCTTCCTGAATAGTTCCTATGAATGTATAGTGGCAATTCTTTTATTATACACCAGCCATCAGAACTGGATGCTGAGACAGAGAAGAGAATTATATGGTTTAGCTGGAGATGAGCAAAACTGTACACTTCAGCCTTCTCTATCCTGCCTAAAAAGGTAGAAAGGGAATACTACCCAGTGAAAAGGCAGGCAAATGTTGAAAGTCCCAGTTCCTCTATATTTTCATATGTCTAACTTGGAACATGTTCCATACTACTTTCTGGAAATATTTGAGCACATTTGCTGTCTTCCAAGATGTGTGTGCTGCAAAGCTTGCTTTTGTGTTGTGCTGCAGAAGGAGATTCATATGTGCCAATCTAACGCAACTAGTTTAGTTTTCTTGTGCACAAATTAGGTTAATTTTCCTCCATTGACTGTAAAGGGAGCTTTAGGAAACACACTTTATATTGCTTTCTGCAGAAACCCTTTTTCATTGACTGTGGAGGAAGCTCAGGGAGTGTAACTTTGCTGGTTTAGGTTTGGAATGCTTGGCAATGTTCATACTGTTTCCCCCTTCCTCTTAGCACAGAATAATCTGTTATTTGGGAGCTCCAAGTGAAGAAAGCCTCTACAGTCTATGCAGTGCTGTAGTGCCCTTAAATTTGTGCTCATTTGTTATCTCAGAGAGTCATGTGCTTCTCCTCATATTCTGTACGTGTTCCTTCATAAGTCTTATACTTCAGTACCCTCCAATACTGTATTAAGTAATGTATCTAGTATCTGTCACTTGCAGCTCATCCTTTCCTTGAGCAGAATTTCATGTACAGGGAGGTTAGGATATTTTTGTTCCTTTTTTTTTTTTTAAAAAAAAGGAATGAAAATGGCTGAGGGTTTGTAGAAGGACCATGTTTAATATCCAGCCAGCCAGAATCCCCTTGTACATGGCTTGCCTAAATGAACCAGCAATCTCAACAATGTTTTGACGAGCTCAGGCTCCACGCAGAGGCTAGTGTTTGTGCATAGTGAATCAGCAGTGAAGGAAGGAATTACAACTTCCAGCCCAGTGAAAGCTTCACTACAAACATCTCATTAACTGTTACAATACCTATGCTACCGATACTGTGAATGTAGCATTGCATTTCTTTTCACAGATGAGAAGATAGCTTTCCTTGTATTATTTGTTGATCCCCCTCTCAGACTGAGTTTGCTTTACTCACCTGTACTTTCCACTGTGAATTTGCCACGGTGCCGATTTCCATCAGCTGTTCCCATGAGCTTGTTTTCATTAAAGAAACAAACAAACAAGCAAAAAGCAACCAGAGAAAACCTCATGTTTTTCTCGTAAAGTAACCCCCTGACTTGGGCAGCTGCTACGACAAGACCCTGAGATTAAAATTGTCCTGATAACTATTCTTACTTGTGGTCTCTTTAAAGCAAAATGCAAATCCACCCACCCAACCAGACAGCTGTTTCAGCTGCTTACCTGTACCTCGCACCTTGCCCACACGCTTGTGCACTGTCAGCTTAAGTTACATCAGGAGATCACAGCCTGGCTTTTTAACACCTGAACAGTCGGTCTTGAGTTTTCTTCAGTGGGGGAGCAAGAAGGTATCTGAGCGTGGAGGATGAGTCCAAACTGTCTGTTGTTCAAAGGTCAATCTCATAATATTGATTTGTTTGGCTTCTAGATTTCCTAGCCTGTAAGAAATTTAGTTGTGAAAATGATATAAAAGAAGCATAAAAATGCATGTATTTTCCTTCTAGTTCTGTTTGCTGACATTTAATATGTGAGGGAACAGTTTTGATGCCAAATTCATGAAGAGAAAATACTTAAATTTGTGTTATTTAAGTGCTGAGCAGGTTTTTTTTCATTTGCAAGGTCAGCTTTCAAGGCAAACATAAAAAAAGAAATGTTGTAAGAAATATGTAGATTATAAAATACTTAGTGATTAATAGGAAAAAAACGTTGTTGTGAAACAGATTAGATCCTTTCCCCTAACCCTCACTTACAGAATTGCAAACCATGTTTCATGTTTAGGTCCCAGTAAGATCTCCAAAACAAGCTAAGGATGAAGAAAATTCTGATGGGGGAAATACGATTTGTTGGACTCTCTTGATTTCTGTCCATCCTGTGGCTGTATATGGCTTTTGATGTATTTTCGGCTTTGAGTTGCTTTGTCCATTCTCACTACCAGATATCACAGGGTATAAATCTGGATGAGCAGAGTTAAGGAGCAACATTAGGAATAAAGGATGTCTGTCTTTGCCTGGTCTATACATCTTAGGCCACATTAGAAACTGCAGGAACTGAAAAACTGGAGTGAGTCAGGTCTAAAACTCCAAATAATTACAAAATCAGTGAAGGGTAATATTTTACTATAGAGGTTATATGAATTCTTTTAAAGTTAGTGAAATATCCTTTGTAGTAACATCTTTAAGGTTTTATTTACAGCTGGGAGCCTACAAATACAGTTACGTAAAAATAACACTCCCTCCCCTGCCATGATTCTCATATAATATGGACTGTCTTACTGGGTTCCCGTGGAACTCTTGCCTCAACATAAATGCTGAAAGCTTACATGGCTTTAAAAGAAGAAACTGGAGAAATTTATGGGGCTAATATAGGCACCTCTGGCTCAGGAAGTCTGAGTCACGGATCCTGTGAGACTGAGAGTGCATTCTGGGGAGCATTGGCTATGGAGGGGTGTGAGTCATGTCCAGGTTAACCTTGAGAAGTGATGCACCCAGAAACTACTGTAAAATGTGGTGTTAGTGCAAGACTCCTTTTGAGTAAGACCAGCTGGCTGTCAATGGGTCATGCTGTCTGGAAACCTGTCCCTTCTCTCCCTTAGCTCTGTAATACTGGACAAATTAAAAATAAACCTGTGTTTTCTTTCTTTCCTTTTAATGCTCAGTCCTTGGGTCTTGCATTTTAGTGAAAGTTTCCTGCTTCTCTGGATAGCCCAAGTACAAGTAGTTCTTGTGCTCACTGAGACATGTAACTTCTGATTATTTGTGCTCTTTTATCTGTACCACAGAAGAGATCTTAAACCATTTCTCATCCAGGAGAATGGATTAGATGGCCGGACAGGGAAATTGGTAGCCCGAGGTTTATGTCAATACTGCAGCAATTCCCATGACCAAATCAGCCCAGTGATGAAGTTGTACGAGAACACTTATTGGACTGAGGAAGGAATCTAGCCAGCACTAGCAGGCTTGTCTGCGCTTTGGAGATGCAGGTTTAACTCCATGTTTGCACAGTGTTCTCATGTGAATGTGCACAAGTCAGCCTGCATGTGCTTTAATTCTTTCAGTGGTCGCATGGGGATACAAGCATCAGGAGTCGTGCAAGAAACAGGCTGAAGACCAGAGGGTGCCCCAATACTGTGCTAATGGATATGTAAATACCACAGGCAATAATAGACAATGGTAGAAGGCTCTTCAATTCCTGGTATGCAGAGTACTCTGTCTGCTTTTGGTTGTGTTCGATACCTGTAAGGGTAGTATTCTTTATTGAACTCACAGTAATTTCACTCCGTAGGTTTGGGGCAAAGGTTACCAGTTGAGTTTAATTGTGATAAACACGCATTGTTTTCATAAGATGGACTATTACACTGTTTAGGAGGTTTCACTGAGAAGCTGAAAAGGAATGTTTCTAGGGCAGCTTGTAGCAATCAAAGGAAGGATTTTTCCAGTGTCTTGGCCAAGTGTGAACTCAGACTATAATTTCAGAAGATGGCATTTATAAGTTTGTTGCTTGACTGCCCACTTTACTCCTTTTTGTTTTGGGAACACTTTTCCTCAAATACAGCTTTATATTTGGCATCCTTCCTGAACATACTGTGCTGCCATGCTATGAATGTGTCCATGTGCTCTTTTTTTAAAAAGAGTTTTTAAGATGGCTGCTGTTCTCACTGGTGTTTGCAGTGGAACATAGATGCCTTTCAGTTATCATGTCAGCAGCCTCAGTAACTTCCCTGTATCAGCTCACCGGGACTCTGTGTAGTAGGGGGGGTGTAATTCTTTGAGCTGTGCTCCTTTTTTCCTAAGAACCTCTGAACCATACTTTTTATTAATCCATTCTCATATCGAATGCAAAGGCTGTATTCTGTGTTGTGATCTCAAAGCCAAAGATTCACAGAAATTAGGACTGGAAGGAAATACAAAAGTTCAGAGTCTTTGCACTGATGCAGTGCGGGGCCAGCTAAATCTATTATCCTTCATAGCTGAAAAAGAATAGGGGAGCTTTTTTGGAACCTATAGACATAGATCTTGAGATCTGTAATTGCAAACTCTATCATGTTCTTGTATTCTTAGAACCACTGCAGCTACAGCAACATTATTGTGATGTTATTTATGGCAGATGATCCTGAAGACCCCTTGGGTCTGGAGATGCCCAAAGCAATCTGTTCTGTTGCTTATCTACAACATTCAGTGGAACTTGGTTCCTGGGGATATTGTAACTGCTGTTGCAACCTTGACCTTTGTCAGCAGATACCCACAACTTATTTTGTGCAATTAAGGCAGGAAGGTGATACATTTTGGGTACCCACTCACTGTTATAGACATGGATAAATACTTACAGTGGTAACTGTAGAAAGATGTTTAATGTAAGGGGAGAAAACCTTGGTGTAAATCATTGTACCTTTGCTGGTTTGAGTTAATCATGTTCTCTTAGGTTGGCTGGGAATCTGGGCTTGTGTGCATGACTGCCGTATATATTTTTGAAGAATCACAGTCTTCACAAATAAGGTATTTTTCCCAAAGTGCAGATGCAGGTTTTTAATTTTGCTAGAGGTCACCCCCTCTTTCAGAAACTTATGTTTCCAGCAGGAAGATTTCAGACATGGGCTTATCTTGGATACTAAGTTTTGATAATGCCGTGCTTGTAGAGATGGTTCTGATGTTGTAGGTCATACTCGTCCCCTCTGTTCTGTGATTCCACAGATTAATACAGTGTGCTCTGCACAGAACATGCAGGGGCTGTGTATATCATGCTAATAGACAGTGTTTGCAAAAGTTGTAATTCACATAGACAGAGTCACAGCAATGAATTAGGGCTTTTGGCATTTGGGAAAGAAAGCCCATTTGAAATCCAGCTGCTTGCCAGCTGTGGCTATTCATAGCAATTATTACCCTGGCTGCTTTTTTCACTCCAACTTTTTATTTAAAAAGTGTAATGAATGATTTTATTGCCCTCTTAAAAGTCTATTTATAATCCATTCATCTTATGATGAATATGTGTATCTGATTTTCGACCTCTCTTTAATACTGTACGAAGCAGTGTTGCTTAGTTTAAAGTTTTCTTGGCACTAATGCGAGACAATCACATTTCTTAACAGCTTGAGTGACCTTAAGTGTTCAGTCCTGTATTTCTATAATGTGAGTTTTAATAAGTATTCAACATATAACTGTTTCTTATTAAGATTTTTTTTTTTCCCTTCTGCATTTTAGCCAGCACTACCTTTCACTTGTTTTGGGTAGCAGTATCTGGGGAATGACTGGGAATGTTTGGAGGTTTTGTGATACGGGCAGAATCTTGCTAATTCATTCTTTAGGTCACCCACTGCGGTTTTTTGATGCCTAGGTGCATAAAGTAAGGCATCTGATGGCCATATGGTCATGACGCTGCTGTTTTAAACGTGCTTACGCTGGCAGCTGCAATAGCAGTGACCATTTGACTCCAGTGACACATTTCTCAGCTTGAGTTCTGGTCTGTCCTGCTGCAGCACCATTGCTAACAGTACCTGAATTAACCCAGAAGTAGGTGATAAGAACAGCCACAGTCATTGCCATGCTGCTGGCAAGCCCAAAACCTACTAGGAGGAGCAGCAGAAGTTTAAATAGCCTGGATGGGCACGGAAGAGGGTTTAAATTTTTGAAGTGTATTTGTGGGACTGGGCACTTCATGCTTAGCATCTATTTATATGAGAAAATACCTATTTTTTGTGTTGTGTTCGTGTATTGGCTGTGATCACCCTTCCTGGCTGCCCAGTCCCGGGGTCACCCATGGAAGTTGGGAGATTTGGGCATGTGACCTTGTTGTTCTGAGACGAAATTCCTTGTGGGCTGTACTCTATTTGTCATCCCATAATCTTCCATGCTGACTCTGCTGTCCTCTGATTTTCATAAAAATTGTTGTTCTGCCTAACCCCTCTAGAAAAAAAGTCAAGGTACATTCTGAAAACAACCCAAGCCAGAGATGCCTCAGTCCTGAGATCTGGCAACTTCTGTACAAACCCCATAGCCTGTTACCGGCTACTGTGCTACTAGGCAGCACTATGTGGGCAGTAGAGCTAGCTAAGCTCCTGTGAGGAACATGGTAGATCAGAGGCTGAATTTTTTTGTTGTAAATCCTCCTTTGGAGAGGCCTCTCTGATGTTGCTGCCCATAACAGAAGCCCAGCCGCCCAACCTGGATGTCTGAAAAGAAGACTAGAACAACACCACTCCTGGCACAGCTGAACTGCAATATTTTGGAGGTTACCCTTGCTCCAAGAAAAACAAGTTGGAGATTGTAGGACCGGGCCAGTGGGACTTCATGTCTGAGAATGCTGGCTTTGATTTTGAAAAGCTTCTTTTTCATAATTTCCTACCTAAGTAATAAGAGATTTGCATCTGTGTGCAAGTGGTAGTTGAAGGGGGCAAGAGAAAATGAAGCTAAGTGATTTATGACAGGGGACATCTGAGGTACAGGAAAGGGATCTCAATCACAGAAAGGCAGGCATGTATATGTGTCTTGTGCAAGGGCACACATTTCTGAGTGCAGTGGGTAAGATTCAAAGCTAACCTGACAATGTGAGCCCTTGTATGGACTAGAAGATCTAGGAAAAAAATGGCATGTATTCAGTTTAGCTCTCTTTGCTCCTCAGTTTCATCATATCCAGATCTGGACCTGTACAGGCTCTTTCTTTATGGTCCTGTATGTTGGCAAGTTCTTTCCCTTCTTTGTCTGTCTGGTGTTTTGGTTTTTTGGGGGGATTTTTTTTTTTTTTTTTTTTTTTTTTTTTTGTAGCAGATTGTGAAGCACAAAGGGCATCTTCTGAGGCAGCAAAATTCAAAGGAAGTTGCTTGTCATTGCTTCTTTATTTCCAGTCATGGCCAAAAGTATTTCTGTCTCTGGAAATTACTTTTTACCATCAAGTGACAGTACCAATTCAGGAACATCAAAGCGTTAAGACTTAAGCAATGATGAACACCGATGCCTGTGCCTCTTTCCAGTTTGGGTGACTCCATTTCCCTAAGGAACATAAGGGCAAGCAGTGTGTCAGTACTGGCCCTCAAATCACCTTGCTTTCCTGTGAAACATCTGATAGGACTTGAACTGTCTAAGCAGAGTCAAATGAACAGCTTCTGTGTTACACAAGAGATAAAGGTGATGAGATCCCTAACTCTTTGCATAACTAACTCCCACTGTCAACCTTATCTTTAGCTTCTTACTCCCCTTGCTTGCTGGATGTCACATTTTACTGTTGTGATAGATTTGGTAGAGTAAGTGTCAAGATTTCCAAAATGTCATGTTAACTGCAGCCAATGGCTTTCTTTCATCTGTTGCTAGCTAGGAAGAAGGAGAAATGGCCTGCTGAAGGTAAGCATTAAGAATATAAGAAACTGAGAAAGCAAAAGAGAATTACTTGCATATGACTTAACAAAGAACTAATGGATTGGAAAAAGAGGTACAAATGCTTTAAGTTTGTGAGTACTACTAGTACAAACTGCAGCTGCCCAAGTTCCTACTTAAGTTGAATGTGACATTAGAGTCATTAGCTACATGAAGAGTTACTTGGAGAGATTACTTATCACTCCTGCAGCTCTTATTTCAGTTCTTCTGTGTCCTTGGTCATACTGGACTCCATCCTGCACAGGCTTATGCATGCATTTAATTGTGCTGATGAGTGTGGGAGATGCTTGCTTGAAGCTGAGCATGCGCAGCAGTCTGATGGGGCATTAAGAGTAATGTGATAAACATACTATGCATTCTGGAGTTGTTTAAAAAGCAGAAATAAATATTGGTTTAATATATCATTTAACGAACACTCTCCTTATACACTGTGTTTCAAAACCACACAGGTTACTCCTCCAAAATTTGTTCCCAATTTCTTTTCTTGAACTGAGATTGTTAAATGAGGTTAGGCATCCTTTTAGAAAAACAAAATTCTGCATAAAACCTGAAGCTTTTATTTATTAATTATTCTGTGTTTTCTAAAGGGTTTCAAGTGCCCAAGTTTTTCAAAGCTGTTACCTGATTTTATGGATTTTCAATTTAGAGATGCTTACAGGGCTTGATTTTTACAAAGAAATCTGGGTCTTGTGGAGCTAGTTAATGTGGCTAAAAATTCTGTCTCCTCCAGACAGGCATCTAAGTACCTTCATCCAGATTTAATTTCTCTGTGATATTTTTGTCCCAAGGTACTGTCCAGTACTCAGCAATCTGGTCATAGGATCTAAAAATAATGTTGTTTGGAAGGACCTTTGTACCTTGGAAAGTTCTGCTAGTAATTGTTGTAAAATGACTATATGAGTCAGGAACATGTTTTCACTTTCTGATATGTAAAACAGACCATGAAATTAATATTCAGACACAGTAGAGTAGTCCTTTTCATCACTTAAATGGGCTTAATTGGAGTTATAACAATTTTAGATGGCATACTAGCAGCACTATATAAATTAGGTATGCATTCCTATGAATAATACAGCCATTATCCAATTCCCCTTCTTCCTAATTTCATTCTCTTTCTTGAAAGAAGTTAAAGCTTTTGTCACCTACTTAATACAAATTATATTTTTCTCATAGGAAGGAAATAATAGAAGGGTAAATGGTGACAAACTGTAAGACAACAGCAGGAAAGTCAATAGGAGCAGCAGTGCAAGTCTTTTTGTCTTTTGTGGTAAAATGTGCCTTGAATTTGACCATAGTTTCAGCATGTCAGGAGACTGTAACATGCCATTTAGCATTGCTACATTTAGCAGAAAACAGCAAGATTTGAAGTCAGCAATAAAACCTCTTTGCTGCTTTTTCTATTAATTCTCACATCTACTCCAGTGCTTGCTTTGCTTTGTGATTGAGCAAGAGACATCTGTACATGCTCCCTCACATGCATCTGTTGGATAAATACTTTCTGAAACAGTGATGCAGCTCTCATAATGCTACATTTACTAAAGTATTCCTCCCTGCCTACCTACGCTACCTTCATAGTGCAGTGTGGTTCATTGGACTGTTAATAAATTTGAAAGAAAGGAGATATGTCCTTAAATTCAGCTAAAAATTTTACAGTTGGATGTTAGTGATTTTATAAGTATTGTTCAATTAGCAGATCATCCAGAAGACGGGGGAATCCAGCCAGAAGTCTAGCCAATGGGGTGACTTTCAGATGGAGTTGCCACTGAATTAAACTTACTTCTGGTAGCTGTTTACTTATATAGTGTTTTTAATAGATGATCCAATATCCCTGACCAGAGCAGTATTTATTTCCCATGAAACAAGGCCTTATTTTCCAGAGCGCAGAAAGCCCATCAAAATGTTCCATTTCCTCAAGTGAAAATATTTTCCACTTTCTTATCCTTCAGCAAAAGCTTGAAACAATTCTATTAAAATAAGAAATTTCCCTTAAAAACTTCCAATTCCTTCAGAAATGTATTTTGAAAAAGATGGGTCTGGAAAACCTGGGCAATTTAACTTTTAATTTGTATTTAATACTTTATCCAGCTTCTTGAGAAGCAGGGCAAGATTTTAGGACCCAAATGAGAATTAGGTTTGCAGTCTCTCAGCTCTCACCGGAACTTGAATGTTTCTGTCTTTGAACCTTTCAAATATCCTCTCATAACAAAAGTGCTGAGTAAGCTTATTCTTTCAGCTTGATTGAGGGCCAGATTTTAGGGTCAGAGTTACGTTTTTAATGGCCGTTTTAGCATTTTTGGTACTTTCCAGTCTCATAGTTATTCAGAAGTGTGCATGAAATAGAAATGGATTTGAATATTTATCTTGCTTCTCTTTCCTATTACTTGCCGTGCTTTTTATAGACTTATTTTTTCCTTCAGTATTTATGATACATTCTGCCTAATTTCAATTCTGAGTAGCAGTTGTAACTGAGACTTAATGAAGTTTTTTGATGGTGAATATAGATGCATTCAAATAAAACATTTTATTGTAACATCAAAACTAACCAGTGGTATTATTTGCACTGTTAGTGATTCAAACAGCAGACTGAATTTTTAGTTTCTACAGCCTTACAGTAAGAGCTAAGTAAATCATTGATATAAAAGATATTAATATAGTACCTAAGTTTCACTGCATGGCTTATGTGGCAACATTTATATGTTTTCTTTCCTATGTTCATTTGAACTTGTTCATGGATATTCTTTCATGTATACACTTGAAGTTTTTCACAAATATTTTTAATGAATATTTCTAAAAGTATTTTCTTGATCAGCAAGTTCTTCTGAGCAGTTGATTGCAAGTAATTGGCAATCAAAATGCAAGCTGTGCTGATTCATTTTTATTAGACACATCACTTATAACAAGTAATAAGGTATTGTTTCTCTCCCATGATGGAGGTTCCAGTTCAGGAAAATATTAAAACAGACATTTCAAAGGGACTTCAGAAAATGCTTAAAGGTAAGTATGTTCCTCAGCACTTTACTGTGTCCAAAGTATAATGAGAGTAATTCTTTAAAGTAAGTTTCTGCTATGCATAGTTGTATTTATGCATTTTAAAATACACTTTCTGTCTATGTTCTCTGATGTTAAATTAAAACTTGCTGTTTCCATAACATCCCTGCCAGGAAATTCACTTGCCAGAAGTATCTGTAAGGACAGAGCAGAAAAAGAATGTGAATGCAACCACAGCAAATGTTGGTTTTGTTTGTGTGAATAGTCAGGGGACTAGAAGGTGCGATTCCAGTCTAATTACAGTCTAAACAATGTATGTCATCCATGAAACTACAGGATTTAGAATAAAGGCTTTTTTTATGTACGTTATCTGGCCACTCAAATATGGAATAAATCTTTTGTTGTTTTTTTCCCCCTACAAATAGTCATATAAGATAAACATAAGTTTACAGTCTCAGGTTCTTCTCCTTCCTATCCGAATATGAAAATTTAAGAACCAGTAGGATTGAAACAAATGTACATACACTTATTGACAGATATGACCATCTCCGTTCCATGTGTCTGGTTTTGTCATATAATTTAAGGAGTGTAATCCTCAGCACTGACAACAATATTTGTTATGTAAACTTGAAAGACAGTTTGTCATACAGAGAGGCTCAGACCTCATTAAAATCTCATTCCTAGCCAGGGTCTGACGATGAAGGGCTTGGTACAGGTAAGGAAAGTTCAGTGTAGAGTCAGATGTTGAGGATGGGGATTGAATTTCTTCTGCCATCTGCCAGGGGAGAGATCTACTGTGCAGAGTGTTGTGAAAAGACAAAGACACATGGTGGCACTTTCTTTTTTTTGGACAGCACAGGATAGGATCTGCCCAAGCTCAAGGCTGTGTTTAGGTTTCTAACCAGTGGATTGGTGCTTCAGACTACTACCTCCAACTGAATGTGACAGTGACTTACCTCACTCCCAAAAAGAGATGTCATTTTAAATGTTTCTTAAAAGACTGTAATTTCAGGAATTGCACATACACGCGCACGTGGTTTCAACGAGCTTTAATATAACTGATACCATGTGTATAACTATATTAGAAATCTAGTAATTCTTCAGATGGCTTTCTCAGTTATCGCTGGATAGTGAATTTTTGTTAACAAATGTCTGGTTGTTATGATATGTGTGTGTGAATGATACATATTTTCATAATAGTTGATGTATATGCAGTAGCATGAAGTTTTGAATATTTTGGAATTGGAATCAACAAGCTATTCCTTAATTTACATGAAGCAGCCACATCAAACACAAATATTGATCTTTGTATCTTTTAATGATACTTCAATGTAATAACAAAAGATTTGGAAGAAAATCACCAAAGCTATAAAACTGGCACATGCATGCCCTGTGCTGATCGTAACAGTTTATTTACTAAGGGAAAGGAAAGTCTTGCTTACCGGGCAGGAAGCAAGAAAAATAGTTTCTTTTTCTTATTTAACAGGTATGTCTGTGCAGACTTTTAAGCATGAACACATCGAGTATATCAAAGTACTGGTTTTGCTTTTCAATCATTGTTACCCTATAGGGGTACAAGAGTGGATTTTGATTCATCATGTAAAAAACTTCAGGCAAACCTTCTCCAGTGCAAAGCACTGTGGTTAGGTACACCAATAGGTGTGACTTGCAAAGATACTTAAATATAGATGGATCTGAAACAGTGCAAGGACTTTACAGCTTGCTCTCTGAGAGATACAGCCCACATTTTGAGTAGGAATAAAAAAACCCGTTGACTCTTCCTAGGTGTTCTGGGTTTATTAACAAAGTGGTTCTGAATAATAGTTTCCTCTCCAGCCCTTATCCATATTATCCTTATCCATACCAGAGGATAGGTAATTTTCCTTTGTTTTGCCCAGTGCCTGTATTCCTGCCTCCTGACAGTGGTCACAGCTGTATGCCTTAGGGCAAAGTAACCACATCTTCATTTCCAAGTCAGTAAAATCTGTATACTTCAGGGGTGGTGTGTGAATGTTGCCAGCCTGTTGTGAACACACCTCCCCAACTTTCTCCCTTGCCTAGCTCTCTCTGCATCTATTTAGACCCCTCAGTGGGGCTGTGTGTGTGAAACTATGGTGTGTTTAAACAATAGGCATGTGTATTAAGAAAAAAGACTTCTAAGAAGCTCTTTGGGGAGGTGGAGGAGGGTTGGAGACAGGAACTATTTTAAAGTTACATGGAAAGTTTAATGTAAAAGCTTTGTGGGACTTCATTTATACTGGGACAAGACTTCCCCTGAAAACAGCAGGGGTTTAAGGAGCACTGTGTCTCTTGGACGTCCACCCTGTAAGCATGGTTGTGAGTGTTATTGGACATAAGCCAAGAAGTTTGTAGTCATTTGCTAACATTTGGTGCTTCAGGGATTGTTAATCTTTCCTGTGGTTTTCACACATAGATGTTTGTGACAGGAGGGCACAGATCCCCCGAATGGTGTCTTTTATGGGGTCTCAGTAGCTGTCACGTCCAGTAGCAGCCAAGAGCTCAGTGTGGGCTAATTTCTCCTGGGAGCATTGCGGACTGAATTTGTAAGTCTGTTTTGACTGTTGTTTCTGTGCTGCTCCCTTTTTGTATCGCAGTACAATGCCAACCCAGGAGTTCGTGGCATGGTGACATGTACTAGACCTTCAAACAGCATAATACACTCAACTGCCCTAGAAAGTGGCTGTTCAGCAGCAGCAAATGAAGTTGGTCAGACACTGACTCAGCTACACACGTGCAAATTGTCATTGCATTAATTGCCATTATCTCTGCAAACAAACCAACTTGCCCAGCAAATGGCTTTTGCAGAGGTCTTAGAAGGCCATCACATTCAGCCTGTTTTAGACAGTTTTTGTGACTCACCTCTCTTAGGTCAACAGCAGGATTTGAACTGAAGAATTTCAGGTCATTTGTGAGCCGTGAAAGGGCAAGGGTTGTTATTCTGAAGCAGAAGCACTCATCAGCAACTCAGGTCAGCCAACCAGTACAGGAGGAGAGAGACCACGCTTTTTATGGTGTAGGCCACAAAATACAGCAGCTGTAAAGCATTTGGAAATTAGTGCAAGACCTTTTCCCCCTTCACACCATGCCCTGCTGTCTCAAACTCCTTCCTCTGTAGCAAAGGGGATGGCCCATAGATAGAGGTCTGCAGAGGTCACCTCCCCGCACCAGTCAGTTCTTTCACTCTTCAGCAGTTGGCCTGGTATATAGGTGAGGTGGGCTTTAGCTTGTAAACATGTGCAAATAACCTCTCTTAGTATACTAACCTGGCTGACCAGGTGGTGAAAGGCTCCATACTGTGCTGAATTTCATGAGAAGAGACAAATTTGACTAGGACTTCCTAGCTGGGGAGAGAAATGACAAAAGGGGGATTACAGGAGACTTTGAAATTAACAGAAGTGTGAAGATGATGAATGGGGATCTTTAGTTTGTGGCATCTTGCCAAGTGAGCAGGCATCAGATTAAAGGAAATAAGGCTTTCCTTACATCAGGCATAATTAAGCTGTGCATGCAATTTGGTGCTTCAGGATGCTATGGAGTTGGCATTAGAGAAGTTTGTTGTCAATCTGTGACCAGCAAACATTGCAGTCCTCATGTAACCTCCCACTGAGAAATTTAAACTGTGTATGTCCTTTATTAGGAGAAATATTGCTCTTAAACACAGCAAGTGCTCTCATCTGCATTCCTAAGCATCAGTACTGGCTGTTGTCAGAGATGGGATCCTGTGTAGAATGCTTGGAAATCTATATAGTTACTTTCATGCTTTTAAGCAGTTTTTGATCCATCTGTGAATAAAGACATAGGTTCTACGTCTTTGTGTTTTGTAGCTTGAACCTATCAGTGAAAAACTCTCTAATGGGGTTAAACTCTCAGCCAGTAGAATGGCTATAGGCTTATCCATGCGGATGGGACAAGTGATTTAAAGTAAATCATCCTAGAACTGTCTTCTCTGATCTCCAATGTGTACGTCCTGTTGCTATTGCAGCAGGATCTTGATATGAAAATACAGAATTTCGTCTAAAGTTTTCATTCTCCTAGAGTACTTTAAAGCAGGCATGATTTTATATTCACAACACAAAAACCTGTTCCATTCAGTATTTCACTTGAGCATGTCATTTATTTTCAATGTCCCTCTGAATAGAGAAAGGTACTACAATAATAAATGAAAACATAAATTTCCTTGAACTGCTGTTCTTTTGCTTTTTATATTGCTGCTGAGATTTTTGCTAGCCTTGGTTTCTCTTTCTGACTTCCTTTCAGTTTATCCAGTGACACTTCTTAATGGTTCCAGTTGGCATTGAGAAGAAGAGAAAATCCTTTTTAAATCCAAGGGGCTGATGAGGCTTGGCATCAGAATTTTTTCAAAACCAGGTTCAGTTCAGACCAAAGACGGTATTTGCGGCTAGACATAGTAAGAGAAAGCAGCGCTCTCTGCACAGCTGATTAGTTAGCATTCTTGCCCACAGTTACCCGACATAAAGATCTGCTTAATGTAATTGGGAACAGTGACTTAATTTTTTTTTTTAACTTTATTACAGTCTCTCTTGCTAGGTTTCATCTTCATGGGCACAATGGATACTTAAAAATTGATGGGGAGAAAGTGACTGATTCAATAGCCTGTGGGCATTCAGCAAGAATGCATTCAGCTGCATTTGTAGTCCTGTGCATTTTTCTTCTTTGTCTCTTATATCCCAAGTAATTGCTTTTGGCTGTTTTGGAGAAGTGTGCTCAGCTTGCATCTTGCATCACAATTTTTCCACAAAAGCTCTGCGTATCCTCCAGTTTGTGGACCAGAACCAAATTTCAGAGCCTCACTGTTTGTGATGAAATACAGTTTTTGTTTTCTAGATGGGCCTGCTGGTGACATAGAAATCTGGCAGTGCAAAGAAACTGTTGTGACACAGCTTGTCAGGAAAGTAAATCTGGGCTTTGGGCTTTCACCACCTTGGGCTCCTGGTGACAGGTGTCCAAGTGGCCGTTTCCTGGCTAGTATTCTTGTATCCATAAAACCTCACTTCACTAACAGTAAAAAGGCTTGACATCCAGTAAGTACCTGTAACAAGACTAGCACAGAGCAAAGGTCTTTCAGATATGATCAGATGCTGTTACATCTCTTCTGGCTTTACCATTACTACTCCAGTGAGCAAGCGGTTCCTTATTCTAGGCAATGCAAATCGTGTAGAGTTGTCATAGCTGGAAGCGCCACCACGGGAACGAAGAGCCAACCTTAAATATTCAGTGCTTAGCTCTTTCAGTGGGCAGTGCACCTCTGATGATTTAGTTTTTAATCTCCTTTAATACAGTAGCATGCCCACATTTACTGTAGGTACTGAATGAGAAAGCTTGACTGCTGATAGAGAAGTGCCTCTAATAACTGCCAGCTGCGTTACCTTGCTGTAACCCACAGTATGGCAAGCAAGTGAGGTAAATGGGCTTGTGCCACTGCTCACAGAGCCAGAGGGAAATAATGCGTTTAGTAACTGTTTTCTTGGGAAGCCGTGTTAAGATTCATCAAGTAATTTTTTGGATAAATGACTGTCGTCTTGCCATTTGAACCTACACAGAGTGAATCAAATGACCATGTGTTATTCTTATCTTCCAACGCTGAGTCAATCATGTTGAGTGCAAAAAGTGTGAGTTTTTGAAAGTCTTACAAGATATATTAGATATATTAGAAGTCTTTAGACCAACAGGTCATATTCTGAATTAAGGAATGGAGTTGTATGGACTTTATTTCTTAGCTGAAGTTTCTGAATTATTTTTCACGGTAAATGACACTTTTCTTACAACTGAGGAGCCCCTTGAGGGACAGCTCACAGTTGTAAATTCTGCTTATAAATTTTAGTTGACCTTTATTTCAATAGATGCTGATTTCTACTAGGTCAACATATACTTAGGGAACAGTAAGAGGCCTCTGTACAGTAAGCTGCCTTATGAAGTACTTTTGATTAAGCATGTAATTTCAATTACTGTTGATCTGGCTTTATCTAAAAGCTCTTCTGAGTGCTTATCTTTATTTTTATTTTTTTTTTTTCAGCTTACAGATGCCAGCAAAGTAGCTCTGGAATTTTCATACCACACAATATTACCTGCAGAAAAGCACCACCATAAAAAAAGCAGGGAGACAGCAATGTGTACACCAAGGGCCAGATTTAAGACAGGAAAGTATCTATATGTCTTATAGGCATGTAAATCCTTCTCAGGGTCTAAGCCAGACTCCCTAAGTCCTTTTAAAAGCCATTGGCTCCTTAAGGCCAGGTTTTTAGCAGTACTTGTAAAAGGGTGTTAGGGGACTGTGAACTGTGGTCAATTCAGCATTAGGCACTTCAAGATATAGATATCTAGCTAGTCAGATTTTCAGAGTGTTTTCATAATATTAGGTACTTAGGTATTTTTCAGAATTCTGCTACTGTCTGTATCTGCATCTTTAAGGCCTTGAATACTTACATAAATCCAGGCCTAACATCTTCAGGCTGCATCTGAATGTTAGGCGTCAGCATTAAAATTTTCCTGGTGAAAATAAATAAATGTTCTACTTCTCAGAAGTCAGCAAGAGCTAGTCAGAACTTCTGAAGGTCAGACTTTGATTACTAATATGCTTAGTTGCCTGAGGTTTTTTACTTGAGGTTTGTTACTAAGTTTGTCTTGAATAAAATTTGCCTGCTTTCAGGTGCTGCTGGTTACACACGTGGTAGAAATGGTAAGGCACAGTTAATGAAGCAGTTCTGATTTCTCCTCTTGGGAGGGTGCTGCACAGCATTGTTCAGAAACTAGACAATCATGTCTCTTTCCTCAACACTGTGCAGTAAGTGTGAGCCTTCATACCTGTCCAGAGCAAAGGGTTTGGAGCAGTGGCTATTGGAGGGGAAGAAGCCCCTGGCCATGTGCCCTAAGTGTGGTGGTGATGGGAAACAGATGAACCCATCTTTGATTGCCCTGTGTTGCCAAGCTCATGGACTGCTGTTTGTAGCTCCTTCCCACACAACCTGACTGTTGCAGAAAACATGCAGAGGCATCTAACTTGGCCTGGCCAGGCAGCTTAGCCTCCCGGTAATTGTCTCTGTACTCTCCTTGGAGCACAGGGCAACTCCTAGTTTCACAGCAACTTAGCCAAGTTAACCAATAACTACTACAATTCTACTACTGCAAAAATGGTTAGGTTTTTTTGTTTTGTTGTTTTTTGGGTGGGTTTTTTTTTTAATCTCTTTTTGTCTTTTCTCTTATTTGATGCTCTGAAACAGCTCTGTCAGCACAAATTAGTGTGCAAGGGCATGGTGCTGTGGGAAGTGAGGACAAAGATGAGGGTGCAACCATGGCTGTCAGTAATTAGGACAGTTGGTGTGCTGGTTGGCTTCACAATTAGGTACCCCAGGTAGCTAATGGCAAGGAGGTGTAGAGGGCCCAAATCCCACATTCAGCAGGGGGAGAGCTGGGAATGGGCCCGTGTGTTCAGGAGTCTTTAGTCTCTGCCCACTTCCCACTTTGATGGAATGAGCTACGGATGACTACAAGACTGGGAGGCATTTGTGTATTATGGTGCTAAAGGGGCATGAGATTTGAGTCTGTGTTAAACTTCTGGAGAAAAAATATGTAACTGCTCTTCTTCCTGATAGTGTGAGTGTGGTGATAAGCCCCAAGGGAACATACCATTCTCTGACAGCAGCATCCAAGATCCTTCCTCTGCTCCGAGGACATTTCATTTCAGAGATATAAGGATAGTAATAAAGGCTTCCTCCCCACCCTCCTCCCAAAGCAATTCCTTAGTTCATAGCTGCCTGTCCAAAGCTACGTCAGTAATACTCCAGTATTCAGCCTAATAAAAATTTTGTCAAGGAGGCATAAAGTTTCTGTCAGATCTTTTCCATTAAAAATCATTTTTATAGCAGCAAGCTGTAACAAGCACACAGCTATGGAATGGAAGTGTGAAATGATGAGAAATTTGGACAGTGTTATCATCCAATGGGGACTCGGTGGCAGGCCACTTAGAATGCCTCCAGTGTATGGAGCATGACAACCAGCATATTTTTTCACAACAGATTATAATGTAAGAAATTTATTACAGATCTCAGAGGGGAATAGCCCACACCGCTGATTCCAGTCCTTCCTTCCAGATATATTACTCAGATAATATAAAGGCATAACTCCCTGTAAATTATTTATAAGCCTGTCCCACCTTAGATTAAAAAATATTTCTGCTGGACACTTGTAGGGTTAATATCTGTAGCCTTGTGTTTGATTTGCTGAAATGCACAGTAGTGCATTTCTGCAGTCAATGGGAGATGTATAGCTTTGCTTTGTCTGGTAACTACACAGCCGCGGCTGGTGGTGAACTGATCAGAAACAGGACATGTAGCCATGACCAGAACGTGTAGATTTAATTGTGGAAAGCTACTGTAGCTCAGGTGGAGTAAATTTATTCAGTGAAAGAACTGGCATTGTGGTGGCTGACTAAAATTAATCTGATTCATGGGATACCTCTGTTTAATCTTTCATGATGGATCATGACGCCAAGAGCATCATGACGTGAACTGAAATTGGCACTCATCAGATTAATTCCTCATTTTCTATCCAGAGTCAGGAATGTTGATAATTTGCAGCATATTTGTAGCAGACAGCAATGCCTGCATAATAGACAATATATATCAACTAGCAGTTCTGTGGGTGATGCTACATTTGTGAAATGGCACACTATTCAGATTGACTTAAGAATATAAGTAGTCTGAGACAGTGCTTCTATTGCGAATGCAGAGGGTTACCACAAATAATGCATGAGTTAGTTTAGGAACAAGGAATGCATTCTGATCTGCCACAAATTTTAAGTAGTTGTAGACTAGCAAAAGATGATGGAAAAATAGCACATGTTTACAGCTTTAAAAATGAAAAATTTATGGGCAGTGCAGAATTTATCATGGAAGATTTACTTGGCCATGTGCTTCAAGTTTAAATGAATTATTTGGGATAAGTAGGAGGGTTTTTAACAGAAGATAAATATAGCCACACCTGACTACAGTAGTGTTCCTTCACTTCTCTCTGAGCATCTTGTGACTAGTCGTTATCAGACACAGGATGATGTGCTTGAGGGCACAGTCTTACCCAATCTATTGTGTCTTCTGTAAGCTACTTTTAAATAGCTCTGTACCTCATTTATTAATCATAGGTTATAAGGGGGGACCAGAATGACAAAGTAAACCAACACTCCATTTATCAACATACTCCCCTAGGCTCCCTCTTTTTCGTTATTGCAAGAGAATAGGTGCAAAAGTTCATCCCTTCCATTTTCAGTGAGGCTTCATGGGTGTGCTGACTTGGTAGCTTGGGTTGTTCCAAGGAGCAATGCGTACCCTCATGTGCAGCAGTGGTGCAGCAGTACCAGCACTGCAGAGCTGAGCAACGGTTACAAGTCTTCTTACTACCTCTCCTGTAAAGGAAAGTAATGCTGTGAAAATCATGTCGATGCTGCACAGGTATGTAAAGAGTAAAATTCATAAACGGAAGCTTTCATCTCCAGCAAGGTTTTGCTTTTACCTGTGTGGTAATTCGTAAGCCATTATATCATTCGTTTGGAAAAATGAAAGAAAATGATAAATCAAAGACCTGTCCCAGAGTGAAAGTTCTCAGTGAGGAATGTCACTACAGTCCAAATCATCACTGCATGTCCCTTCTAGGTGATGTGATAGCTGGCATCTAGCTAGACTCTGTTCACATGTGTGGGCCCATTTTCCTGTGTCACCTGAACCTACCCCTTTCTTGCTGCAACAGTCTATCATTTGTTGTCACGTTCTGTTACAGGACCCTAAGAGCCCCACTGCTCCAAAGGTGCTGAAGGAACAAAGCAACGCCTGAGCAAGGGCTGTGCTTCTGCAATTGGTACCTTGTATCAACTCACTCGCCCAAGTGGTGACCTGTGACCTAATTTGTAGCAGATTTTACTGGGTTAAAAAGCAGTGCTAATCAAAACTCCTTCTGTGTGTGATTTAATATTCTTTTTTGTGGTGTAAAAGAATAAAATAAGTATCCTAAGTGACTTGCAATAACAGTGGAATTAAAGGAAGAAGTGATAAAGCAAGGTGCAGGTAACTGCACAGCATCTTAAGCTGAACAGAGTTATGGGTTGGGTGGGGTTATCGGGTTGGAGGAGGTAACTTGTGTTGAGGAATGCTTAGGAGAAAGTGGCTGGCAGAAGTCTTTTTGGCATGGTTCATTATAGAGGGATTTTGTCTTGGTAAGTTCTGATACAGCTATATATATTCTGTGTCAGTCTGTATCAACAAATATTCTTGACAGAAAATGTAGGATACACTATTAATATGCAGGGTAGGAAATGTTTAACAGTGAAATAAGCCAATGAGTTACATAAATAAAGGAAATAATATTTTCCTTCAGAATAGTTGAATTGTTACTGTTTTGCTAGTCAAATACGGAAGAAGGTGACCAGCTTAATAAAGAGGTGCTTTTTACTTGAGGAATGGAAACCTTGTTCATTTTAATTGGAAAGAATGGAGTCTGTTCTGTGAATTAGAAGAAGACAAAATGAATGCAGTCAGTATTCCTAAAGCTGTCTTGATCCCTTAGGGACGAGAAGAGAGTGAGTAGGAGGGCTATGGTTCTCCCAGCAAGAAGGATGTATTCAAAAGAGCTTCTCCTAGATATTATCCAAAGCATAATGCAGTCATATGTGAGGGCATCTGTCAGGCAGGCCAACTGGCAGGGCAGGACAACAAATCAGTTGTTAAGGGAGAGAGAAACTCTTGATTTGATCACATTAAGTAGAAGAAGCTTGAGTACTTTCATCATTGATGTCCTTTAAAATTGTCCAGTTGAGTTTAGTGCAACTTGGACTTCACAAAACATTTCTCTTGACTTTGCCAGAACTATAAAAAGGGTCTATCCATGAGCATACAGCACCCCAGCACTTCCCCTTTTCACCTAAAAAGACCAGGTGTAATCAGGTCAGGGAGTGAGAGGAGGCAGAAATGTCTCTAACAGGCTCTCAAAATATTGTGATGCTTTCATAAAACTGCTTGGCAGGGACATTAGACCAGAACGAATGTTCAAGTCATGTTGTAGGACATAAGCATCCATCTGTGCTTTTCCTCAACCAGGTCAGTGCACTTACTGCTGAAAGTGGGGCTGAGGCCTCAAACTAGAAAGAAATTGTTCTTCGTGCCCTTTTCAAAAGAAAGGTTTGAACAAAAGAGTTTATTTTTACTGTAAATTGCATTGTTGCATTTTACATCTTGATCTATTGATGATTTCATCACTTGGACTTCTTGATTTATTGGTTTGATCTTAATCACGACCTTAATGTGATCATCACTTTGTTCCATCTTTAATTACAGTAGTAAAATTGTAGTATATTAGCTCAGTGATGTGCTAATTTAAGTGCCTCTTTGCTTGCTCATCCTCTTCAAGAAAATTCATTTTAAAAAGTCAACAGAACAGGTTTCATCTGTCAAATTTTGCAGCATGGACGCTGCATTCAGTGGGTACAAATAACCTTCAGTCAAGAAGATTGCAAGTCAGTAGTTTCTGAGACTTAATACCCAAGTCTCTTGGCCTGACCTAGTAAGAAAGAAAAGCATGTCTGTGCCAGAAACTGTAGAGTGGAACAAGGGAAATAAGCTGTGCCTTAAAGAGATTTAGCTAACAGAACACCTGCGGAACTGCCCATGTGGGGTGGCTTGTATGGCTTTAGGGACCTGTCCTAGAGCCAGTGAAGCTAAGGAGTAGGGCCATTTCAGTGAATAATTTACAAAGCTTCTGAAATCAAGACCTAGTTCATTGTGCTCCTACAAGCAACTTACAGGTCAAATCCCACCTGTATAATGCTTCCATTATGGGCAGAGTCCAGAGGATGATTTGTGGGAGATTGTGCAAATTCCTTCTCTTGTCTAAAGCTGCTTGACTAAAGCTGCACTGCTGCTGCCACAGCAGGGCAGATGGGTCAGCTGCCGGTGGCGGGACAGCCCCTCTCAGCTTGGTGCTGCTGGGAAAATGAGGCAAAAGAGTGGAAGGAAGAGACGGCTTGGCAGTGGGAAGGCAGATGATGCTGGTGAGGGTATAAAGGTACGTTATGCTGTAGAGGTGCCTAAGGTGATCCCAAAAACTGGATGCAGCCAGCTTCACCCACAAGGTGTATTATCTCAGTAGACAGCTGTCTACAGACTCGTGTGCTGTTAATCATGCTGATGCTGCCCAGAGGTCTAATCAAGCTACTCTGCTTTCTAGCATGGGTATGTCTACAGCCAGAGAAACAACCCCAAAGAAATTTTGAAGGGGAGCTTATGAAGCCACGAAAAGCCACTTAGTTGATTACAAGAACCCAAAAATGCAAGTGGAGAGCAGTCCATCTGCTTTACAATTGTGTGAGCCTGCCAATATCAGCCATTTCAAATGTCTGTGGGATAAGAAACATCATTGCTCTTTCACAAACGGACGCTAAGACCACCCAAAATCAGTAGTTAGTAAGAGGTGGAAAGCAACTCTGAGGAAATAGTTGTAACTGCTCCAGAAATTAAGGTTTGACCAGCCACTTCTGTAGTTGTTTCACATACAGTATTTCAGCTTGCACTGCTGCAAAAGCAGTTGCAAAACTACCTGGGTTTTGTGCTCTGGTGTTTGCAACTTCCTGCTGTAACATAGACCTCAAAGACAGGGCAATGGAGTTACGCAGGAGAAAGTAGCAGCTTATCCAGAAATGGGCACTGAAATCCAAAGTTCTAGTTTGAACACTGGAAGCAGTTTTCTTTGTATTTGTTAGCTGTTTGCATTTTCAACAGCAGCATGGTCTACTGCAAGGATTTGTAGTGGTTTTCTATTAACATTTTTACTTTCCTGCAAACCAAGCTCAAGCGTTTGTATGCTTATGGGTAACTACAGAGGTTTTAAATATATTTTTTTTTTTTTAATGAGCTCATTTGTATGTAAAAACATTGTCTGAATTTTTGGATTATTACTTCATATACTCATGTGAAAATGTATGTGCTGAAAAAACTTTTAGGTTTTATACAAAAATTCCTGTGGAGATGATTTCACTGGCAATGGCATGTTGTGTGTATTTTCTGTGCAAGTCTTCTACACTTGATTTTCATAACTTCTTTTGGAATCCTTGATGTTGGCGAGCAGCTTTCTTTTAGTACAGCATCTAAAAGTAGACGCAGCGCTAAAACTAGTGTGGAGCAGGGGAGAAGGACAACGTTTTGTACCATATAGACTTGTCTCCTTTTTCTGTGTCTTGGACATTTGCCTTTTTACAACAGCATTTTGCTGTTGGCATGCTCAGCTCGTGATCTAATCCGTGCTTATTAGAGGGCATTTGACACATGCACAGAAGGCAAACGGAGGGAGGGGGAGAGCCTTTGCCAGTATGTAGAATTTTAAGTTATTTACCCCAAGTGGAATTTGTGTACCGCAGTCACTCTCTGGGCCAGATTTTGAATCTGTCACTCCAACCATGAATCATATATTCACAGGAGTGGAAAATTCGAATTGGCACCTGCTGTCTAATGGAAAAAGTTTTTTATTCCTGCTCTAAATAACATTGTTTGTGGCTTTTCAACAACTTGGAGTGAATAAGCTCAAGCTCTATTAAAGCCTTAACAGTATTTGAGTACCTCCAAGTGGGTTAGATTTTTGTTAAACTTCATTTGAATGCTTATGCATTTTTTATGCTATATTAAGTAGACCATTTAATGGGTTTTGATTGGTAATGCAGCCTGAAGCCTCATTACTAGAAAGTTTTATAGCTACCAGAAGTTTGTGTTTTCAGGCGATGATGGAGAAAAATGAACTTTCTCGTCGGAGGCTGGTGTTTCAAAACCGAGAGATCAATATATTGTCTATCTTTTTATAACAGACCTGGAATTTCAGCTCTGTGTACCCCAAACTCTCCTTAAGGCAGAATGTAACTGTCGTAGTTGATGATATGTGACTTGCAGCCCGCTATTGGGCACCTCAGTTTGGGCAGGACATCAAAGTGAGGCTATTTATTGTGACAAACAAAAAAGCACCAGCATGTGGAAACTGTCACCTCCTCTTGCTTCTGTGTGTCTAGTTTGTATTCTAGTGGAGTCACTCATTGTGTCCCATTTTCCAAGAGCCTTCTTTCATTCTTTTTCATTTTTTTCTCTGTCCCACATACTTAACATGAAAGCTGTTAAAAGCTGTTTAAAGCATGATAATTCAGTAAAGTGGGATCAAAGTGAAGGAGGATCATTTGCTACTTTCTAACCAAAAGGAGGAAGGTGTTGTAAGCAAACAAGTGAGACGTCTGCTGTTCAGTGCCACAGGAGTGCTGCTTTCAGAGGAAATGCCCTTTGTTTGAAGGCATCCAGTGGTGCCCGTAGTCAAGGCTGCCGCTTGGGAGGGAAGGAGTGGTCTTAATTAGGATGATACCAGCAAGAATATAATAATGTTGCAGAATGTCTCTGTGACTTAAAATCTTTATGAAGGTACCCTTCAATGGGGTGCTGAGTGTCTGAGAAAAGCCTTAGAAGAACCAACGGATTGTGTTGAAGAGAATGACTCCTGCAAAGCTAATTTTTTTTCTTCTACTGAAGAACTTGAGCTTAGTGTCATGTTTCCAAAAGCATCAGTTACCTTTTTTTGCTCTGAATCTGTGTGACAACTGAAAGCTTCCATATTCTGTGCTTGTGCATTGGTACAGTGGGAAAGTGCCTTGCCAAGATGTTGCAACACTGGTGTGTAGGGCCTGGGTTCCTACAGAGAAGAGCTGGAAATCTTCAGGGTGTACTGGAGTTGGCTGATTACCATGCATAATTCAAAACTTACAGCACGCTGCTTTGCTCTTAGAAGCAGGAGTTTCTTCAGATGTGTTTCATGGCTAGGACAGGATTATTGTGCAAGTTGCCACCTTCTCCCTAGAACAGTAATTGTGCAACTTCTTCCTCAAGCCCAGCCTGCCCACCCTTCTGTTTGTCTCCAAGGCAGAATGGTCCTACAGCAGTCTTGTACTGTGGATGAAGATGTAAGGGGATGGGTGGCTGGTAAGCAGGGCATTAAGACTCCAGATTGTGCCTAGGAGCAGGTTGCGGATGGGCAGGAAGTGCGTGTCAGTATGGAGAGAAGCTGAGCTATAATCATATATGGACCAAAGGGTCTAGGGGCAGAGCTGGCATCTTCTGTCAAAAAAACGCGCCTCTTCCACAGGGCTGAAAGAGCTCTCTTCAGCTCTGTATTTACAGTGGAGGTGGTGCACAGCTCTTAAGTGTATGTAGGTCATTAACGGAGTGTTATCTACTGGCACAAGTTGCCTGTCTTGTCTGTGTCTTTAAGACAGATGAAATGAGTGCTGTATCTCATATTGCATGGCTCCCAGGTGAGTTCTGAATGTAAGGGGCCAGCCTAGCTGTAACTCTTCAGTTGGCCACAGCTTTCTATTCCTTTTCCAACCCTTAAAATCTCTGTGGAAATCCTTTCTGTGGCAGACCTCATGGACTACAGCCACCTTCTGCTACTTGAATGGATCACTGGGTTCCCTGGGCAAAACATATCAATGGATACTGTTGAGAGACCCTGTTGAAGTGGCGTGGTATCTCGCAGAAGGGTGCACACACCTAGCTAGCTTCTGCCAGAAGTACTGCATGTGCTGTCACCCTTCAGCATGTTCTTAGGCGTCAGGGAGGCACCCTTGCATCTTTATATACGTACTCCAGTGGAGAAGCTGGGAAATCTGTTGCAGGTCAAAAGCAATGTACAACAGCAGGGTTTTGTTATTGGCATTTAATTATTTTAATAAATGTTTTTACTGAATTGGTGTAATCACCACCAGGAGGT
This sequence comes from Falco cherrug, assembly GCF_023634085.1. Lineage (NCBI taxonomy): Eukaryota > Metazoa > Chordata > Aves > Falconiformes > Falconidae > Falco > Falco cherrug. The sequence goes on from NC_073697.1 coordinate 65,390,188, forward strand.
CCCTCATTTGTTTATTTTTCATGCAAAGTAGATTTCTGTGCAGCACAGGTGCAGTTTCAAAAGATGGCAGGGGCAAAGCTTGAGTCAAAGGTAGGTAGGTCTTCTAACCTTTGGGAATGGCAGGGTATGATCAGGCAGTTTGTCACCCAGAGTTACATTAAAAAGTCGCTGCATATATTTTGTTCAGAAGAGGAGGTAACTTGCATTTATTTTTGTGGAAGGTGGAACCGTGAGCTTTTTAGTTTCTTGAGTTAATAGATGAAAACTGAAGTCCTGTGACAGAGCTCTATAAGGAAAATTTCTCCTGTTACTTCCCTAGCTTAGGAGAAAACTGTTTTTCTGCCTTGCAAAAATGTTTGACATTTAAAAAGATACGTGAAAAAATCCATTCTGCAGTAATAATAGAATGAGAGCTTTACAAAGTTTTTCACCAAGAATAAGAGGCGCTATGACTGGGGGATCTGTTCCAGTGATGAAAGCCCAGGCTCAAGCTCTTGTTAGAACAAGGAGCTTGAACTCAGGCATGGGCAGATGATCAAGTCACACAATTATTCTTCACTGGGGTCTTCTTCCCTGATGAATTCAGTGTCCATCCACTCTACAGCTGACCCTTGAGAATCATGTTGACAGCAGCTCTCCTCATAAAAGAACTTGGCATTTTTCTGCTGGAGAAATGTATTTCCTAAAAGACTTCTATCTGTCTTGAGCACACACTTTATTTAAACATCCAAAATATTGAAATCAGAAGCTGTTCTCAGAACAATCACCTTATCATAAAACACACCCTGCTAAGAACATGATTTCTGTTTCCATTTAATGTGAGGCAGTGCTCCTCATTATTCTCTCTGCACACCGAGCTTCATCTAAATCAAATTGAACTGAAAAGGACAATAGTGCTATTGATTTCTAGTACTAAAAATAATGCATAATAACCTCACTGTATTGTCAAATCTGTTCAGTGAATGAAATTGCTATCACAGAAGATGTATCATTATTCATCAACTTTATTATCCTTACCAAGCAGGCTGGTATCTTCATTCAGGTCATTTCCATGGAACTTGACTTGAGCAAGAAGTGACAACATGATCTGCGCTTCTTGATCATCCATGCATATCCAGGAGGTGTTCAAATGTCTTTATTCACATGAGGAGAAGATGGAGATGCCTCACTGCTGAATGTGTTACTGAGGCTGATAGATATGGAAAACTGCATTTAGCTGACAGCAAGACTAGGAGAGGGCATGTTTTAAATCTGTGTGCAGCTGTCCCAGGAGCAAAGACTCCTGAATTAGAAAACATATAACGAGATTAAAATCAACTAGGATATGAGCTTTCTTTTTCTTCTGTTTTCAAATACTTTTTTTAATGCTTGCTGCAGAGGAAACCCTACAACACAAGGTGCCAAGCATCATGCTTTGGGACAAGGAGCCACGGTTGTGTTGGAGGTTCAGCTGGCATAAACTGGCTTGGGTTCACAGATGGCATCTCCTTTGAAATGTACTATGGCATGGCTCAATGCATGGGTGCATGCTGGTGATGATTATTTTTAGATGATGACTGCCTGGTTCTCGAGGGGCTTTTAACAGTCTTGAAGCCAATAAGGCAGGTTATGGCATCAGCAACGTAACAATTGTGACACCATGACACACAGGGAAAGTACTGGAAGGCTCAGGCCAGGTTCTGGTCAGAAAGAACCACCAGCAAGTACTAACAGCAATGGCAGGGTTTTGGGGGTTTGTGGAGGTTTTTTTGTTGATTTAAAAAAGAAGACCCACAAAAACACAACTTAACTGACCAACCAAACAGAAAAAAAAAAAAAAAAAAAAAAAAAACCACAAAAACCCCCAACCCCTCTTGCATGTTTGTGTTTTGGTATTGGGTTTTTTTTGTTTTTGTTTTTTCCTGAACTGCTGAGTAATTTGGGTTGAGATACATATCCTCTCTGTATTTGTGAAGTGTTAAGTGCTCATTATGAAGAGCTCTTGATCTTACATGCCTCTGCAGCCTGTGCTTTGTAACAGTTCCACCACTTGCAGCTGAAATCCAAACCTGTATTCCTCCTCCTGGTTTTGATTTGTAGGTGTTTCATCTGCACTTCCAGGGGCTGGCTGGGACCTACTGCAGAAGGGCAGAAGTGCTGAGTGGAGCATACGTCAACTGGTTTCCTAATCTGGCTGCTAACAGGAAATACTGACACTCTCACAAGAAAGCTCGTTCTCGCTGTCATCTCAGCTTACCTTGTAAGTTCAGGCTGACTACAAGGTTCAAGGAAAGGGGGTTTAACTGAATCCAGCCTTCAAACTTACTTTAAGCTGACTGGTGAGGAAGTTTACACAAGGTTGAAGCTCAATTACTCTGTGTGTAGGTGTCTGAAAATTCAGAAAGAAATTTATCCCTTTCACGTGAGATGCTGAAGGACTTTCCCGCTAAACCTCTTATTTCTGCTCCCCAGATCTTAGACCAAACAGATTTTTGCTTAAACGTGGCTTACATTTCTGACATAAAAGCCATTAATTTCTGTTATGCTCTTCCCAGGCTCTCTGCTTCTTCATCCCACTTGGACTTAAGTGGGGAGGAGCATGTGAGTAAGAAAGAGTGGGAAGAACTGGCATAACCCTGGGTGGTTTGCACATGGTGAAGCTTAGCTGGTGATGATGGTGGTGCTGAGGACCAAAAGCATTTGCCATTAGTGAGGTCTTTGGGAGCAGGGAACCTCTGTTAGATGGCATTGCAAAAGGATAGAAACTCATGGAAAGGTAGCAGGGTTGGGCTAAATGGAGGGTCTAGGTAGTGCACAGCACATTTAGAGGACTGCTTTCTAGCAAGAAATTTCTTCAGCTGTCGTTGTGGCATGAACTAATTCAGAATTGAGCTGACAGTTTGTTTCGTGGGGCCTATACGACACCTGCTGTGAAAAGGTGCTTCACACAGCAAGGCAATTAATAACCCAACTTTTGTGAGCTCTTGGCCAGAGTCTGAGGCCGTATTTTCCTAATAACTCTAAAATATGTTTTGTTTTCATGTATTTGTGGATATTAGGTTGAACCTTTCCTACTGTCAGGGATTTCTGAAGCCTTAATTGCTTTTGCAACTTAATTGCCCCTGGAATGAGCTCAGGAATTAGCTTTTTGCAAATGGGAAAATATTTGAGCTGTTATGGCTCTAAAACTATTATTTTTAGACCTAAATTAAGGTGGGGGAATGAGATGCTGATAACAATCACGGTTTCAATATTATTACACTAGAATGCACTAGGAATTACAGGATTAAATACAGCCTAAAATGAATCAGAGAACATGTTCAAAATGAGTAGTCTTGAGATTACATACCCAGGACATTCTCCCATGCCATCTTGATGTTATTGATCCTTGTTTTAATACAAAAGTCTTATTGACAGGCCTTGTTCCACTAATAATTTTGTTGGGTTTATATGCTAAAAAGACTGGCTTTATTGAAACCATATGGGAAACTTAAGGTTTGTATTGTTCTCTCATCTTAAAGAAAAAAAAAATTGAGAAATTGAATAATGACCTAATTGGTTTTAGCAGCTTCTCTGCCAGCATGAGGAGAATTCATGTGGTATGGCTTATCATTGGGGGACCTCAACCATTTTTGATCGCATTAAAGCTCTTGGAAGCAATACAGTAACACCTTGCAGTACTGAGGCATGTGCACAATACAGGTTTCAGCAGACACAGCTTAAAGCACAGCAGTTGTGAGTGTGAAAACTCAAGCATAGCAAATTAGCAGTTTTATTTTATACTCAAGTCATTACTCAAAGATGGAAAACTATGCTAGAAAAGCACAGCATGTGATAAAAACGAATGTTATTTTTATTCCTAGGAAAAAAGTTTCATAAAATGGTTATTAGTGTTGCAATTCTCATTAATTACTGATTTGTTTAAAGGACTGTTCTCATATGTGATGGTCCCTCTGACAAGGCAAACCACCAAAAAACCCCCAAACTGATCCATCAGTCAAAAAAGTCTTGCAGTTAAAGCTAATCATTTTGCTTATGTAGGTCCCTCAATCAGCTTTCTACCAAGACTTTTTAGTTTGTGGGGTCTGCATAAGTTAATATTTTGAGGCCCTGCAGAAATGTAATATATGGTTCTTTAATTAGAAGCTGTCAAAATGTGTATGTACAACAGGACCTAACTAAGATTACACTGGGGGGGAAAAAATAATATCTGAACCTGAATGGAAACATGTGGTGTTTGTTCTAGTGAAACAACCAGAAACTTCCCCACAAATCAGTCTCTAGATCCTGCTTTGCTTTTCTTCTCTCCTGATTATCTCTTTACAATGTGAATGGGGCTGTTCCTTGCTGGAGACCACAGAAATCCTTTAGTCTTTCTGGGAGAAAATATATATACATTCAGCTCAGAGGCAGAGGCAGAAGAGTTAGCTGGACCATCCTGGGCCAAATAGGTGAATCTGGAGCCCTCCTGGGGATTTTGGGGAGAGGATGGGGGAAGAAATGAAGGGTCAGGTACTGATTGCCTGAGTTGGTCCTGTATCTGAGACCTTCCAATACAGTGCTGAACACAGGGAGAGGAGAAACACTCCTGATGTGTGTGTATACATGCTCAAGCATGCCTTGACTTTACTTGGAAATACAAATGTCTGATCAAACTGATCCTGCTGCAGAGCAGAAGTGGAGGCTAGCCAACATGCGGAGGTCTTCTCCTAGGTGTTGGAGACACCATGGTTTGTATCGCAGCCACCATGAGAACATGCTTTGGTTCAGTTAATCCTCCAAGAATCTTCCCCATTTAAGCAGATGGAGTTGTTCTGGGTTCCTGATGACAGTGGTTTGGCCCAATTGGACCTTTCAGCAACCTCCCACCCCTTCCTACCATGGTTCCAGGCAGGCCACTGGTGGGTCCACTCCCCTGTGTATTGGGAGTGGTTATTACAGCCTCTTCTGCTATCAGTGTGTTCCCAAATGAATGCAGCATTGTGCAAAACCAGCATTAACTGCTTCAGGCTCCGTAATGAGATGCTGGTTCTACTGGCAGTACACCATTTCTGTCTCTAAAGGATAAGTAACATCATTTCTGGGAACTCTGAAAGCTAAAGCATATCTGGCTCTGACAGGGGCAATCAGGTTTATATAATTTTCTGACAGACAGTTAAGCTTAAAGCTGTAAAAACTGAAAATATACTGTCAAGTAAAGTTAATATTTTAGAAGCCCAAGGTTTTATGAGGCAAGGCACAGACCTCTTTTCTTGCAAAGATGCTGAAGGGTGTGTTTGGATTTGACTCGACTATGACTTACAGGCTTCAGTGTGTATGCAACGAGAGTGAGCACCAGTTATTCTCACTTATAGCTGGAACAATAAGTATGTTTTAAACTCGCTAATGCAGGGGACATGATATGAAAGGAGTTAAAAGCTGAGGCTGGGCCATGACTTTCCAGCCAGTGCACTGCCCTGAAGGTGTCCAGAACGTAAGGAAGTTCCTTGTTAGAGTCTTATGATGTTTTAACAGAATAATTTAGCAATTCCTTGAGTTTTGGCATAATGTCTCAAACCTAAGGTTTAGCTAGTGCCTGTAGGTACTAAAGCCAAGGAGGTATGTGTAGGCTGAACTTAGTCTGTTACAAATAATTCTTGCACCCCTGACTGTCTATGTCTTGCTAGAAGGGTGAGTTGCTTTATGCTTCTTAGCTCTGTGTTGCAAGTCATAAAATGGGATGGTGGAATACTTTAGTCAAAGAGAAGACTGCTGAAAGCAATGCCAGCAAGCTCAGGTTTGTGCTGTTGAAAACGCTACCAACAATGTGGCTTCTGTCTGATCACACCCTGGAGATATGCATGGTACCCCTGATGTGCACCAGTGACTGCAGAGCTCTGGGGCCCAAACAGAAATATTTTTAACGTGGTCTGACTTTAAGTCATGATACAATAAATTCAGATCTGGAGATGCCAAGCAGTCTTAAGACACTTGATGTACTTGTTAAATCTTTTTGCTGCTGGGTCTTCATAATTAGAAGAGAGTTTCTGTAGGTCAGGTGGGTTTGTCATGCAAGTATTAGTGCAGGATCAAAACTGGCAGGTTTTTGCAGCATGTTCTGTGCTCTTGATACCGTATTGTCCCAAGTTCAAGAGTCATTCATACCTTTCCTCCCATTTGAATGTCGTGTAGGATGAGGACAAAAGCTTGAAGGTCTCTGTCCAGGTGAAGAATGCAAATAATAATGTTCTTACTTAAAACCTAAAAAAGCGAACCTGTTCTTCTGAGTAACAGAGATTGCGCTCCAATTGTAATTCTTCAGAAAATTGTGCTACTTTAGGATATTTTTGCTGGAGACAGGCTTAGGATATTTTTGCTGGAGATAGGCTTTAAATCTAATTTTCCCATCTTCTCGTTTTTACAAAATAATTGTATCTGCTTGTTCTACATTCAAGTGACTCTTCAGTGTAAGGATTTAACCAGGGATGGTGACTGTAAACTTATGTAAAGACAACAGACATCCTTTCCCCCTGCAAAAATAAACTACTATTTTTTTTTAAATTAAGTCATTTTGAAACCTGAATGTTTCCTTAATTCTTTAACACCTCTTTCATTAGATACTACACTAAATAAAAGAAACAAGTAGGTAGGACATCAGCAAAGGAGGTTGCAAAAGGAGGAAGGTGACAGAATTAGATTATCAAAATACTTTAAAAAGATATTTACTACTTCAGATGTAGATATTCCACATGCCTAGTCCCTATTTATCCATCCAACAGGAATGTGTCATTTTAGAGGTTTGTCCATTTGAGTTAAATGTCTTCATTTACCCTTTTGTGCCGAGGAAGTGGGGTTAAATAGGTTCCTGTAGAGAATAAGGTAGTTCCCAGAGTTGTGATGCTCTTCTAGCAGACTGTTTAGAGGGAGCAGCTAATAAAACCAAACCCAAACCCCCAAACAGATTACAGGAGGAAGATGAGCAAATGAAAGAATTCTCTCTCACACTAAAATGCTCTTGCCTTTATTATCCTTTCATTTAGTGCAGTAGGGGCTTTTTTGATGTTTATTCATGAGTGCTTATGAAATAACAGAGAAAGAAGAATTCTGGTGAAAGGATAAATGAATGATTGCTCTTAAAAGACCAAGGGATTAATAATGGTAGCTTTGCTTGGCAATACTTTTCTAGTTTGTAGAGCACCAGTTTGTATAGTCTTTCAGTGGGATACAAATCTTTGATGATCTCTGTGCTGGATGTATATTTGTCTGGGTAAATATTTTGCTTAGGTTTCAGATATATATTTGGTTTGGTTGAGTTTTTTGCTTGGTGGTGGTGTTTGCAGTCATTCCAGAAATTAGTGGCTCAGCTAGTGATTTCAGCATGTTATATAGTGAAGATGAGATGACATTACATCTGTATGTAATCCGCAGGGCTTATGTACAGAAAGCTGTAATGTTAGTGAAGCTGTGTCAGCTTAGATCAGGGGAAAATCTTCCGATTAACCAAGTGGAGCCCTGTTGCCTCACAGGAATTTTTGGTCAAATCTTTTTATCCATAAATTTTCTGTTTACTATCGGTTTTGTTATATATCCCTCTGTTTATAATCTCTTGCTTAGCTTTTTTTATGGGTACTTTAATAACTCTTTTTGAATCTTGTACTGCTTTACAAGTAATTCACAATTCCCTTTCCATCAAGCAGTTATTGGGCATTTTTACCGATAACATACATACAGTCTCCATGGGTTTCACTGGATATTGCAGGAGGTCATAAAGTTTAAATATAGCCCACCTCTTAGTCGTAAGAGATGGGACTGAGTGTTAGGAAGCAACTGGACTCTCTGTTTGGATCCGTTCTGTTGATAATAATGACAAGCCTGCTCCTCTGTTCTTACTATCCAGAAAATCCAGGCTCCAGAAGTCTGAATCCAGATGCTAATGATGTAAGTTGGTCTCTTTCTAAAACTGAATGTGTATTACACCACAGCAGTGGAAGCCCTTCAATAACTACTTGGTGAGATTCCCTATGTGAACCTGGCATGAGTATATTTGACACTTCCTATTTCTAATTGCTAATATTCAGCAACATGTTAAAAATAGTCCAGAGGCTTTGTCCTGTGTGCCCTACAGTATGTTAAGCCTTGTTTAGGCTTACTGCAAAACTGTAATCAGAGTTCTTGTAGCCTGAGGGAATTTTCTCGCGTTTCTTAATTTAATTAAACATTTCCCATTAAGTTTAATTATATGTTAAGATGGAGAATTTCTCCTGACCCTACAATAATAAGGGTTTACAAACTGAAGTACAATTTTCACAGATTTTTTTCTTGACATCATCTTGTTTGATAGAGTGAATAATTAACAAAGATTTTAATTCTGAGTTCTTGTGAAGTTTGTTTCTACTTATCTCCGCCCAGCTGGCTGGAAGCAAATGAAAGACAGGTCTCCACAGTGCACTTATTAGAAACAATGACCACGTCTGCACTGTCTACTCTTATCCAGTAGTTGCATGTTTGTACCAGTGCAGTGCTCATGTAAAAATCCTGCCAAGTAATCACTTTTGGGGAATTTTCCATTCTCTGTTTTGAGGCCACGTTAACCAGACTGTAGTGAGTTCATGCCACATCTTTGTGCACTGACAGCAGTGGACAATTTGACTGTCAGTGCATGTAAGTGCATGTAATATAAATAGCTGTGCAGGTAGCTATGCTTATCTTAAGTAAAATGCTAAAGTATCATGTGAAAGCTCTGTTGGTGTCTTGCAAGAGTAGTGCTGCAGTTTTTTCATCAATAACGAAGTATTTCCATATTTCTACTCAGTGGGATTACACTTTTTCCCATTTTTATGTGAGGGTGACTGGAACTGCGGAGGGCTCATTGATCCTTTGGGCAGAAGATATTTCATATTGCTCTTTAAAGCTTTGCATCTCTTGGGGCTTTTTGCGTGTGTGTGTTACAAACAGCTTACTATTTAAAGGAAAAAAAAAAAAAGAAAAAGTGGCACAGGAACTGTACATCCCACATGCTAAATACAAGTATGCTGAAGGGATTTCATAAAGGCTGTTTCTTTAGTCTCCCAGCTGGCTTATGATAGCACAACATGAAATTCTAGAAAGAGCAGAGTCCCATCAAGATCACATCTGTTCAAATTGCTTGCTTTTTAGTTTCCACAGTGAAGTTCATAAATATGAAAGGGAAGAAGGCTCACGTTTCTGTCTGATATACAGCACACTTTATGGTGTAAAAAATTACTGTAACTATTTTAGTCAAATACATTATTCTGGTATGACCTGGATATAAACACTGTAATTTTACCTTTTATGTAAACAGTTTTCACATCAAAAAAAGGTTTGTTTTACAGTTTTTCTATGCACAGAAAAAAGTGCTATAGATGGTAAGTAACCTCCAGGCTGTGTTGATTTCAGTAGATTTTACTATAAATTGTGTTTATAAAGCAAGGAGGCTTTGAGCCATCCCACCTTCCTTGCTCTTCCCAGGTCAGCTACTCACAGCAGCAAGGAAAATATTCAGAGGCCACTTGAAAGCCCATTGTCCCTGTGGAGATGCTGTATCCTCCCCATGGTCTGCTGGGCATGTGGGGCCTGGGCTACTGATTTGAGGCATTGCATTTCAGTGGAAGGCTGAGCTTGGACCTGATTGTCCTTGCAGCTTCATTTACAGGTGGAAATTTTGCAGATGAGAAGTACCAGACCAAGTCCTTTTACCTTTAAAAGTTATCCTAGCCCATTGAAAGATTTTCATAGGCCACATCACAGAAGCAGATTTGCTTTACAAAGTGTGTCTGTGCTTTGCAAGTTACATGTTTGGTGCCATACTTAAAGCTTTCAGGATCAGCAGATTAGAGCCTCATTGGGTATACACTGCTCTGAGCACAGCGTTCCCATCTCTTGTGAATTTATCATGGTTTTTATGGTACTTTTTTTTCCTGTGATCTTGTCTTGCTGAATCAAGTCAAGAAGTCTGTAGCCCCAAAAGAGTTGATTGGAAATCACCTTACATTGAACACACAGAGTTAAAGAAAAAAAAAAAAAAGAAAAGGAAAAAAGTACTAGGTTTTACTTCCTTTCTTTTCTCATTTCCTTTAAATTTGAGTGTGTGTGTGTGTGAAGCCGGTCTCTTTATTTTACTGCCTAACTTGTAATTTTGGAATAGTTATAGTTGGCAGCACAGGGATGGGTAGAAAAATTCAAAGGATTAATGTGATTCCAGGAGAGAATAGATAGTTCATTGCCAGGGAGGTGTGCCAAGAGTTGTCAAAGAATCCTAATGAAAAGTCTGTTTTCATAAGAAAATGAGTAGATGCAAATTCACAAGGTCAACCAATCCGTTGAATAAGAAGATCCTGATTTTATGTGATCATTTCTCAGGGCAAGTCCTCCTATAAGGTTCTTGTGGGGGTTGTTTCTGCCTTTAGCTCCTGTCCTTTGGAAGGATAAACACTGAGTTATATCTGTTGGTGTTTGGATTTGTAGTTTAAGAACTGATAATGAGAAATATGGCTTTTCCACCCTGCTTAGCAAAGAGCAAATGCTGCATTTAGTTACACTTTATATATGTCTTTTGATTGAAAATACAGTAAGAGAATATTTTAAGTTAAATACTGTCAAGCTCCTAGTAACTCTTTTTATTTTTTGAAAACTAACATTATGTTGGTTTCATATTTTGCTAAAAAAATGAGAAAATTTCAACTGAAATAGAATACAATCCTTGCAAAGTATTTAGATGGGGTGGGGTGGGGAAAGTATTTTCTTGATATAAACTGGGAAGTCAGCAATGAACATACAAGTTCTTTTTGTAATGAAGCCTGCTCTTAAAGATTGAGGCTACCAGCTTTTTACTTAAAAAAAAAAAAAAAAAAAAAAAAAAAAGGCATTGGTGCTGCATTTGCTGTTGTAATAAATCTTTTTGTTCTGGTGCATTAAAGATGGCTTTACAATTCCAGATCTTTCCCAATATGCCATGATCACAGGCATACTTCATCATGGAACTAGCTATCATCACACATTCTTGAGCATCAGGGAAATACCCCAGCGTGTTATCAAATTTTACTGACTAGGTATCAGGACAGGTTAGTTTAGTGCTCATTTCTACTGTATTCAGATGACTTACTGGCATCGGACCAAAATTTCTTCATCAGCATTCAGCACTGCTCCTGAAGCATGAGAGAAAGGAGACGCAGAACAGGGAGTATATACAACTCAACCCAGAGAATATCTTATTTCTTAACTGAGATATTCTCGTACCACTAGTTGACCTCTGCCATATCCCCTTCATTTTACCTGTGTGGAAGCAGCGTACAGGAAAAGAAGTGGCACTGGAAAAAGGACATCATGCCAGAACTGCATGTAATGTCTAGTAACTATACATATTTCCTTAGCGCCATAGCATACCTCCACCATCTCTGTTAGGAATCCCCTTGAGGTGTGATTCAGGCTTTCTAAAGATGTGGGATGGTCTTTGCATCCTGGCTAACTGTGGTGTCTCCAGTAACTATACATATTTCCTTAGCGCCATAGCATACCTCCACCATCTCTGTTAGGAATCCCCTTGAGGTGTGATTCAGGCTTTCTAAAGATGTGGGATGGTCTTTGCATCCTGGCTAACTGTGGTGTCTCCAGAGGCCAGTGAGATCAAGGATAGATGCAGTGTATTGCCCCTGCCCCTTCCCAGTGTCATGGAGCAAACAAAAAACATACAGTAAACAACTGTGTAGAAAGGCTAACCAGTGCATCATGGACCAGCTTAGTAGCAGGAAAGCACATGGAGGAGGGAGAGCTCAGGACAGACTGAACAGGACCGAGCGCAGATTTCCTGAGGCAGTGGTAAGGGATGTCAAGCAGAGACTCTGGGTGGGCAGGATGGTGCATTGTGGAGCAGGTTTGGAGTTGGAAGGACCCAGTGCTGCTCAGTGGCTGTGTCAAGTTGCAGTGAGTGTGGTGCTTTTCTTGGCCAGTCAGAGAGCCCATTGGCAAGGTAGGAGGGCCTGTAATAAACATTGACTGGGTAGCAACCCGTGTAAGAGGCTAACAACATTATCTCCTTCAAGGAAACTTTAAGGGATGTCTTCCGAAGGCGCAAAGGCAGGCAAGTTTCACATAATTGCTCCTAGCTGTTTTCTTCTAAACAGCTATGGACCTTAAGCAGGGAGCTAGCAGGGGTTAAGATATTCTGCATGGATGTGCAGCATATCAACAGTAGCAAAAATGTCCTTTCAGCATGCTTGGTTCGGTGTCGAGTCCAATGAAAACATTGAAAAGACATTTAGACATGAGGTCTGCAACCAGTCACATTGCCTGGGTTTCTTCCCCAACTAAGACAAGCTTTTATATTATTGTTAATTTTACTAAGTGTGCTAGCAGCCATCATTTCCCCATGTGTGTAAGCAGAGAGCGTGGGAAGAGTCAGGTCTGCGTCTGACAGAGCATGCAGGCAGTACCTACCCAGAAAAAGATAGTTGGTTCTCAGAGTGGTTGAAAACTGAGAAGGTCCTTTGCTACATGTTTCGGATAGAGGAGTTGAACCTAGTCTGCTAAGGCTTCGATTTTCCATGTCCCTCCTCTGCTGTTTTTTTAAGTTAATTTTGATCTGGTTTGTTAGATGCAATTTTAAACTCACGACACAGAACTTTTCTAAGGGAGCTTTGGAAGCTGTTTAAAAATTGGTATCACAAACCTATAGGACTAATAATTGGAGTGGTTTCTTGAAAGTGATGAAATCAAATTAGCTACCCAATTTGCCTAGGATTTTCAAGTGGTGAAAAAAAAGGCACTCCTATTTTTGTCTGTGATCACTGCCTTGAAGATAAATGACTTTGCTCCCTGCTGCAGGCCAGTGTACATAGCCTCAGACACTATACAATATTTTTTTTGTTTTGTAATTGATTTTTTTATTAGAAATTTTCAGAACAATTTCAAACCCAAATATTTTCCCTCTGCCCTTTTATTTCTTACTTGCTCTCTGGCTGATTTGGCTGTCAGTATAGAACACTGACAAATAAATCATTGTCAGGACTCAGTCCCCCAGTGCATGAGAGTCATGAGTCCCAAACTAACCCTGCAGTCATGCAAAGGTCCTTACTTTATAGCTTTATCAAAGCTTGCTGACTTTGCAGCATCCCATAGTGAAGGCAAACATGTGACATGAAAGACAGTATTTTCTGTACCTAAAAACACTAGACACAAAGGTGCTGTACAAATACAGTATTTAATATGGGCAATGTGACTTCTTTTGCAAGGCATGTGGTGTGGCGGGTTAAGCATTGCAGAGTGAGCTGAGTGACCATCCTGTTAGGATGTCAGCGTGACCCTCAGTGAGCAAATTCCTGTAAGCACATCTCAGCTTCCATTCTTGTTTCACGACAGAGTTGCTACGTTATTTGGCATGAAGAGCAGGCTCTTAATGTTGGGCATTCCTACCTATATGATTTCATGCACACAGCACAAATAGTGCTGATAAGATGTAATGGAAAAGTCTCTCTGACAGTCTCTGGGCCCATTTCTGTGGCTCAGTGCTTGCCCTCAGAGGAATGGAAGGTTACAGGATGTACTGCATCTCATAACTCCACTGACCATCTTTGAGGGTTTTGCTAGAACCTCAGAAGATACCAGTTTATTGCTAAATAAACGTGAAACTTGCTAAATAAAAGCCTTTTCCCCTTTGCACAAACATTAAAATTTCAGACCTCACACCCTGCAGTGGAAAGCTTTAAAATACAAACGTGTTTGGTGAAAGTAGACAAAAACTAGCAAAGCCTAAACTTCAACTTTAGCTGATCACGTGGTGCAAAAGCAAATGAGTATTTGGAAACTTTGTGTGATGCTGTCTCAGCTTAAGCATAGTAGTGCTGATTTTATGGGGTCTATGAGTTCCTGTGTGCTGTAATCTTTTAACATTTTTAACTTCTTGATGTACTGCAGACATTTGTAGTGAGCAGAAGGCATCAGATGTAGGATAGTGAACTTCTGAACTGCTGCTAAAGCAAAATGTGCTACACTGTAGAGTGAAAGGTGATGCCACAGCCAGCCTTGGAAATATCACTTCATTTAGTTTTTCAAGGATAAGAAACAGATGAGAGTGAACCACTCTTTTTTTTTTTTTTTTTTTTTTTTTTTTTTCTTTCCCAAGTTACTTTCCTCGCTAAGGAAAAGAGTAAATTCACCTTTCAAATCAATTAGAAATCAGTCCTAGCTACTTGCTGGAGGAAAGCCAAAGAACAAATGTATGAACATTAGAAGTGTAGAAAAGTATGCTAATATGACTGTAAGTTTGCAGAAAGGTAATCAAAATAAAGCTAGAGGGGACAGAGAGACAGCAAAGACATGAGAAGACAAGCAACTTCCACAGAGTTCCTCTAACAGATATCAAGTATACATTCTTAAAAATGGCGAAATCATCTTTGCCCACATGTTATCAGTAAATGTGAGTTTTAATAATTAATTATATGTGATCACTCTTTTCTTTCTCTTTGCAGGGAGAGCAACTCTAAAAAGAAAATGAAATATTCTTGTAAGGAAGGTGTTTTTCTAGTGAAAAACAAATAGAAACAAGTAGAGATTTATTATTTTCTTTAATTTTTTTGAATGTTGGATTGTTGTGGTGGTTTTTTCTGGTTTTGTTTTTGGTGCGGTGGTGGGGTTTTGGTGGTGGGTTGGTTGGGGTTTTTTGGCAAGGTTAGGGAGAATTGTCTCGTGATGGAGTGATCTGTGTTTGGCACCCGTCATGCAGCGTCACAGTTACTGTAGTGTTAACAGATTAGGTAGCAACGTGTTGGAATAAAACTTTAATCTCCTAATCAGTCATTGGTTGGGTTGAAATCAGTGGAGTCACAACGGACGTAAAATTGAGTGTAATCAGCAAAAAGGGAGTCAATGGTGTACATGACTGAACGCAGTACTCCAAAAGACAGATGGCTGGTGAGTGGTGTCTCTACTGCACAGTGCCTTTTGGTGCCCTTCTCCTGATCATCCATGCTTGGGAATGTATGAATATCTTGTTTCCCTTGCTACCTCTTACCCAGGTCTCTCTTTGAGGACATTCAGTATATATACCTTAGAAGTAGAACACGTATGCAACCTGTGAAAATTCCTAGGAGAACCATGGAAAGAACTGGGGTGGTAATATGATTGGAAGATGACAAACTCTCATGTCAAACTTGCTGAAAGAAAAATGTTGCAAATTCAGAACAAAAGTGAAAATTCAGAAAAAAAATGTGGTCTAGGAGTAAAAATCCCATTTTGTTGGTAGTACTGTTTCCGTTCTGCATTTTGGAAGATTTTCCTGGAGATACATAATTAGATGCCTGAAAAAAGGTTTTAGTGTCTGACCTCAGGTCCTGTAATTGACGTGTTATGCTTATGAGTACTTAGAAAGGAATCATAGAATGGTTTGGGTTGGAAGGGACCCTGAAGATCATCTAGCTTCAGCCCCCCTGTCATGGGCAGGAACACTTTCCACCAGGTTGCTCAAAGCCCTATCCAGCCTGGCCTTGAACACTTCCAGAGATGGGGCATCCACAACTTCTCTGGGCACCTGTTCCAGTGCCTCACCACCCTCATAGTGAAGAGTTCCTTTCTAATATCTAATCTAAATCTACCCTCTTTCAGTTTAAAACCATTACCCCTTGTCATGTTGCTACATATCCTTGTAAAGAGTCCCTCTCCAGCTTTCCTGTAGGCCCCCTTTAGGTACTGGAAGGCTGCAATAAGGTCTCCATGCAACCTTCTCTTCTCCAGGCTGAACAGCCCCAGCTCTCTCAGCCCGTCTTCACAGGAGAGCTGCTTCAGCCCCTTGATCATCTTTGTGGCCCTTCTCCAGACATGTTCCAGCAGGTCCATGTCATTCTCATGTCGGGGGCTCTAGAGCTGAAGGCAGCACTCCAGGTGGTATCTCATGAGAGTAGAGTAGAGGGGGAGAATCCCTTGACCTGCTGGCCATGCTTCTTTTGATGTAAGATATGGTTGGCTTTCTGGACTGCAAGCGCACATTGTCAGGCCGTGTTGAGTTTTTTTGTCACCAGCATCCCCTAGTCCTTCTCAGAGCTGCTCTCAATCCATTCCCTGATGCTAAAACAGTACCTGTTTTAGCACCAACCTTGAGGAATGGTACTTGTCACTGGTCTCCACTTGGACATCAAACTATTGACCGCAACTTTGAGTGCAACTATCCAGCCAATTCCTTATCCACCAAGTGGTCCATCTGTCAGATCCATGTCATTCCTGGTTAGAATGTTGTGCAGGATGGTGTCAAATGCTTTGCACAAGTCCAGGTAGAGGACAACAGTTGCTTTTCCCTTATCCACAAGCATTGTAATCCCACTGTAGAAGGCCACCAAATTTGTCAGGCACAATTTGGTCTTAAGGAAGTATGCCTGTGGATGCATTTCTTTTTAGGATGACTGCCTGTGCCTGTTTGCCATCTTATTTCTGATTCTTATGCCCCTTCAATATTGAGCATGAGTCCCTTGCCTTCCCTGTAGGGAGAGATAGATGAGCAGAGATGTAAATGAACCTTCTGTAACTCTTGCACAGGATTTCATAGTCTGTCACAGAGGAGCAATCGTCTGTCACATTAATATGGCTCTTATTACAGTATTTATGTCAAAACCCCTGTCTTTCATCATTTTCATTAACATGAAAAGTAAGGTTTTAACAACTATGGTAATAGGTAATAATGTAGCATTAGAACATAAATCTAGTAACGATACAGATACCCATGAAATGACAGGGAGATGTTGTAATTTGCTTCCAGCACTTATTTTGGGGACAGATTTGTGTAGGTTACTTAATTTTTAGTAAGTATTCCCTATAATTATCAGCACTAACAGGAACGCTCGGCAAAGAAGGAAAAGAAAACTTTGGATTGTAATTAAAGATGAGAGCTAGCAGTTACAGTTACAAATGACAAGCTTTCCAGTGGTGCTCAGCATGTGTTCCCTTCCTAATTCTGACTGATGTGTCTAAATGTTATGTTTACAGGAGTGTTTGTTGCCAGAATCCGTGGCTCTGGTAAAACAAGGACATTTTAAAACCAGTGTGTTGTTCACAGGCACAGGTAGGCTAAACTTCATCTGAAGTGAACCAGATCTTTGAGTTAAATACTTTAATTGTTAGAATATGCTTTATTACTCTCAGAACTGTGAAGGCACTTTGCAGAGTCAGTGCAGGCCTCCTTAAATAACTGAAGGAGAAATTGGTCAAGAAAATTTAACCAAACAGTTGAGTTAAAGGCAATCGTTATTTGACAGCATAGGACCATTCAGTGGAACTGTATAAGGCAGGGAAAATGAAGAAAGGGACAATTTTCCTATACAGTAAGGAAAGCAAAAGGACTTTAGTTATCCAAACTAGCACTTGAACACAATGTTACAGTGAATTTGCGATGTAATGAAGTGTTTAATGGCTTTTGGTGGTCAGGAAGTTGGTTTTAGAAAACGTGGGTAAGAGTTTTAAAGACATCCAAGTGATTTACAGCATTTGTAGACTGCACAGTGCATTGTGGTGCTGAGAAGCCCCAAGCTAGCATCATCTGCTCTGGTACCGGAGCTGAACACAAAGCTGAGGACTCTTTGCAGTGCTGCTGCAGATCTAGAGCCCTGAGCCCCTGCGCTCTGTGCATACATATAAACAAGCTCAGAGCTGTCTTGAGGACTGTATGCAGCCCTGCATCACTTTCCACAAGAATAGCCAATATCCTTTGGGCATGGTGATCGGTTTTACCCAGTAGCACTGTCTTCTCTGACAGACCTCTGGAATCAAGCACCACATACTTGTACATCTAGCCATGCCACATACCTGCGACCAACTTGTGCGTGATCAGGCAATGCTTCTCTCTGGGACTCCCACCTCCTAGTTTTCAGATCTATAAGTGATGATAGGATATTTTTTTTTTTTCTCTGCTGATCTAATGCTTGCAGAGAGCCACTGCAATTTCCCACATTGTGGTTTGAGAGCAGGCTCCATCACTGTTTTCTGCACTGTTTTCCTGGTCACGGCTTCCACATACTAAAATGTGTTGTGCCTCCTTAAAAAGAAGCTGGCAGCATGAGGTTTGTCTGCATGAAGATGGTGAGGGTCCATAAAGTGGGATGTGAATTTACTGCGTGTGAGCTTGTGCACTTTCTTAACCTGTGCAAATCCCTGCACCTGGCAGAAGGACACTGCCTGCCACCATGAGCATCTGGCCAGTCCGTTCAGCAACTGTCCTGGGAGTTTAGGCTCCATCTCGGTGCACCTAACTGTTCAAGCAGACCTCTGGTTAGTGACAAGCTGTATTTGTCAACTGCAGCCCTTTTTTTCCTGCTTGTGAGTTAATCAGTCATTGTCACTTGTGTAACTGAACTGATTGTTACCAGTGATTTGTGATACAGAACTTTTTGTCTGGTAGAGATCAGAGCAATCTGCAGATCAAGGTGAGTGCTCTCATCCCCACTTAACTGATGCGAAAACAGCAATGAAAAATAATTTCTGAAAAGCAGCAGAGCTGATGGTTAGCCAAGGGGAATAAAATCCTGTCTCTTACCATCCCTACGGATGCTTCATAAATTTCAAGTGTGTATAATGTGCAGTTTAAGACATGTTTTGATATATATCCTTTTGACAGAAAAATCATAGCCTATTTTTGTGTTTCCAGGTAGGTTGAGCCTGCTTCTTAAACTGAAATTTCCAGTGTAAATATTCATGTTCACAAAAACAAATTCCACTTATTTAAGTATTCTGCAGTAGCTGTACATTAAAGCACATAGTCTTGCCTGGTAGCTTGCTCACTCAGCATTCACAAAAAGAGTTTGCAACCTGGAATTGGATACAGTCAAAGTAATTTCATGTGAGGTAGACAAATAATTGTCTGTGCAGTAGTTACCATCACTTTACCTCATTTTCAAAATCAGAGTTCAATTCCACGTGAATAATGAACCATCTTCTGTTATCTCTATTGTCTTTGTTTCAATGCAGTAGATAAGTCATGAACACAGGGAGCACAAGAGTCCAGGCTGTCAGCTGGTGCCAGTTTGTGCCTGGGGAGAATCTGGCTCAGAGCCTGTCTCCTCCGAGTCTCTCCTCTTTGAAGCACACACAAAGCAAAAGGAATGGCTGCGTTACGCGACTAGAGAAGTCAAGAAGATAGCTGCTTATGCTGTCAAGCGCGCAAGAAGTGTTGTATGGGCAATGACTTCTCCATAGTCTGTTCTGAAATGAACTGGCAGTTTCAAGTTACTCTGATAGATGGAAGTTAAATAACTTTAGATTTGCAATGGGTTGATGCAGGTCCTACTCTCTAATTAAGCTAGACCTTCCGGCAACCACAACTTGTTCCCTGGGTTAGAAAACTTCTCCTTGCATCCACTAACTCCTGCCTATCTCCACATTCAGGAGTCATACTTGGCAGTGTAACTGTAACCTTTGGACAGTATGTGCTTGCACACACAGGTGTGCCAATCTGCTGAGATTTATACTTCCATTCCCCAGATGCATCTGCGGGGTGACATCTGCCTACTGATGGTGAAAGACAAGCAGGAATAAATGCTGCAGGCTTTTTTATAAAAATGCTGCTGCCTCTATATTTACACAGCAGTGCGGTCTGATTGTTCAAGAGCTCTGAGGCTTATCCCAAGATGATGATTTTTACATCAAAAGTAGATTAATGGAAGTCGACAGCCTCGAGTCCATCTAAACACAGTGTGAAGTGATAATAAGTATAGAATTGCTAGTCAGTAGGGTCCCATGTCACATACTCAGACTAGATAAATGATGAATATGTAATGAAATTACATAGAATTGAAACAGATGGCTCTAGCTTTTGATAAATGCATATATCTTCACAATCAAATAATAATGCCAATGTGTGGAAGATCAATTGGGATATAACAACTTTGAAAATGAAAATAATTTCTCTGCTTTCACTTTAAGATGTGCATTTAAATCAGAATCAAGCTTAATTTAATTATAACTTTTTTTTCATCATAAAATTAAACAAAAAGAAGAAAAGAAACCCCAGGAAAAAATACAGGGACATTTTCATCTTATTTTGCTTTGAACTGTAGTTATTTATCCTACTGCATATAATGAAATACCATCACCAAAAAGAAAAGACAATTATTTCCTCTCCAATAAACGTTAAGGTAGATCGATTGTCCCCACTATAAAAAGGACTAAATGAAATTCTTGACACCTTTTCAGGAAGATGTCATTTTGTTCCGAAGAACTCCAGTTATGAGCAAGCTTATAATACGGTCCACCTGTTATTGATAGGGATGTTTAATATTTTACTGAGTATTTAAGGTGCAAAGTCCTTGAGATAAATCAACCTCTTTTCTCTCTCTTGATTTTAGTATTTTACTTCAGGTACATCTTTCAAAGAATGGACGTGATTGACTAGGGACATGGTGTAAAAACTATAACTTGAAATACTGTCATTACCAAAAAGTAAAGAATTTTAAGAACAAAATAATTATGAAGCTCGTTAAATTCACAGTTTCTGCATATTGCAGATTAGTGAAAGAGTAATGGCAGCAACTCAGCACATAATTCTGCACAGTGGTTGTGTATTATCTGAATTACTGTCACTTCCTTTGAATTTAAAGTCGTTGCTGGTGTAGATAAACAAATATATCTGTCCCTCATTTGCATGGGATTTAGGATATCTTTGGGTGAAGTGGAAGTAGCTTGTGCTTTTCTGCAGTTGATCAGCCAAATTTTGAGTAGTAGTTATAATGAAAAAAACCCAGCTGAGAGCTGATGTGTTAGGTACCATACCAATACACAAAAAGGATATTACAGGTATGAAGAGTTTATAATCTCTTGTCTTCAGATGAGATTTCCTGAGTTGAGAAGGAGGAAAAGGGGCACAGAATGGAGAAGCAGCTTTACTAAAATGTGTAAAAGTCCTCTTTGCTTCATGGCTGTCTGTGGTGCTCTCATAGGAAAAGCTTTAGGTGAGACAGTACCTTGTGTGGCTGCAGAGATCCTGAATCAGCAGCTGGCACAAGAGAAGGTAAATCAAGTTTAGCCTGCAGTTTGGCGCTCAGCACATAAATTGCCTTGATGTCTTCTGGAGAGCAAGGGAGGAGAATATGTGAGTTAATGCAGTGGCCTTGCTTGTGGGGTATGCCATTTATACTGTCCTGAGGAACAAACAAATGAGGTTCAGAGCAGCAGGCTCTTTTTGCATGTCTATTGGTAGAAAAAGTATCAGATTCCTTTTGCATTTAGCACTATCTATGCTCAAGAAACAGGTGTTCCCTCAAATTTATGTGTTTTTGCAAAACCTTTCAAATGCAGTAGGAAGCCTTCTTTCAATTTTAGCAGTCTCTGCAGGCAGTACGAATACTGCCTACTGCCGTGTGTTGGCTCGCAGTGGAAGTGGGGCAAAAGCCTTGCTCCTCTCAAGGAGGAGAGCACTGATGTTCCCATGGGAAACCCTTGTTCATGTAGTAAGAATTTCTGCCTGGAAGGGTGCTGGCTGCAGAGCCGTCACAACAGGTCTGCATCTCCATACAGTTTGCCACCTCCTCAGCGCTTCCAAAAATCACTTACAGCTTCCTCCAAGCCAAGTTACCGGGAGCTGGAGGATCCCTGATAATGCTTAAGCACCTTAGCACTCTCTGAGCAGGAATTCTTGGCATTTGTCTTTTAAGTGGAAGGATCGCTGTCGAAAGCGTAGCGGTATCAATATTTGCCTTCAGCGTGCATTCACGTGGAGTCATTGAGAATCTGGTATGACATCTAAAGAAAGCCAATCACTTTGTGATACTGCCTCAGGAGAAAGTTTTTCTGTGCATCATAACTGTGGTAGTTTATTGATCAGAATAAGCCAACTTTCAAAGGAGAAGATAATACCATACATTTTACTGATTATATTTGTGCAGCTGTTAATCAACTGCACCACACTGAGCAAACTCCTTGGTGGTGGCAGGTGGAGAGCACTCTTTTCTTAAAGATCTCACATATTTCACTTTCTATTGATGTTTTTTAGAAACAAAACACTGTTTTCCATTAGAGCAAATCCTCATGTCCCTTACAAGCCAACAAGGATGGGGAATTCATGGTCCCTGGCCAGGCAAGACCTGCAATCCAGTTTCATGTGGCTTGTAACGATTTAATGTTATCAGGGAATTAAAATGTAGTTGGTCAAAGGTGTTAGAAGGAATTCTTGGTGCTCAGTAAGAAAAAGATTAGCTCTCTCTGTGGTGTAGCAAGAAGGAAAAATGTATGGGGAAATCCTTATTTTGGTACTTCCACTAGAGTATAGCAAAGCATGAAGAGAAGCTGCTTTTCTGACCACGGATTAGGGGTGCTATTAAAGACAGGCTATCCTATAGATGGAATTCCCAGTAAACAGGTCTTATGTGTTGTGTCTGTGTAGTGAGAGCGATCATCTGCAGGAATTAACAGAAGGTCTCGAAACACATCAGTGCTTACCACCTGTCTTTCAATGGCACGTGCACTGTTTCTGGCATTTCTCATGTATCCGCACAACTAAGACAGACCCTTCCTCTGCCCCCACCCCCAGTCACTGATACCACAATAATTTAGAGGAGGCAACAGGTCATGGAGCCTGGCAGACTGCTGTGGAAGCTGCTGCTGTGGGAATCCTAGAACTATATGGGACCTGGGCAGCTTGACCAAAAAAACCCCACCCAAACCAACAAATGCCCAGGTTTACTTGGCTCATTTGCAAGTTTGGTAGAAGGGGAAAGAGCAGAATTCATTCTAGTCTGAAAAAGGTAGATACAATAAGGTCAGGAGAACTATTAATGTGATGCTAAGTATGGTCATACTGCCCCCCCCCCCCCCCCCCCCCCCTTAAATTCAGCTTTAAAGCTGTTTAAGTAAAATTCCAATAAAGGAATTCAATAGAATTGGAAAGATAATTATAAGGCCAAAATCTCTCACACGCCACTGGAATCTTTCTCTCCTGATGCTGACCCTGGATTTTTCTGTGAAAGCGAAGAAAAAGCTTTCTTTGGTGTATTGTCATTAAAACAGAGTCTGCAAATCCTGTACTGTCAAGACAACAGCAGGATTATGTTTGAATCATAAGAACGAATAATGTGTTCTGCTTAATCACAGAAGTTACCGAGGAAAAGGATTTATAGACCGCCCTGTCCATCTCCCCTCCAGTGCAGGATTGTTCTCTCCAGAGTGCTGCTTTTGTCTTTTTCTACGCAGTGTTATATGCACCATGTGATGGATCATCGACTGCTTTACCGGGGGTCTTGCAGCAGTTCCTAAGGTGTTAGAGGGTGTAGTAGAGCCTGCTAGTTTTAAAACAGCATCAGTTGCCAGCAGATCACGTTCTCAGTGTGGACTTTGGGAAATCGCTTTATCTTAGCATGAGCTCATCTGGGGCTATCAAAGCTGGCTAAAAAGATGGGCCTTATCTTATTCTCAAGAGGTTTTCCCTGGAACTTAGTTTTCATCTTGGCTTTCTCAGTTTCATTGGAAAGCTCATCCTTATTATTTCCTTCTGAGAATTCAAAAATACTTCTCATCACTCATGTTCATAACCTCTGGTTTCTTAGTCTTTCCCTACTGTTTTGTTGATGTGGACTTCATGTGTAAAGCAGTGCTTCTCTTTGATCACATTTCAGCTTATAAGAAATTTCCTGTTAAAATCCTGTGTTTTGAAAAAAAACATTGGAGGAGGTTTTGGAATTAAAAAAAATAACAGTTCCAAAACCAAACCCCAAATTTTACTTCCCTCCCCGAAAACTGAACACTTTTTCTTTTATTTAGTCTTGTAGGGTTTTATGTATAGTATTTGGTGTTTTCTTCTTTCTTGAATAAAAGGTTGAAGAGGTTCTTGTAGATAAGAAGACTTTTCTGCCTTTCTGTAGCTAATAGCTTACGCAGGTTACGCAGGTTTGTGGGCAGTTGAATGCCTTCTCAGGTGTCAGCAGGTTAGCTATAAACACGTATTAACACATCCTAACTGTCTCCTCCTAGATGTGTCACTGAGAAACATGTGAGAAATTCTGGCAAATACTTTGTCCTGCAAACCCATTGTTACATCTCCATCTGGGCTCTTGCTATTGTTCATCCAAGGTCTGTTTCAGTATTTTTTCTTTCAAGTTTTTATTTTCACTAAGGATCTAAGTGTTTGATTACTTTTTCCTAAGCACTCAGCTCATGAAACTGCTCAACATATGTTTGATGGTAGTGTTTTAATGGCTTCCCCACCCCCAAACAAAAATTTTAATGAAAAGTTATCAAACTATGAAGGTATTTTTCTCACAAGTCTTTTGGGTTTCCAGTTTTCAAAAATTGCAAACTCTTTCAGTTTTTGCATAATTCAGAAGGAAGAGAACTCCCAATTTGAGGAAAGCAAAACCAACCTCTGTCCCTAAAGCCACCACCCTCCCAAAAAACCCCACATGCTTAACATATCCTAAGAAAAATTCTTGATATATTCTGAACAATTTCTGTATCATTCCATCTGACTCCAATTTTGATCTTGTGTCTCTCCACTCCCTTCTCTCCCTGTAAAGATGAATCTTTTTTTTTTGTTTTTGCTTTCTGACACTTAGAGTGTCCCTGACGTTCACATTGAATTGTCTATAAAATGTGATTAATGTGATTAGCAAGATGCTTATTCTACTTTGAAGTTACTCCAAATGTATGAATAGGAACATGTGCAATTTTTCTCCTTAAAGCAAGCTTTTTAGAAACTTAAGACTAAACCAGCAGAGAGTAGAAATTGTTATCCTTATATTACAGATGAAGCTAAAGGACTGAAGGCCCGTTACAGCTAAGACACTGTTAATATACCCCTCCAGAGAGAAGCCTACTGAAAGAAGAACTTTTTGAATCTCCGTTGCTATGACGGCACACCACCAACACTACTAGCATCTCCCAGTGCTTCGGAGGGTGCTACGGAGAGCTCAGGGTTTGGCATTTAAGTAGATGTCATGTTAGTATGTAGTCTGTTGAAAGAAGTGCATTTCTCCACCTCTAAGATGTTGGAGCAGATCTGCAAAGGTATTTAGTACTTCAAAAGCAGACCCGCCTTACCAGGGATTAAGAAATGGATCTCCTGCAAGCTGGGTGTGTTAATCATCCTAATTATTAATAGGCTTCATGTGCCTATGCTTCTGGAAACACCCATGGCTTCTTTATGCATACAAAGGGCCCTTGCTGCTCTGATTCACGATGCTCACCTTTGCTTCTCAGGAATGCAG
Source organism: Falco cherrug (assembly GCF_023634085.1). Classification (NCBI taxonomy): domain Eukaryota; kingdom Metazoa; phylum Chordata; class Aves; order Falconiformes; family Falconidae; genus Falco; species Falco cherrug. The sequence goes on from NC_073697.1 coordinate 65,415,330, forward strand.
TTTCTTGCCCAAGCCAAACACTGGCCCTAAAAGCTAGCTGAATTGTAAGATGAGGATCCACATAATCTAAGACTAGCTCTCTAGGTGTGTGTTTTGTCTGACCCTGTATGTCCTCTGTGGGCCAAAAAAGAGAACGGGGTGGGGGATGAAGAGAGAGGGTCATCACAAGCTAGGACTGGTTAAGATGCCTAGGACAACTAATTTATATAAAAGCTAAACCTACCTTAGTCATTTTTTCCTGTGTTACAGCTTCTGAATTGATCCCCAAGAATTCCCTGTGCTCGGTCCTGTTCTTGTGGCACTCTGGAATGATTTCAGATAAGTATCGTGATGAAAATAGGAAAAGCCACAGACATTCTAAGAGAAATAGGCTATTTTTCTGGGACCCTTATGTAAAACAGCGTTGCTTTGGTTACTGTGGGAGGTTTAACAGATACCCAGTTTGGGGTATCTCTCTTTATGGTGGTATCTTAAGCTATCTGAGAAAAGAGAAGACTTAATCATCCCTCTAGGTTATATTTTCACATCCCAGTAGAACAAAATCCTGGGACAATTCTTTATGACACCATTTGCCGTGACAGGGGAAGTCTTTAAAATTATTAGAGAGCCATTTGTTACAGTGATTGGTCAATAAGAAGGAGGAGAAGCTAACTTTATCAGTAGCCTGAAGGATAGTTCTAGAGTTGACTCTGCCAGAGTGGAAGAAAATAAAATGCTAGTTTAGTGTAACAATCCATGGAAGTAGTTGGGATCACAAAAGAGCCATCTTCACTATAAACTAAACTGGATTAGCCAGAGGCAAAATACTTTCATCAGTCACTGATTGCCAAACCTTTTTTTTTTTTTTTTTTTTTTTTTTTTAATTCAGAAAGCTTTAGAAAGTGGATAAAGAGAAATGTTCTGCTTTAAAGTGTTCGAATATCAGTTCCTGCAGGCACTCTCTGGGGATTAGAATACTGTTTAGCAATTCCCTGATTGGGGGATTTGGAAATCTGAACTGCAGGACCGCATGCTAGAAAATAGTTATTGTTGTTGGCAAAATAGCAGCAGTAGCTCTCGGGCCAAGTTTCTTTCACTTTGTGAAAGTCCAAGGCACCTTTAGAGAAATAGTATCTTGGATTTGGGCTATAGGTAGCATCAGTGTTGCAAAGTTCATTGGACTTTAGTTCTCTTGCTGGAGCAAAGAGGTAAGTCTCTTCCCTGATCTTACTACATGCTTTTGCTAGTGGAAACTTTCTACCATAGGTCTCTTCCCTGATCTTACTACATGCTTTTGCTGGTGGAAACTTTCTACCATAGTGGCTGTGCTAAGGCAGGAGTTGTTCCCCGAGCTGTGTTGTGCAGAGTCCTGTGGCAACATGAAGTCACTGAGGACTTCCTTGACTTTTGTTTCAGTAATTTTCTCTGGAGCTTTTATTCTCTATCAATGCATGTCACCCAATAAGAGCCACGAGAACTTGTTCCTTTGTGGCACCCACCCAAAACAAGGTAAAATGTGGAGGTAGTAGCTGGGAATCACTTTGTTGTTAAGGCCATAGCACTACAGAAACTTGTTAGGAGTTATTTCAACACATAAAACAGGGAACCTTGCAACCCTAAAGTGGTACCCCACAGTACTGGCCTCTGATGGGCTGGCTCCCCTTGATGCATGGGGGATGACAGCACTTTCTGTGGGTGTTAGGTCAAGATGAAACATGTCTTACCTCATCGGCATCGATTCCATATCTTCTACAGCCACCTGTTGTATTTGGCATTGTAGGATGGATATTTATTGAAAGGTAAATGCACACAGGCTCTATTTTGGTATCCTCTTGAAGGGAATTTCTTTGTCCTTGCTTCCTTTGGCTCATCTTCACATGAGAAACTATTTCAGAAACAGTGTTTGAATATGAGCATAAAGCATTCCTCAGCTGGCTGATGTTCTTGGTAAACCGTCAGCAGTACTGTGTCCTGAAGATATCAAGAAGGTGTATGGAGACAGAAGGCTGAGTTACTGTTAGTAATGGGAAGTGGTTTTAAATAAGTTTATTTAGTTAATATAAAAACTACACCTTTGAAAATAACCTGTATATCATGCATATCACACAGCAAAGCAGATGCTCCCTTTTTTGGTAATCTGTCATGTATTTTTATGTTTTCTGTCACCTGTTTGCAAACTTGGAGATTGAAAAATAGGACAGCAAATGTATTAGATTGAACTGTTTCCTGAGAGCACCCTTTGTCTTCTGCCTCATTTCAAATGTGGGCACTTATGCTACTTCATGAATGAACTGCTTATATACGTGGTAAGTAGTGAGTGTTCTCACTGATGTAAATTGATCCAGTGCTGCTGAAAGGGCTTTGGTCCCATTGTAAGTAAGTTACAAGCAGTATGGTCATTTTGAATAGGAGACATTCATCCAACTCAGTGACAACTCAAAGCTTAAATTCCCTTATAATTCCAGTCTGACCCAAAGAGCTACTGAGAGCTTTTAAAAATTCATTCTAACATCTTATCTTTGGGTAGCTTAAATCATGGTTTGTTTTGGTTTAGTGGTTTTCTTCTTTTTAGTTAAAACACCTAAAAATAATGAAGCTCTGTTAGCTTGGCAGAAAAGCATATTCTTTCTTCATCATAACTCACAATAGTCAGAACCTTCAGACTTCTGTGAAGAGCATAATTTCTTAAAAATCTTAGGTTTGATTCAGTAAAGCAAGTACAACAATTCTGTTTCTTAAAACCAAAACAAAGCAAAAAAACCCACCCATTAATTATCATGAATTTTCAAGCCTGGTATGTGACAGGTCCGCAGTTTCAGAAATGGCAGTTTTACACTTCTGGGAAACCATGATCCTGGAGTGGCAGCCTTCCCAGCATGAAGTATTCCTGTCTTGTCAATGAAGCTTTGAAAGGAACAAATGCTGTTTCATCAGTATCTTGAAAAACTCAGTGCTAGTTGCATTTTGTGTATGCTTTAAATAACAGAGAAATTATGTTATATGATGGACTAACAATTAAAGGGCAGAGTTTGTTGTCATCTTTGTCCATTGCCTTGCTGGTGTCTAGCTGCCAGAATTCTATGCCAAGCACAGAATTTCCTCACAGGCACGATCTTGTCCATATTTTATTCCATACCTTTAGACAGGACAAAAAGTTTGTTCCAAGTTGTGCTGTCCCTTTTTTAGGCATCTTCCAAAAATTAGGACAGAAGAGATGAGCCTCCTGCAGATGGTGCATACATTTATTCTGAAGGGTTGATGACCAGTTTGCTGCCATTCAGTGATCTATGCTGTGGTGAAAGTGAGTTTTGCTATATGCAGATTTTCCTGGTGTTTTACTGTATTGCCAAAGAAAAACAGTTTAGGAAAAAGAAAGCTAACTCAACACTGTTGCTGTTATGAGTTTGGATGTGTAGGCAGTGATTATAGAACCTCCATCTCTGTTATGTTGCTGTATTTTGGTCTAATAGCTAGTCAAGAAGCTCTATAGCTGTGTTCCAACTAACTGTTAACCAGTGTCTTAAAATGTCTGTAAGGGCCAATTTCCATTTAACGTGCCGTCCTCTTCCCGCCTAGATTCAAATATGAGACAGAAAATGACACTCTTACATTACCTGCTTTCTTAAAAGAAAACCCTCTGTCATTGGATAGTTAGTGTCCTGAAGTCCTATTTATTACTTGATAGATCTATGTACAGTTACTGTATGCCACATGTATGAATTTCTGTGCTGATGTTCTCTGATATTTGTTATTCCTGTATGTAGTTCACCAGAGTTCACCAGAGAAGGCCTGTCTTGGATAAATGTAACAAAGGATTTCAGTGACTGTTAGTAGACTGCCTCTTTCTCTCTCTCTCTGTACTAATATCCACCCCTTTTCAGGCAGCAGTATATTTGCTACATAGCTAATTTCATCGTGCACAAGAAATAGCAGTAAGAGAATACATTGAGACGATTGCTTCTTCTTCATAGGAAAATCCTGGCCTTAGGGAAAGATTTAAGCAGCATTTTCTAAGGTCTTATTTAGAACCTAATCATGAGGGTTTTCTCCTTCCAGAGGCCACATACAGGGTATGAGCTCAAAGCAGGGGAGTATGCTACCAATGCACTGTGAGAAGAGCCTCAGTGGAGCTTGCAGGAACGTCCCTGACAGCGATGCCTGTACCATTGAGGTATAGGAGGTCTAAGTGAGTACCACAGGGTGTCTCCAAAACACCTGGAATATCACACTCCCAAGTAGATGTAACTGTTAACAATAACCCAAAGTAGAAATGTATGTTGGCTTTACTAAGCTAGCAAGCTAGGACTTGTCTTCACTTAGTGTTAATAGGAGGTCACTAATTTGTCTGTTGTGTGCAAGAATATCTGTGAGTGTCAATGACAGTCAGACTGCAGCTGGATGACTTGGGGAGGTGTGGATGGAGCTTTGGAGCTGCTCAAGCTACTTACTACCTTACCTCAAGTGATGAAAGGTTTCCCATTCCTACTGGTAGCCCCACCTTTATTTCAAAACCCTATGTCCTTCAGACTTCTCTGCACCTCCCAGTGTTGATTTTCAAACATTAAGGAACTCGTACCTTTATGTAGGTGATTCATTCCTTCCCTATCACTTCTCTCCTGACATTTGAAATTGGATTTTGCGGAGGTACCACTTGCCTCTAACTGATAAGAAATGTTTGTTTCTGGCAAGATGGATTTTCTGTCTTGCTCCTCTCCTCTCTCCCTTTATCTGCCCCCTTTTGCATTGTTCTTGCTGTTCTTTGTCTTAATTTTTGTCTTCTCCCCCACCCCCGCAATTTTCTTGTCTACATTTTCTGTACTTTCTTCTCTGTTTTTTGCATGTCTCTTCACTCTCCCCTCACAGACATTTCTGCAGCCAGCCTACATGCCTGAGTCCCTCATCCTGGAGCTGATGCAATGGCTACACAGTTTGCAGAAAAGAAAGTCCAGCTTCCTTCTGCCACCTCTGGCCTGTGTGTCACAGTCAGTTCTGATTCTCTTTTCCAGAAACATGTTGGGTTCATTGGATTTTTCAGTCAGGATCTTTTTTTTTTTTTTTTTTTCCCCAGTCAAAAATTGATTTGATTGGTTGGGACCAGCATGTGTGGTTTGAGATCCTGGTTCAAGCTATTGCCTTCCAGTTTCCAGAGAGGACTTATGCCCTGGTCATAATTACTTGTCAGAGTTTCATTTTTAGTAAATAAGGGCTAGTTGAAGCCAAAAAACCCCAGGCCACGTAAATTGTAGGTTAGGCCTTTGCCTGGAACAAGGAGATCACAGGAGTATTAATGAATTAGCCACCAGGCTAGCTGCCACTCTGTAGTCTTTGCTGGTTTATTTTCCAAATTAAACCTGTTTTCTATTGTGCCCATTCTTCTCTTTCCAAATTGCAGGACAAATAAATACCATGTTTGGGAATGGAGAGTTACTTTGACCTATCCTCTGGGTGTAGGCATGAGTTGCTTGGGAAGGAGCAGATACAGACCAGCCCAAGCTCTGGGGAACACTATCATCTTTGCTCTGTCCTTATGTGAGTCTAAGGGAGTTATGCTTTTCCAGCGGGAGTAAAAGGGTGTTAGGAAGGGGATTTGTACTGAGAGCAGAGTAAAGCAGAGCTGGAGCCTGAAAACTCTGTCTCACTTGAAGAAGGGGTTAGAAGAGCAGCCCAGATCATAAGACTGGATAGAGCAGAGAAATGCAGAAATGGAGCTGAAAGATGAGTGATGGGGGGAAGGGGAGGGAGGGAGAGTAGCTGGGTCTGCTGGGATAGCTACTATAGGCAGCTGAGGACACCCAGCAACGGAGCAGGCAAGACCTGGTATCAGGGAAGACGGAGATAATGAAGTGTGTAGGGGCTGGATCAGAGTGCTGGAAGCAGAAAGACGTTGCTGTGGCATGTGGGGCAGCAAAGAAGTGGGCCCAGGAATGGCTGGAGCTTGAAATTGCATGCTGCTTGGCAATGCTTCAGTCTCTGCTTTTGTGTGCCTTGGTGTGATTTTCTATCCTGTGCACTTCGGGGCTTACAGACTGGGCTGAGGGAGAAGGGGAAAGGCAGCCCGCTGAGATTTGCAGCCCTTCTCACAGCAGGCTGTGTTGCTGGCCAAGCATCCATGGCAGCCTGCCTTTGTTAGTTGAGCTTGTCAGGCTCACACCAGCACCTTTCAGAGCTGAAAGAGATCTGAACTGCGTGGCTCCTTTGTTTAGTAGGAATCACAGAGGCAAAACCAAGAGCAGCAATACTGCACAGCAACCCCCTGTTACCTTCCTCTTTGATATTATCTTTTCTTATGTGTGTGTGCTTGACTGTGACTCTCAAAGGATAATTCATTAAAAAAACTTTCTTAGGAAATGTAGCCACATAGAGTGTCTTACAATCTCACTACTGTCACTGTACTGTTCATTCAGGACGAGAGACTTTTATCAAGTCTTTAATTTATCTCAAAGTTGTATTCCATCATTGCTCTATTTCCAATTCCATTTTTATAATAACAAGACTTTCTTTTATTTACATTGGTGAAGCCTTGAATTCATAAACTGTCAGAGTAATTTTAATGTAAAATAAGGCTTTATCACTGCATATAAATATATTTAGCCTGAGATTCATTCTGAGTAACCTTTTGTGGGCTCAGAATAAATGTAGCACTTTTTATGTGTACATGCCACTGGATTTAAAATGAGCTTTATGGCATTCATTGCCATTGTTAGATAATGGGGGGAAATATGGGGAATATTTTCCCAGTGTTTAAGGCTATACCACTTTGAAATAATAAGCCTTTCTCTCCTACTTCAAAGTAATTTTATAGATAGGTTTAAAGAACACTGCGAGTTTGTCTACTGCATTTCTAAGTTTTATACTCAGCCAGAAAAAGACACTTTGGAAAACACTTTTTATTCATTATTGTTTGTATTAAAATACAGTCTGTGGACCCTGACAAGCATCAAAGCCTCACTGTGTGCTCTGTGCTGAGCATTGCTAGGTAAGGGATAGTTCATGGCAGGGAAGGTATGGTTGGATATTCCAAGCAGAAAATGTTTCCTCATTCTTCTTCCGTTTTGCAAGGAGGATATTGTCACAGACAGATAATGCCTATGATAGACATATCAGCCTCCAATTTCAGTGTCTCATTACCAACCGAGAAGACAGGTTTCCGAGGGAGCTAAGCCAAGGTCACAAAGGAAGTTTACAGCAGAGCAAGGAACTAGACCCAGATTCCCACCAGGTCCAGCATGCACATTGACTTGGCTAAAACTTCCTTGCGTGTCTTGCTTGCTGCTGAATTTTTCGTTCAGCTTGTTCAATTTTATTGGCAAACTTGTTTGGTCCCCTCCTTGAGCAGATATTGCTGATGCTATCCTTTCTCTTGGAAAAGTTTGGAGAAGTTCTGTCTGGTGCTATTAGCTCTGCAGGAAACGTTCCAATCGATTTATCAATTGTGCTATAAAATGAACTGTGCAACTGCTGTATTTTTATTAGAGAAGTGACACAGACACATTTTGTCACAAGATTTGCTCAATAGCTGTTTCACCAGGAACTAGGAGTACCTTTCAAGCGAGAGCGCCTCTCAGTTATGGATATCCTGTCTTGTTTTTAGTTTTCTTGTCACAAAAAATATATGGCAACTACCAGCTTAGGTGAAATTGTTAGTGGCTGAGGCTTTCTGACCTGCATGAAAGAAGTACAGAAAGAAAGAACTGAGCGAACAGTGGGTGGGTTGGCAAGCCTGTGCCTCCAAGTTCCTTTGGTGCTGTGTAAGGGAAAGGTGAAATCTGGTGGAAACTAACACTGCTAGGATGATATTGTGGGCACGGGGGGAAAATAGCTGGTCACATCCATTTTGTCTATATGAAACATTGACAGCGTTCAGCTTGTGGTGTCCATCTCCTTGGGGATCTGTATCCAAGCGCCTAAAGATCTGCAAAAAGCAACAGAAAGAAGCAAGCATTGTGTGGGTAGGCTTAAAGTAAATGCACTTAAGGGACTTGCAGCTTCTGTGGAAAATGCCTGGCAGTACACAGGTTGGAGACTATTGGAAACTGCTACACATGTATGCAACCATCACTTTTGCGTGCATAACACAGAAGTGTGAGTTGCATCTCCTAGACATTTTACATGCACATGAGTGTATGTTCTAAATTTAGTACATCTTCATCAGCCAATGTTTTCTGTGCACACTGCATGTGGCTGATGGGGTGGGTGGTTTCAGTGGGTGCCCTGTGTACTCAAACACACATTTTCTATAGACAATACCTGATCTTTTTCATTATTGTGGAGTCAGGATTCCTGGGGAGGCTATTACTAAGCCTTTCTGGGTCAGACCCCATCATGACAAATATCAGTGATGTTACTCCAAAGTCAATGTACTGGCACTGATTTAAGGTTTGACCTCGTCTTAGCTATATTCTTTTGTGAATGTGTTTCTGTCACTGATGTACTCCACTAACTGCCTGCTAGTGTATTGGAATTGGTTACCAATGAACTGATTTCATGGCTGCTTGTAGAAAATGCATTTCTTAGACTATTTTTGACTACCTTTGTTCCCTCCTTTCTGGCAGATTGTGCTTTTGATGTGTTTGTAATCATGTATTATTCCTTCACAGAAACGTTTGGAATCTCCTTTCACTTCTAAGGCAAGCTGTCAGCTCTAGGGCTGTTGCTGGTTTTGTACTCCTGTTTTGCATAGCTTTAATGTAAAGGGCAATTGCTTCCCCCCCCCCCCCCCCCCCCCTTCCTTTTTTCTTTTTCTGGGAGGGGTGTGGGTGGGTGGGGAGGTGTCTGTGGGGTTGTTTTATTGTTTTTCCTTTTTTGGGGTTTCCTTCCTTCCCAGTAATGGAAGCGTTGTTCTATGATTAGTATCCTGATTGGCAGATAATGGAATTGAGCTACAGCCCCTTAAGTGCAAAAGCTTGCTCATTACCCATTGCATCTGGCTGTATTTCATAGTGTTATAAAGAAATTTTATTTTGCTGGGGTAAAAAGATCTAGTAATTGAGTTCATGCTAAAATATTTATTTTCCTGCTCATCTTATCCAACACTAGCAGATGGCTGACAGGCACACAGTGCTTAAAACTTTGAATGAGATCTGCAATGTTATTGAAAATAATAAAAATCTGGATGCCATTTGATTCAACCTTGATAAATAGTGGAAGACTTCTGGGTATTGTCTAGATCGAATTCAAAGTGTAACTGGGAAAAGTCCCAGTGACAACAAAGAACTGGAAAGGTATTCTTTTTTTTCTTTCATTTTTTTTTTTCTTGTATGTTGAAGCCAGTTGGGAGTGTTATGGTAATCTTGTCAAATCACTTGAATGTCAAGAATTTTCATAGATTCCTCTCTTGCAGCATCTTTTGGGTTTGATTTGGCATAGCTGTGGGTTTAGCGGTTCACCTGGACAGTTTCTTGACACTTGGACACATGTAAGCAGTGTATTTCAGTGGTTTTGTGACATTAATAACTAAAAACACCAGTGTGAAAATGGTTTGCAAAGTTACTTCCCTACAGCAGATTCAGAAATATTTTTACTATGGTAAGCACTTAAGGCATGTGTAAGGAGTTCAGATGCATATCTCGGTTTTTGCCCCAGCAGGCACTTGGGGCACATTCAGAGCACAACAAAGTGTAACAGTTGACACAGGAATAGGCGCATGCAGTGACCTCTGCATGCTATTACTTGGCAACTGAACACCTTCCTCCTCTGGTGCCCATGGTGGAATATTTTTTGTAGTGTCACCTCTCTCATGAGCAAGCAGCTTTCAGAAAGGCTTTCTCTGAGGCTCTGTACAGTAAGAGCCAGGCAACCTCACTTTGGAGGTGCAAACAGAGAGTGGGACAGACTTTTCATCACACTTAATGGGGTGTACTGGCACCACACAAAATAGTGAAACTCAAAACCAAACAAAAAAAAGTGGATCCCACCAAAACATGTCCTCCTCAGTGTGAATTTGTCTGAAGTGTCCCAATTAATTCTGCCAGAAGATTGATTTTTATGCCCTAGTTTTACTCTAAACTACAGAGCTGGCATTTTTTCCAATTTCTGACAGCCCTAAAATGCCGGTTACTCTGAATGGGAGGACAGTGGTGGAACCAGCTCCAGAACAGAGCTTTTGCAGGCAGCTGAGCATGTTGCCTGCAAACACAGGAACAGGGACTGGCTGTGTCAGCCTATCTCACCCAGTACTGTCCCCACAGCAAGGGGGGAATGTGGCAAATATTCAGGGAGGGATTTTAGCAAACATAACGTGTTTTGATTGACCTGTCCCTTGGATAGCTTCCCAGCTTTGGCAGTCTCTAGCTAAGGGTCTACCTAGATCAGTATTGCAACCAGGCTGCTGTATTCAGTAGTACATGAGAGATCTGGACTCCAGGCGTTTGGCTAAACCACTTTTTAATCCAGTTATTTTTCAGCTTGTACAATATCCCATTGCACTGTATGGAAGGAGTACCTCTTGTTTCTTTTGGATTTGCTGCACATCATTTCCCTGGATGCCTCCATCTCGCTGATAGGAGGAAAACCAGTAGACAGTAGTTTCATATTCATCTTCCCCCCACTCATGATCTTACAGAACTTTATTAAAATACCCCTCTGCCATCTTCCCTCCAAGCTCAGCTCTCTGTATCTGTAGATCCTCTTCTTAAGCCAAGCAGCACTGATTACTTTTGATATCCCTCTTTGCTAGTCTGTATCCTTGAGATGGGCTGGTCAGAAAAGTGCTTGAAGCCTTGATGCCAGTGCACCAGGAACACAGATGGAGATGTAATGGGAGCACTACATTTTCCCATAGAAGCAACACAGATATCAGCAACAATCATCCCTGGTTTAAAAATAAATCCTCCCCATGGCTACTTACAGAGCTGATAGGTCATCCTGAGAGATTTACAATGATATGATTTTCTTATACCATAGGTAAATAAATTTCAGATGTACGAAATGAAAGTTATTCTGAACTGCCTTTAAATTCCCTGTACTCAAAATAAGAAGCCCCCAAAAAATTAAATACCTGAGTCACTTATTAGGGACAGCATTTTTATATGCCTTATCTTGATTTAAATTGAATGTGTCATGTGGCATTAAGCAAAATGTGAGTTGTATCTTGAAAGACAGCATAACTCATAATAGTGTAGCCATAAGCCAGTTGATGGCTTACTTATAACTAGGCAAATCTAATATCTTGCATAGCTGTAGGGTATGTGATTTTCTGTATATACTCCACACTCCTGTCATTGTTTGTTGTAGAGGATAGTGAATTTTCTAGTTGCCATGAGCTCATTTCTTGCCTTAATGCAGTTAATATAGATGAATATATTTTTAAGGATTCTTTGAAATGTTGTTCATATTTTAACAGTTTTCTGAATATAATCTTCCCATGGCAGAGAGAATCTGTGGGGAAAATGACTACAGGCCAAAATATTTACTGAATTACAGACTATTTACCACTGAGTTTATTTAAAAAGATCCATATGAGGCTTCAGATATTCTGGCCAGTCTCAGAAAGATATAGAGCTAGATATGAAATTTCTTGCAAAGTAAACTACCTCATAACAAATGGCTTTATTGAAATTTCCTCAGAAAGATTTAAAGGTGAATGCCAGGAAAAATTATATTGTAACCGTAGTCTGGCTTCTGTCAGGAGAGGAGACAAAAAACATATTTCGGAAGCAGTTGCAAGGATTAGTATGAAAAATAATGTTACATCCATGTGTATATATTTGAATTGACAATGAAATGCTCACTCAATGAAGAAATAAAAAGTGTCATTTTCAGTTATTTGACATGCATCTAAACAAGACACTGGATATTGTAGAAATAATCCCATTAAATAAAAATAATAGTAATATTATATTTTTTTATACTTCTGAATAAAACATCTGAAAAAGTTCTGATCAGTTCATGGGCCTTTCATAAGTACCAGCATTTGCTGACATCAAAAACTGTTTTGTGGTTTATTACCAGGGCAGGTTTATAAATGCCCTGAGAAATAAATCACCAAAACCATTTACTTGTCTTCAAAGCAGCAGAAGGAAATAATTGACAACAAAACAGGAAGGTGTACTTTAGACAACACAATTATATAAACCAAGTTGCAGAGAATGACTTTACCATTAAAATGCCTTGGGAGTCTCAAAGTTCTGATATAAACTACCACTACTGTTTGGGTTTTTTAAAATTATTTTTAAAAGAAAAGTGCTTGCAATTACATGTAGTGTCACATGCATATACACACACATACACAAATATAGGAAGCATTTAAAAAATTGAAGATAGTTCTGTCTTTCAGAGCTTGTTTAACTTACAGCTTTGCTTTTGAATGTACCACAGCCCCTTATGTCAATAGGACCATGTAAAAAGACCTTCCATGTGAGCGAAAATAACTGTATGCCTGTACCCTTAATCAGATGTAACACCTACTGGTCAATGATATGTATCAGTGGTGGAAAAAGTGCTACCGCATGCTTTATTTCTGTGCTAGAGAGAGAAAACTAGGAGAGCCTGGGGATGGGAATTAGAAGAGGAAACCCATGATGGGTTTCTCCTTTCACTTGCCCTCCTTACGATGAAGCAGCTCCAAACAAAACAAGAGGTCGCTCTACCTGTGAATGCCCATTCCTTATATAGAACATCTTTGCTCCTTGATTAATGGCACATTTCCCTGTGATTTATAACCATGCCTGCGTTCAGGTGGCATCAGAATAGCAAGGGGAAAAAACAAATGAGTCAAGTTTATTAATAGGGAAACTATGTAGCTGCTTGTAAGGTTTTGCTCAGATTCCCATAACCACTATCCGCATAAGAAGCAAAATGTGTCCAAAACACAGAAGCCCAATGAAAGTTCAGCACCGGCTGCTGCGAGCCGCGCTGCATGTCGAGCTTGAGCCTGAGCTCACAGCTTTCGGTCACCGACACTGCCCTTGCCATGTCCTGCTGGTACAGCCTGGTTTGATGCCTTGTCTGGTGGGACTTGTAACTTGTCCTTCTGTTCAGCACAGAATGTTTTTACTAAAGGGCCCTAAAAGAAGTGCATGGCAAAGGAGGAGAAAACAACAGTGGGGAGTAAAGGCAAGGCAGATTTTCTTAAGAAGGAAGGAATGGTTTTAAATAGTGTTTTGATCCCACTTTTGCCAGCACTTATGGCAGAAGGACATCCTTCTCAAGCTGCCTGATGAAGGTTTCTGTGTTGAGGAGGCCTCCACATTGTTTTGGAATGTCTGATAAATCTTCCATACATTTGTTTTTCTTGTTAGTGTAATTACTTACCTAGAACACATTTTAAATCTGAGAAAATGACGTTGGCTTTATGCAGTTTCACTTACCTGCCTGCCTTCCTAAAAGCATCACAGTGAGCATGGCAGTTGACAAGAGAAGCAGGCAAGGCTGACAGTGCCAACTGCAGCTGATTTGCAGTGGAGATCTGTATCAGCAATTGCATATGGACATGACTGACAGTTGCAATGGCACCTTTACCCTTTTGATTTGTTCAGAGTTAGCTGTGTCCCCTCCACTCTTCATCATTTAGCAGACCTGAAGATGTGCTTCGGGGGGTTCCAGACATTGAGGCATTGATATTCTTCTACTGGATGCTCAAACTGACATTTAGACACAAGAAAGGGGAATTTACCAAGCTCTTGGGTGACCTGAGCCGTGGCAGTCTCCATTGCTGCAGGGTGCCTGGGTGCACAGACCCACTTGCCCAATTATCAGCTCTGCAGTGGTCTGGCTTGCAAACAAAAGAAAAAATTGGCCTCCAGCTTTGAATAGGAGCTGGAGACTGAAACTGTATTTAAATCCAGTGAGGTGCATAGTAACATCCATAGGTGAGCAGACACCTCTGAAACGTTTTCTGTTGTACCTGTCCTGACACTTGTAACCATCTGTCCTTAATTTCATTTATCCATGGGACCATATCCTCTGTGAGGCATCTCCTGTTGAGTGCCCCAGATCATTGTACAGGTGGTGGATTGGAGTATAAGTGCATTCTCAAGATACCACTCAGAGGAGTTTCTGTGATATTTCCCTGCTATGGGAAGCAGGTTCTGTACTTGTCACTGGTGTCTTCATTTTCTGTAGAAAAAAGTTTGGAAATGTTTGTGGGGAGCCCCTGTGTTTTGTCATCTGCAGGCAGGCCCAATGGATTAGAGTGGCTTTAATGTGGCATTAGGTTTGATATGTCGCCTGGGAAGGCTGTCTGCACGGTGCTCATCGGACAGCTATTTGCACTGGCACTGGGGGACCACAGCTTTCCAGAGGTTTTGCAGGTGTAGAATTAGGTGCCTGTGTGGGAATTTCAGACTTGGGAAATCTAGAACGAATATATTTGGGAACAGCTTTGATTATGGTGTATTTTAGTCAGGAGGAACTGAGCTGTTTATAATTCTCTTGGCTGAATTAAGTGGAAGTAAGGCCATAATAAGAAAGGAGAGCAGGATTTGTTGTTTGCCTTTGCTGGTGTCACTGCTAGTCTCAGTCATCCTGGGCCATGTTTTGATGCCCCAGAGATAAAGGCAATACACAGTAACCACTCTGACCTGTGTTTCTTCCTGTTGAACATTACTCAGACTCTCAAAATTATTTAGACATCGAATAGGTCGTCTTCACCTGTGAATTTGTTGAGTGTAGCAAGTTTTTTTTTAAAAAAAAAAAAAGTTGTGCTTTTTTCCCCTGATCTTTACATTTAAGTCTATTTATTTATATTAATTTTCTTAAAAAGATACTTGAAGTCTGCAGAGGACCAAAAAAGGACACATGCCAAAGGTTTGCCTTCAACACTTTTTTTTAGTTGGTGTTAATTTTTGAGCCATTATTTGAGCAGCTGTCCAGGGCAGGAGAGTTCAAGCATGCTTCTCCTGTGCCACTTGCACTCTGAGACTGTAGTGAAAGAAGAGAAGTCTACAAATTGTTAAGTATTTGGCAGTGCCTTCTAGTTGTATTAGGTTATAACTGCATCAGTCGCATGATTAAGAGGAAGTGACAGGTAAGCAAAATGAGTACAAAAGGCTCATGCTGTTAATAGCAAATGTCGCTGTGTCATACATACTGTACGTGCACACCAATGCTCTCTCTAAACGTACATGCAAAAGAAAGAAGAAGCAAGAAAGGGAACATCTGTGTATTTGTCAATACGTGTTCATGTGAGTTTAGACAGTTTGTGTATTGTATACGTTGATCCTTACCTTATTTCTGTATGTGGAAACCAATATACTCATGGAATTGTGGCGCAGGTAGTATATATGCTGGAGAGAGATGGAGCGTAGTGATGCTTTTGTACAGCCCATTGGCCTTTTTACTTGCTTGAAGTTTTCTGTACAGGCATTTTTATTTTTATTTTTTCAATTAAATGGCTTTTGGAAAGGTATTTATCACTTTTTAAAGGATTTTGCTTCTCTGTTTTCTTGCAAGCTCTGAATGAATCCAAGTAAAATATGAAGGTTAAATACTGAGAGTAGACATTACTACTTTTATAGCTTTGCTTTCTAAATTAGTATTCTTTGTGTGTTGTATCATTTTAGAACCGCTTTTAAAAGTTAAAAGTTCTAGAACTAAGTAAGAGAGCTTTCACAAATACACAGTGAGTATACTTGTGTATACACAAATAGATGTTGGTCTATAACACATGCAAGGGGACGGAAACACCTCGAGGTGGCAAGGCTGCCTGTCACTTCTAAGAGTCAAGGAGTTATCTGGTTAGGCTCACAACCTGGAGTGAGTCAGAGAGGCAGAAGCCTGGCAGCCCATTTTGGGATGTGTGAAAGAAGGTGAGATTGTATGAGAGCCAGACCAAAGTGTCTCTTCCTTCTGCCAGTCCACAGCCGGGGAGAGCAGAGTGCTGCTCATCTGTTGTTTCAGAATCAGTCATGCCAAGCCTACTGGCTGCTTTTAAAAATTTCCACTTGGCTAAGAGCCACAGGACATACTGTATTTCAGAGACATGAGCTGTACAGATGCAGAGGATGGTGAGGTTTCTTGCAGAACCCAGAATTACATTGCCAGGGGAGACCTGGCCTAAGTGTACAACAGGACAAACTGGTGCTGTTGGTCTCCTGCTTGTATCCTTCCTCCCGTATCTTGGGATTTTAAAGGAGGACTGCATTACTGACAGTTGCTGAGCAGGGATGCGACATCTGAAATTCTGGAGTATTGTGCTGGTTAGGCTATTCCATGCTATTCCTTTTGCTCACATGGCAGTCTGTGTTCTGGCCCTCTGGTTACTCATATCAGTGTCAGTGTGGTCCTGTGTAATGGTGTTTGGGGCTGGGAGGAGAGTTCGGTTTATATTTTTAGAATATCAGAACTTATATTTGTATGCGTACATACAGACCATATCTGAATGAAAGTGAAAACACGCAAAAGCAGAGATTGCAAGTTGAGCATTGAAAGTAAAACAATGTTCAGGAGATAATATCACCAAGTAACATTAATTCCCCTGTCTGTTTCTAAACCAGTACTGTCATACACTGTTAATGGTTGCATTCACAGAGGAAGATGGAGTGGGCTTTAATACTGGGGATTCACATGAGATGCTGTCATAAATCCTAAAGAAGAGTCGAATTTTGCATCCTTGAGATGCCCAAGTTAAGTGCATTTTGAAAATATAGAGAATAGCTTGAGCCTGTCTTGTTGTATTTTCACACATATAAAATGAAAATGCCATTCAGCTTTCGTGCTACCATATATAAAGGTTAAATCTATGTATATCATTCACTTATAGGCCCTTTGGAAGGAGGTTTCTTCTGCCAGTTAACAGCAGTTAAAAGCTTTATGTTGAGGCTGGATAGAATGTTTTAATTTCTGTATATTTATAGTAATAAAACTACAAAAAGACAGGGCAACACTTCCCAGTTTGAGAGTACTTAATGTGTGTGAACATACAAGAAGGAGCTGCTGTCTTTATTTCACTTCCAAAAAGTCATCTTCTTAAAAATGTTCTTTTTGAATTTTCTAACCATGTGGCCAGATAATCAAGACTGATGAAAACTCAAGTGGCCAAGGAGGAAAAACATCACTAATTTCTTTTTCCTAAAAGGACAATCTGGATGTTTAGTATTGGCATACCTGCTTACAGGTGGTTTGAAGCTGGCTTGAGTGCCTGATGCAGAGGCACCAGAGCTGGTCAGCCAGGCTGTCAGTGATATCTTTCTGACTGCGATTGAAGTTAGAGGCTGAGCTTTTCTTTATTTTGCACAGTCTGACGCTGCAACTTCATATCTTGCGATGCTGTATTGATTAATATTGTACAAGAGATGGTGTGTTGGTTTTTTTTCTAGGAAGCATACCTGTACAAGTCAAATATTAATGCCTAGGGTATTCTGTAAATAGTGTTCATAATCCTGCTTTGAAGCAACTTTCTGTGAAGCCACTTTCCACTCTGTTTCTTAGAGAAAAACAAATATATAACAGAACTCTGAAACTCCTTTCCAATATTTCATTTGACGGCTTTCAAGCGTCATCCTGGGAGCAATGAGACAAGAAAAGAGTCTTTTCTTCCTTCAAGGTCTGCAGTGAACAGTGTAAAGCTACGCACAATGGATTTGGAAGAAGCTTTATATATTATGACAAGCGAGTGTATCTCCAGGGTGCTCTGCCGTTGTGGAATGTAGTTCTAAGCCAAATCATCCATTAAGTCACTGAATGTGGTAAAATTTCTCAGGTTGCTGGAGATGAAAAGTAGATGAAGAGACACCCATGACTCAGTTCTTACAAATGCAATGAAGTAAGATTATCAGCCTAAATTGTCCCTATTGATCAACAGTGTAATCATACAATTATAACCTCTGTGAATCTGCAGAGCTTTGGGACTGTGTTGGGTGGAAGGAGTCTGACTGACGGGTTTAGGGTCATGTACTCAATCTCAGTCTCAAACTGTTCCAGCTGAAAAAAGAAAAGAAAGCATATGTACTCCTTGCTCCTGGGGAGGTGTTCACATGGTCAGGAAATGCATGATTGCGATGCTGTTTCTACACAGAAGGAGAATTATTGTTTTTTTTCTTCCCCAGTTTTCATCCCCTGCTCTCTCAGTTTCCCTTTTCTTACTAAGCCCTGAAATTCAGTCTTTCAAAATTTGCTATGTCAACCAAAGGAGGGAATGGCTCTCTGGCTGTATTATTTCTGTTGTGTTGAAAATTATTTAGTGTTGGCATACCTACACTGATGTGCATCCATGCATTCATACATCCGTACCTTCACCTTGCCTTCCAGTATTGATTAAAAAATAGCCTGATAAAGATTTTTAAAATCAGGTGAATGAGTTGTCTTCTCACTGATCAGAGGCCAGTACTACTGTCAGTACTTTGCTTGTGAATGCCTGCCATGAAAGAGATAGTAAATACCTTATTTCATTTTAATTTGCTGTCAGTGTGTGTGTGCTTGTCTGAATACTTTTCTACCTGTGATCTACTGCTTAGATTATGTCTTTGACTTCAGAAATATTTAGTTAATCAACTTTCCTGTGAAAGGACCACATTTCATAAAAAAAAAAAGATTGCTAAATTAATTAAGGATGAGAAACAAAATGAAGTGCAACAGCCTGAGTAGGAGACAGAAAGTATAGAGCAAACCCAGTATCAAATACTATGAGAATATCTTGGCAAAAAAGAAAATGCACTGCAGTAATCAAAATGGCTCATCATTAAAGGATGTCTATGGAATTTTTTTCAATAGAGAGTGCACTTAATAAATACATACATTTATGCTGGGGAAATACTCATTATAAGGAATCTTTTCTGTGTGCATTTAGGTACAATGCCTTCCAAAAAGGGGTCAGTAATTCCTGTCCTGTAGAAGTTTGCTGTCTGGTTTTTGAGTCTTAGAGAGAGGTGAAAAACTGAAAAACAGTCGAGACTTTTGCAGTTAACACCACCAGAAAATGGGAGGCTGCTAAGCTCTGTGCCCGGATCTTAACCTTGGTAGAGAGGGAATACTTGGAGAACTGAACCTTCAAAAATTAGGAGGTCATTTAGGCTTAACAAGTATACTAAAGAGTCTATGCTAGGAGCTATAGCAAGGGGTAGCCAAAAAGCATGTGATGGGGGTAATTTATAGTGTCTTATGTCACAATGCTGCAAGGCACATTCCCCAGTAGTAAAACGCCCTGCAGATGCTATAACTTGCTTCAGCATGCGATACTCATTTCTGCAAGGTCTGGTGGGAGGCACAGAATTAACTTGGGCTGCTGCTGTAGGCATGCCTAGGAGCTGCTTACCAGTTCCAGCAGAGTGTCAAGATATTTGCCCCATCTTTTTTGAAAAAGAAATAGCCATCAGCATTGGTATTTAAAAGAGCACCAATAAATTCAGGTAGAAACTGAACAGCCATTCCAGTAGTTTCCCTTGTAGCTGAAGTTAAATGTTTCTCCAGTTTTTTTTATTAAACTCAAGTCCCTGAAGACAGGGAGGAAACACATGAGATTTTTATGACATTTGTTAAGGTGCTTTTTAAAATAATACAAAACCAACAGAGTTAACTGTTGTAAACAATTGTGTGTGTTTCTGTGGCAGGATGTCTATGTTGTGTGTAAAGTTCTATAGGTGGAGTTTAGTTCCCTTAAAGTCTGTGGTGTGACTGAGAAGTCCTATGAAGTTATTTTGTTTTACAGGGCTGTTCTGTAAAGGGTTACATCTAAGGATGCATGCATCGGAGAAGATCCTATGCTCAGGTAAATGTTCTGTAACAGCCATTGTTTTTTTCTGTATATCACTCATATATAATTTGCTCTTATGATCTGTGGTTTTTTTAAACAAAAATTTCAAGCCTCTTATCTTAAAGAACAGTGCAAAGTAATCCAAAAGAAGACTTTATAAAATTTTTTGCATCCACCCTAATAAAACCTTATTAGGAGCCTGCACAATGTTGTTATCCTGATTGGTGAAGGAAATTACCAATTTTCGATCAACTTAATTGGTTGCTCAGGAGGTTTAAAATCTAGAGAAACAGTGTTGCATCTTCTGCAGCTGTGTTAAAAGATTTTTCTGGAAAAACAAATAAATTGTTGGTAAGAATTGCACATTCCCAAACATATTTACTTATGTGTAGTTGTTTATAAAAAAGTCACATGGCAGGTATTTTAAAAATCATTGTTGTTTGTAGAAAAGTCACATGGCAGGTATTTTAAAAATCATTAATATCTTTTTGTAGTCTTTTCAGTCATTATTTAAGCTCACTAAGTCCAAATTCTGTGAAAAGCATTTAAAAAAGCTAGCAAGTTCAGTTCCCTCTGCCCAACAAATAAGTTTTTTTGATTGACTTCCGTAGGCTTTGAGTACATTTTTTATTTATTTAAAGGGAGTTCTGTTCTGTAGTACAAATCCATAGTGGAGTGGTATCAAGAACCTGGTTCACCCCATCTTCATCTCAGTGTTGATATGCTATTTACACTACACCACCATTACGCAGTCCCATGTACGGTTGACAGTGGTGACAAGGTGTAGAGGCAGAGTAAATGGAAATGGAAAAGCAGCTCTGTCTCCTACAGTGTAATCTCATTGGTGATACGCACTGGTTTTGAGCTGGCTATAAATCCATTAAAGTCCTGGAAGTCAAAGTGCCTGTGCTGGTTTACCCAGCTGGGAACTTTGATGCAACTTTGTAATTCATCATGCATTTTGGATGTATGGCTTGATGTTTTCCAATTCTAACTTGACTGCACTCAGTAGATAAATAAATTAAATAGTAAATACATTCCCATACCAATCCAGTGTAGCTCTTCACTGTTTTTAGCTGGGTTTTAAAGGTGTATGAGGGACAGAAATGGGACTATCTCTCTACTAATCACGTCAATCTGGACCAATTCTGCTGAGGTATTTCCTGCTTAATATCTGCCTGTGAATTGACGGTAGCCCAAAGCCACCTCCTTGAAGAAGATAGCTGCTTCACTGCAATAAAGCTGCACAACTGAGCTTGTGGCACCACCTCCAGCTAAGACCTAGCCAAACAGTAATGGCACAGATTTGCCGCTTCCCTGCCTCTGAATTGTGAAATTGCAATTGGGTATGCATGTCCTAGAGGAGAACATTGCTGGATATACGTGGTTGTACGCACATAACCTCATGCATTCTTCCACTTCAGATTCTCTTCCCTTAAATCAGCCAACGCGTAGAATAGTCGTGCTGTACCTGGGTATAGGTATGTTTTTGCCTTGCTGTGCTTCCCAAGAACTTCCCTTATCACCTTGAGCTGTCCACTCAAGTGTAGAGAGAAGTATCACTACCGA
The DNA here is from genome assembly GCF_023634085.1 of Falco cherrug. Classification (NCBI taxonomy): domain Eukaryota; kingdom Metazoa; phylum Chordata; class Aves; order Falconiformes; family Falconidae; genus Falco; species Falco cherrug. The sequence goes on from NC_073697.1 coordinate 65,436,505, forward strand.
CCTTCTAAAATTATAGTTTCCATCTATTAAAAGAAAGAGGTTCAAAATCATTTTGAGAATAAATAGCACAGAATGCTTTGATTCATATCTGTGTGCTGGAAATTTCACACATCAAGTAAAATACCATGAATACATCATTATTTTGACAGCTTTGTGAAAAAGAAGGCAAGAGGATCGTATTGCATGGATTTAATTTTTGCAGTTTTACAGCTTTGTGTGTTGCAAAAGAATCAAATCCTGCCATCAGAGCAGAGCAGGTGGTAAACTGAAGGGCAAAGTAGAGATGCTATATAAAAGCCTGTCAAATCATACTTGGCGTGCAAGTCCCCACCCAGGGCTCCCCAGCCAGAGCTCCTGTGTCTCTCACCTTCTCAGAATAGTCTGTCTTTTTTTCAGGCTTGGCACTTCTCCAGCTGCAAGGGGGGGGGGGTTACAGAAGAAGAGAGGCTAGACAGCGAGAACTAAGTTTCCCACCAAGACTGTTATGGGCAAAAGAAACCAGCTTCACTTCCCCCAGCACCACTGTGCCACCCAACACAGGGCATTTAATGGGCCAGCATTCAGGTAAGTTGAAAATCTATCTGTAGATGCCAGGGCCAAATGTGGTAGTAATTTAACATAAAGCTGAATGTGAGTGAAATATACAGTAGTGTCAGGGTGCTGTGGACAAGGAGCAACATCCTAGCTGCAGTGAAGGGCTATTTATGCTGAGGTAGGTGAAAGGAGACTGGGAAAAGGGTCCTTTGCTTCTCTGAGCAGTAGTTACCTCCCTTGTTCTTGTGTCTCTGTGACCGTTTGCAAAGCTTCCCCACCCAAACACTTACGCAACACGTTTTTCAAAACCTGTAACTTTTAAAGCATTGAGGACGTTTCATATTCTTTTTATTTCTCTTTGAGTCATGGATTTGGGTCTCTCTCTGTAATCACAGAATGAGAAATATATTTCTAGAGAGCAAAGGGGTTTTTTTCCGTCTCCCATCCCACAACTGCAATACTTGAGCCTTTAAAAAAATAAAAGGTACATTCATGTATATGGTTAGGATTTTTAACACAACCTTCACCTTTTGCTCTCAGTTGCCTTCATTTCCTGCTCTCCTTGATCTAAGGCAGTTCAGGATTGCAGCAAGTATGTCTTTTCTTGTGGAGTAGAAACTTGACCTTGTTTAAGCTTTGGCATTGACTTAAAAATGTCCAGTATGTCAGTAGTGGTATTTCAACATTTTTGCTCCTGTGGCCCACAGAACACAAAAATTGCAACGATAATGCAAAATCATAATTAAAACTAAGGGTGAACTGAAATTTTGTCAAAGCTCAGAAAACTTTTCAGTAAAGTTCACATTTTTACGGGCTTGTTATTTTGTACAAATCCATTTTCTTCTTTCCTGTCACATCTCAAGACCTTTTTGTAAGGAATCACCATCTCTTTTTCCTTCTAATTTAAATTCTGCTCTGTCTGTTTGGAATATTAGGTATGCCTTAGCAGTGAAATTATTTTAATGATGTGGCTGAGTGCTCGTATATATTCAGGCAAGCAAACATAAAATGGTCATTCTTTTTATTAAGGGTCTATCTGTAGTTTAGAAAAGGTAATAAATGATAGATTGAAAGCATAGGTGGCTCCAGAAGCGGATGGTGTGTATTACAGAGGTTATTAGCTCATCAGTTGAAGGTGTTGTAGATGGCTGCAAGCCAAACTTACAAGAAACCTGCACAATGGCTGGACTCCATAACAACTGATTAACTACGTATTAACATGCATATTAACTCTTTATCAACTCTTTATGAAATATATAAGCTTGGCACCCAAATAGCAAGCGTGGCAATAAAAGGAGACATAAGATTTCCTTATGAATGGCAGTGTATTGGCTCTTATTTTTGTTTAAATGTGGAACATGATTTGCAAGGGTGTCTATGCCACCTGAGATTTAAGTCCTGTTTTCAGAAGAGGTGCTGTGCAGTGCTTGTCTCATACCCAGTCAGGATTAGGCCTTTAAATATCTTGGGCAGTCTTGAATATGTTGCTGTGCTTCTTAATTTACCGTTAGGCAGTGTCCATTTTAAGCCCACCACTTTTCCTAGGGTGTGTATGTCTACTCTATCAGTGAAGTGTCTGAGCCATGGGGGTTGTTGGGAAGCAGTGAGGGGTGTAGTGGGAGTCTCATGAGGCAGGGCAAGGACCCTGCTTGTCTCAGGGAGGAGAACATGGCCAGTCAGTGGAGGCACACACAAGAGTGGACGGGAATCCCTGAAGCTCCAGAATGGGCAAGGAGCATGTCTTTCAAAGTCTGAGCTCCCACTGAAAGGAGGGTTGGAGTCGTATTTTTGTACCTGCATTTCATTCTTACTCAGAGGTAAGAGTTACCTCCATACTCAGTTATACTAAACAAAGCTCTGTTGAATTGGCTGGGACAGAAGCATATGTGTTTTGTTAAGGGTAAGTTTATTCTCACATCTTTTGATCTGCCTCACCCAGCAGATCTTCATTGTTCTTCTGCAGAGAGCTCTGGTGCAATATAGCTCAAAAGACTAGAAGTCCTTTTGGGTCTTCTGGTGCACTTGTTGCCAAGAAAAAAGATGGGGCAGCTTCACCTCTGATCTCTGCCCAGCTTGTAACCCTGTCACAAATGCAGCAATGTGGCTGTAGTCTGAAAGCTCGGCAAAGGGCTAGCAGAGCTTGATTGGAGAGAGGAGTTTTGCTATGTGTATACCCTACCCTTACACCTTATCTCAAGTATTTGGCTGCTGGCCTATTGAAGGCTTTGGACTGGATACGTGTATTCTGACCCAAGATCAGGTTGAAAACAGAAGGTCTGCAGAAATTTCACCACTTGTTCCCAGTAGCCGTAGATTCCAGTAGCTCCCTCATTCCGTAAATGATCATCCTCTTCCTACACTCCAGGATAAGAGGAATGCTAATAACTCTATTACTGTCACCCATAACTTTCCTTAGGAAACAGAGGAGGCTTAGGTACTGGTGACCACTGCAGGATTTGTGGTTTCTCATACTGCAGCCAGCTGCTGCGATTTGGAAAAGTGAGCATAAAAGAGCTGCCAGAAGTGAGGCAGGGAAGGGGCTTCCAGTGCCCAAGCACAGCAAGATGTGCCTCACCCACACCCCAGAGTCACCTGGGTAGCTGTTTTGAAGGTGGGGAGGCAGACTGCTGCTTCCTCTTGTAGCATAATCCAGTGCTTTACTGCTAACAAGTTTGGATTTTTTTCCTGTGAAATGCGAGTGTTTTTTGTTGTGACTTAAGCCTGTTATTTTTATCCTATCCACTCTGGAAGTGGAGAATAGATTGCGCCCTTCCCTTTTTCTGCAGCCTTTTATGTACTTGATTACTGCTGTTATATCTCCCCTTAGTCTTCCGTCTACTTTTAGTAGTTGTCCCTGTTTCATAGCTTCATTTTTTCCAATCAGGAGGAAAATTCCCTCACATAAAGAGGTTTTGGATCAGGTCCCTTGCTAAATAAAGCTCTGTTTGAAAACATTGTTGTAGTAGTTCAGATGTTGTATATTGCGACGGCAAGCTTGTGTTATTTAAAATCATGCTAAATGGGCAAAAGTGTCATTTGGAATAAAGAAGGTTACATCCAGGCTGCTTAGAATCATTACTTCTCTTTAGCTTCCCAGCCCTCTTTTTTTCTGTCAGTGTACCACTATTCGTGGTTCTTCAGCAACAAACACTGTAATCTTTTTTAAATTATCATAAACGAATCTTCTATTGACCAGGGACAACAAAGCCAGCATAAGACTGCCAATGCCGTTGGCTACAGTGTTAAGACTTGGGAGTTTTGCTAACAGAGTTGTTTATCATCAGATGTTTCCAATAATGGCTCTAGAAAGCATTGATTATTTTTCTGCCTTCACTTCAATTTATAAATTTAGTTTACCAGAGAGTAAGAAAGAACACAGGAAAGGTATGGGGATGGTCAAAATGATCCTGGCTAGCTTTACTAATTTATTTTGCTTAGGGTTCTCTCTCCTGCTTCATGTAGGCTTAGATTTGGGAGGAAAAAAATATCGAAGTAAATGCAAAACCAGTCCAGTTTCTTCATTTCTTTTGCTATTTTTTTCATAACATGGAGAAAAGGGAATAAAATCACAGCTGTGTAAATGTTAGCAGAGGAAAGGACTGGGCTAGATATTCTGTGGCAAAAGAGTTTAAGGATCCTTGTGGCTCCTGACCAGTCACCTTTCCCTTGGCATGACCACGTAGATGAGAGGACACAGAGGGCTCTTTCATGCACTTAGTCTGCTGGGCAGTAGGAGCTTTGTGAACTCTGGAGTATGAGAAGACATGGAGGTACCCTCAGATGGGAACACCTTGAGCTAAAGGCAGAGAATGGGAGCTGGCTATTTAAGAGGAGTGATTGGGTACAAAGAGGTCCTGCAATAGTTGTGGCCTGACTTGTACGAATGTCAGAGGCAAACATAGAAAGCATTGGGGAAGGCTGTACAAGGCTGCCTGTGTCCACCTGTGTCTTGCAGTCTGTCATAGCCCCCGTTTTCACTCAGAACATAGACATGAGACTGCAGAACACATGGCTTGGTGCTTAGGCTGGTCAGCAGTGCCTCATTACCAGAAAAAAAATCTGTATTCCTGGTATTGCTTCAGACAGATTTTGTAACCAAGAAAGACATATTTCCTGTCTACCTCATCCTGGCTGCTGCTGTCTGACAGAGGTGGGCCCGTTGGAATGAAGGGGAGACAAGACCTTGCCACAGGGGCATGACCGGCTGGGAGAGGCTGCCAGCAAGAAAGGAGAGTACAGAGCAGCAGGGCATGCCTACTTCCGGAAGCAGACACTCAAGCCCAAAGTGGATGAGGAAAAAAGGGACCTGTGAGGTGTTTTCCCATGATGAGATACTGCTGAAAGTTGCTGCTGTGGAACGATGCAGACTCTTACAGCTAAATTCATTAATCCTAGGATCAGTTTCCAGACTGATATCTTCAAATTGCTTTTAGTACAAATGTTCTTTGTTTTTGTAAGGGTTATCGGTAGCTGATATATATTATTTTGAGTGAGCACATACATAGGTATTTCCTGAACAAAACTACTACCTCTATTTCCGAAGGGTGAAAAGCATACTTTCCTGAGATAGCAATCCTTAGGTCTGGAAGCTCGGGAGAATGTGAGGCTGAGCAAGTTTGTGAAAGCAACTATGAGAACTATGCTTGCATGTTGCAAAAGCACCAGGTAAAAAAGATTCTGTAAATGGGAGTGAAAGTTATAAAATATATTTAGGTTCTGATCTATGGTCTATCTGTGAGGAGAGTTTAGCAATTCACATTCCCATTCTCTTTGGCACTGAGAGTAGAGTAATGCCTCCAGAACCAGGCTCAAGTTGCCTTGGGATAAGCAGATGGAGGACAGTTTGCTAAACCTCTCCTCTCAGAGTTAGTTTTTTGCCTCTGGGCTTTTAGAAGTTAACATAAGCCTACATCTCTGAGAAGAAGCTGTAGATGATATGGATTGCCAAGCTGTGTCCATGGCGTAAGTCCTCTTCAGAGCACCTTATGAACACAGGATTTGATAGGTATTTAGCAATGCCTCTGACTTTTTAGCTGCTGAGTCACTTAGAGAACAGTTTGATTTGTCTCTTTAGCAAAGGTGGGTTGCACAGAATCTGTGATGCACACATGTTATTAGATAAGCAGAGAAGATTCCACATGTGAATTGTTACTCAGGTTACAGGTATGTTGCTGTTCTCGTTTCTCTGTCTTTCCTCATCAACATTAATAAAGTATGTAGTAAAGTAATTCAGCAAGTACTGGGATTGAAGTTCAGTATCATGCAGATGCCTGCCTCGTGGCTAATTACAAGCACCGACTGGGAACATTTATAAAGATACCTGATGTTGTTGAGCCTCTACAGCCCGTTAGGATATCAGCACAATGCTGGCTGTATTGAGTCCAATTTAATTTTGTGTAATTTAGGCTGAGATTTCTCCCACTTCACTGGATTTGATTGCAGTTGATCAGAGGCTTAAAAAGCTAAAATGGACTAAAAACATTAGGCTTGTCATCTTTTATACCTGGCTTGTCTCTACAGTGATCTAGCAGAGGAGAATCTGCATGCTGATGGAAGTAGGAATCAGTCCTGTTATATGTTAAAAACCTCAAAGATATGGGAGCCTTTGGAAGTCATTAGCTTAACTCTGCCTTGTGCATTCACTTTCCTCCAGCCAGATTGAACATGAAATGATTTGGCATGTGTTCCTGGTCCTCTGTCATTGATGGATGCCACTTAATGACACATTCGTATATTTTGAGCAGGGAAAATGGGTACTTGAGTCCTTTTAGGGGCTTTGACTTCAGGTTTTTTTCCAGTAAGGTAGCCTTGGTATTGTTCTTAGCTCACATTGCAAACATTATTTCTCACATGGTATATGTCACAAGGTCCTGGTGCTGTTTATTCAGAATGTCCTTCTTGGTGGTCTACAAATTTTCTCTGCCTGCTACGCAAGCACTGAGAGAGGGGAGGATATGAAAGCCTCCCAATGCTATCCCCTCTTTGCACAGATTTCCAGGTAGGGTGTGCAAAACATGCTAAATAGTATCTTTAAACGGGTACACTTGCATGTGGGGAGAGCAATATTGCCCTTTCTTAAACATGGAAGTTGTAATTATGTGTAGCTGGAGGGAGTCCTGTTGGGTCTTCTGCATGCCCACCTAAGCTCCAGGCAGGATCTATCCCTAAATGAACTGATCTTTATCTGACTGTTTATGGCTCTTATGCTGTACTCATTATTTATTTAATGACACATCCCAGTATAATAGAAAAGCCATTCATAAGCCCCTGACAACAAACAATCATGAAAATTGCCTTTGAATTTCCCTAATTTGCTTGTAAGAGTCAGAACAATGGGAGAGAATAATTGCAGTTATTAAAAGAAATTGCTACAGGCGAAATATAGCCCATTTTAAAACTTAAATCCAGGAAAACAGAAAGGGGGGGCAAAAGGGAAAGCCACCCGGTAAAGGTGCTTCATGCTCCCTACCTCCTTTTGTCTGTGCAGTCAGAGACTTCACCTTGCTCTTTTCTCAAGCACTGTTATTTACGAGGAAAATCAAAGCATTTAGTACCAGGGTAGTCAAGCTGTGTGCGGCACTGCCTCGCCTGGCAAAGCCATTGGAAAGCTGTTTTCTTCCAATCTGCTTCATGCCAATGCAAAACTATCCCTCTCTGGAAACTAAGCGTATTGGAAACCAGTATGAGGAAAACTCACTCTAGCATGAACTACTGTACACAGAGGACTTTAACTCCTACCTGGGCATACACTAGATTGCTCGTGAATCTGGGAGGCCCGCAGCGTTTTCAGAAAGACCACAACTGGCTATTAGTGTCACATCACCCCTACTGAGATTGATTTTCTTTAGTCATTTAAAGCCAGATTTTAAAGAATTTGGGTTCCTAAAAATGTTTCTATAGAGTCTTGGGGATTCCTGTTGGTCCAGACCCAGCTGACTTTGCACATGGAGGGAGGTGATGAACTGTTGTCTGCCTCTGGCCATGAACAAAACCTCTAAGCAATGACAGAAACAAATAGGACTTTCACTTTTGTGTGCCTAACTTCCTTGCAAAAGTAGGAGCTGAGCTTCTCAATCAGTTAAGCACTGCAGCACTAAGCAAAGCCATGCTTAAGTTCTTGTAAAACTCGTGCCTCAGAAACCAGATAGCATTGTAAGAATAATCTGTGCTTAACACAAACCACATGCTTTTGTCCTAGCCAGTTCAATAGAGCTTTGTCCTGTATAACTGAGCACAGGGGTAACTCTTCTTTCTGAGTATAAATGAAATGTATTTGGCTCTCCCACTATTTTATAAGGAGATAACAGAACAAGGATTGCTGCAATTTGAGGGCAGGAACCCTCATTTTCTCTCCAGTCCACATAAATAAAAAAGAATTTCTTGTTGCCCTGTGATCTTCCCTTCTGCAAGCCAAAACTCTCTGAGTTCCCACTGCAAGTAGTAGGAGTTTACTCACAATTTTTCAGCTGCATGTGATACCCCAAACTGGCTGCCTTGTTGTAATGAAAAGCAGCTTGCCAACACAGAGGTCCTTCCAAAGAAGCCTGGCTATTGTAAGAGGAAAGTAAGTGACTGTGGTAATATTCCTGCATCACTGTTTCACTTCATACTTTGCCACAGTAACAAAACAAGGCAGCAGAGACCACTGTCAAGTGTTTACAGAACGTGGCTTTTTGAAAAAAATGATTGTCAGGCAATGACTGTATCAAAACCTTAGCAGGAGATAGTGGGGTTTTAACTTGGTTTGGTTTTTTGTTGTTTTTTTTTTTGCCTAGGCAGCTGGCAGTCTTAATTGTTCTGAAGAAAAAGAAACAGACATTCCTTTTCGTCTCTTGATATTTGGGGATATAAATCATTTAATGTTTTAACTCCATGCCTCCCTGCCTAATTTTCCCTTATCAAAGTAAAGGTAGTTGAAACTTCCTCTTAGTTGCCTTGCTGTAGACATTGAGTAGATCCACTAAATGTCTCTGTTTTGCATTGATTTAATGTGAGTAGCATTTAACCTATATTCAACATCCAATACCTGAAGTAATTTTCTCAGGTAAGAATATTGAATAGTCAGTTTGATCAGTGTTATTCAAGGGAAGCTGAGAATCCATATTCATAGCAATTCCACCCGCTGTTTACCTTGATACACTGAGGGTTTTTTTCTTCTGACTGCGGAACCAAATGCTGTTTTCCGTCTGAAGAGATCTCAGCAAAAGGACAGTAGTTAAAGATGAACTGAATTTGCAAAAGAAGTCATAAAACCTTCCAGGATTTAAAATCTCAGAGGGGTTAAACGTGTCAACTTAACTGAATTAAAATATTCCAAGCTGTTCCTTCCTCTCTGCTTGCCACCTGCCAGAGCGCTGCAATTCCCTGCGCAGAAGTGACACAGGTTTGTGATGCTTCAAATATACATGTGTTTATAATGTTGTCACTGTATAAGAAATGCTTATCCTAAACCAGACCACGGCAGGAAAGAGCATCCTAACTGAATTCTTCATTTTTATAGTCTGCATTCCCTTTTATTTGTGAAGTTTAGAGAGGGATAAAGAATAGATGATCCTAATGAGGAGGTGGCTGAGCACCTTCCCTGAGTACACTCTGCAGTGCAGCTAATTTGAGCTACATTCCCCTTAAGTGTTCTGCACCTCTTGGGATGAATCCTCACCTCGGATGTTGCTGTTCAGTGATCTAAGATGCAAATTTACAGTCCCTACCAATTACCATAGGGATACTGTTCTCGTCTTGGTGCTTGAAGATCTATAAATGTTTTCTGGGGAACTGAATGCCCAAACAGGTTCCCTTTTATCAAATATGGTGTTATGAACATAAATCCACAGGATGTAATCAAACATCCCTGACATGATGTTTTGCCAGCCCCATATACAAGCTTGTTTTGTGTGTTAGTTTACTCTCCTTTAGAAATGAAGTTATCCTGCAGTCAGTGGATATATTATACTTGCTTATATTTGGAAATTTGCTTTCTGTTCCCATTAAGTGATAAAACTCTCAAACTGAGAAACAAGATCTATTGTAGAGTTTCTTGTCTTGTTAAAGGAACTGAAACATGGGGAAATGGTAAGGAAGTGAGAGAAACAGTGGGGTGGACTAATGAAAATCAAGATTTTTGTAGGTTACGCTGCATGGCTGCAAAAAGGTAATTTTTAAAGGTAGACTGGCCACTTGGACATCCTTTTCTGCAGAAATGCAGCAGAAGTTGAATACCCAACCCCACTTTTTCCCTGCCAAGTGCATATAGGTGCTTTACCATGTGTACACTTCTTGCTGCGTTTTCTAGAATTATGCCAAAGACACTTATAGAATATACTCTATGATATTGAACAGTTTTTGTAAATCCACATAAACTCCTCAATAAATACTGGGGAATGTTAGTCCAAGCCTACAGCAATCTAATGCTGATTTAGGAATACTGCAGTATTCCTAGTGCTTATTTCAGCTTGTTAAAGTATCTCATTTGCTTAGATCTTTTCACTGTGTTTTGGTCTCATAAGTGATTTTTATGATATTTAATAATTTCCTTAAATATGTTGGCACAGGTGATTTTACATAGTGAGAGGGCTCAACAAATCACCAACAAAACATTCCTCTCTTCTGTATAATTCCTGTAGCTATACAGAAACAAATGGAGGGAAGAAGGTGTTTTAGTCCAAGCAACTCTATTAGTCTGGAACTTCTACCCTCTCTCCTTTGAACTCTGGAGTGGAGAAAATCACGTTAAAAGTGAACAGAAGTATATAATGGAAGAATAATCAAGGAGGCAAAGTTATTTCTATCATCTTTTCCTTTTTTATAAGAAACGTTGCTGATTTACTTGCCAAATGAAGGCAGACTTTCTGGTTTTTTTCAGCTTTTTAATTCAGACAATTTCACTGGGAGGTCATGCACATGGGAGCGCTAGACTGTAGGCTCGCACTTCGTTTGCAGTGGTTTTCCTGAATACACTAGCTCCTAGCTTATCCAGTGCTATTATATGAAGCTTCAAGCCACGGGTAGATTTGTTATGAAGCTGTTCAGTAAATGTCTTTCTGCAGAGTGTGAATGTATTTGTGTATGTAAAGCGATAGGTGCTAAAGGGTTGTGGCTTTTAAAATATGCTTTCTGTTGTACATGGTAGAAGGCAAAGCAGTGGCAGCTCAAACACGAAAGTAGGTTATTTTTAGTTTCAGGAAGAACGGTGTATATAACTGTTGTTAAAACAAAAGACAGCAGTTTGAAATGCATAAGGGGATAGTTCATATAAATCTGGAGAAGGTACAAGGTACAAATCAGCAAAGTATTTCCTGGTAATGTTGTTGAATTTAGGGATTGCTCCTGGGACACAAGAGCAAGCTTTGGACACCTTGGAAATTCTTATCTTGTATTTTATAGAAACAGTCACTTCTATAAAAGAACCTTACAAGTATTTTACAGCAAATAAAAGCAGTAACAAGTGAAATGCAGCCCTCCATACCACCCCATACTAATGGATTCACCAGACTCTCTTCAAAATTGCAGCGTAATACATATTACTGCTTCCACTGCACCTCAGCTGCTAGGGGTTACAGGTCTTGACCTTTAAATGTTAGGAATAATAAGATATATTATTAACAAGTAGTCAATTAACAAATAAATACCCCTCTCGTAAATCTAAAAAAGTAATGTTTTGAAATACTGCCACCTTCTGATAACTTTGGGATGGTGAACTGAGTTATAAGGAATTTGTCAAAGTTTTTATCAACAGTAATAATTCAGTTCCTGATTTTATAATGTTAGAGCCATGGTGCGCTATCAGTTTTGCAAGGCCAATTTTCACTATATGTGAGACTATGTGTGCAGTAATACAAAGAAATGAAGAAAACGCAGTATGATTTCTTACAAGTGATGTGAGAGACAGCAGCAAACTTGTTTGAGGTGAGGAAAAGCACCCAGGTGTGTGTGTGTTATATGTGAGTTCAAGGATTTACAAGCACAGAGCCTGTGTTTTAAGTTATGTAAATGTTAAACGCATTACAGAATTATGGCTAAAATGTTGATATGATCTGCAGGATGAGCTTGGCCAGAGGAGAGAGGTATGTGTGCTTTGAGTCTTATGGAAGCAGACTTCCCTACTCCTGCATAACACCTGTCTCTGACATGAATGTGTCCACGAAGGGTTCATTTCTTTCACCGTTTTTACCTTGCTGACATTCAGATGATACTTGTTCGCATACCACCTTTGTATATATTATAATTATCCGGATAGTGGTTTATGTGTCCAGCCCCATATCACTGTATTACTTAAACTTGGCAGTGATACTTTAGAAATAACTTTCCCAAAGCTGGCTTTTTCTCGCAAAGTTCATCCAATTTCAGCTTTCCTAATGTCCTTTGTGCTGTGGCAATATATATTGTGTACCTAAATGGCTCAATATATCATTTTAAATTCCTTTGATAGGGAAAGTCTGCTTGGCAAAGAAAGTGTTTAAAAGAAGCAGAAATTAATATAAAATCTAAGCTGATGTGACCTTAAAGTTATCATCTCAAACTCTCAGAATTTAGACAATGCAAAGGTTCTTAAATTTCCTTTGATCCGCTTGAATTTACCCAGGTTCTTTGTTGGGCTCCAGTGAGATTGGGATGCCTGTGTTGCTCTCCCACCAGTGGGGCGGTTATGGACCAGGCTGATGCCAAGGTCTTGGCTGCACCGCATTTTCCCAAAGGGTGCAAATCAGGTGTTCTTCTATTGTAAGCACAGGGGGTTCTCCCTGGTAAAATGGGTATTTCGAGATGGTGGCTGAGAAAGCACATTCCTCCTTGAAGTCTTATTGGGATTGTAACAAGACTTCCAGCTGTAAAGGGAGACAGTGACTTGTTTGGAAGCCACAACGTTGCTTTCTTGTGAATTCATCCCATGTCATAACTCTCATCCTACCTGGAGTACTATAAGCAGCACCTATGGAACACATAGGTGGTCCTTCCTGTGGTCACTGTAAGTGTTTGCATATTTTATTTACTATTTCATATTAATCAGCTTCTCAGATTCACCACTCATTGCATGGCCTTTGTTTTGGCTTGATTTTTTTGACATTCACTTTTGCACCTTGTTAACATTTTGACTCATCAGCTGGTTTCAAACTAATTTTAGGGAAGAGGAGTCTTGAGCGTGCTGAGTTTCTGTAAACTTTCTGAAAATATGCAGTCAAGTAAAGGACTCAAACCTGTATCAGTGCCCTGCTAAAGGGAAAGACTGAAATTTGAGTTCAACTGTATAATTGTACACAAGGGAATCCATGTGTGAGAGAGATGTACTGAATGAAAGTACTCAGAAACTAAACTTCAAGAACTCTTCTGCTTGTATAATTACTTTTACACTGGCTTTGGTAACTCCAAAGCAGGTAAAGCAGTTTGCATTTAGCCAGCGGAGCTGAGTGCTGCAGCAGGACTTGTAATGCAGTCTGGCTGGGGATGGCAGGTGAATGTCAAGCTCTGTTATGCACAGAGGGAGCACCCTGTAGATGTGGCCTGTTATGACCAGTAATGTGCAATTTGTGTCATTACGAACTGAAAATAAGAACTGTTTTCTCATGAGAAAGGTGAATAGGCTTGACTCCTGCACACTTAACACAGTATGTGGAGCTGTGCTGTCGTCCCAAGATGCTTATCTTCCTGGGTAGTTTCTAAATATGGGTTTCTTCTTTCGGTTTAATACAGAAAAAAATCTCTTCTGTTGAACAATAAAAACTGCATCTCTTGAGTTTCATGTAAGGGACTATCCCATAGTGGAGTTTCAGAGCTTCACAGACTCTGTTAGATGCAAATGACAAGCCACACAGTGAGATTTGATAGCAATCTCCAAGTGTTTTTAAAACAGATCGTAACCATATGTACAGTGTGCCACTTCTGCTGTTGTATATTGAGCTCAGGAGAAGGCAAGTGACATAATTGCCTTCAGCAAAATTGTCAAACAAGGAAACCTTTCAAAGCTACACAGAGGGGGAAGGTAATGAGAGCCCTGGAAGAAAGAGGCTAAGAGAAGAAAAATTGGCAGGGAACATTAACATATACTTTTAACCAGTCATTTAATGGAAAGAAGAATGACCCAGAGGTTTGGCTGTTGTAGTTCTTTTTTCAGTGAAAGAATTTTGAATGTGCTGCTGTGTAGGAGAGAAATGCTTATTTCCCTTATGTTGTTTCACATTTCAGTTTGGAAGAGCAAGAGGAAGCTTTATTTAGCCTGTTGTGTCCAATCCTGTAGTAATACAGCATATAATAACTTCCAAGAAGTGAAAGGCATACTGAGCTCACATTTCAGGTAGTTTTCAGGGTAACTCTTTGGCTGTTAAAATCGTATGTCATACTAGACATAAATTACTAGAAATTATTTGCTACAGTCTGCATTCATATTACCTCCCAGGGACCTTTCAGACTGGATTTATGGAGAGAGATATTTCCTGAACGTTTCCTTCTAAAGAAACTACAGATCACAGGACAAACAGAGTTTTGATGAAATAAGGACTTCAGATTTGAATTGCTGACCGATACCTATGTTAGAGTGTGCAGCCTCCAGGGGTAATTAGGGATAACTGTCCGCAAGGATAGTTATATCTTGCAGCAATTCCTGGTGGAAGTGGAAGGATTATTGTGTGCTTTATGACAGAGGCAGATGCCACTGAGTACCAGCCACTTAGCTGGTTCTTCTCCTGCAGGAGTATTGTGGAGACATGGCACAGGACTAAGAAGAGCCTTAAAGATCTTGCATCCTGGTGAGCTGAAAGCTGTGAATCAAAATTGTCTTTAGGTAAGGATAGGTGATGGTCTCCTGGGCCTTACTGGTTTAATATAAACCCGCAAAATGTAAAGAAATATCACCTTACTTGTGGTGGTATGCATCAAGTTTCAGTGCTACGCTGTGGTTGTTCCCAGCTTTTGTTTACTTGTTCTGGAAAGTGCTTTTCATCCCCTTTTTTGCTGCAGCCCTAGTCTGCTTGTGCTGTAAGGCAGCATGGCACATTAAGCAGCTCACAGATCATATGCAACAGAAAACCTTTGTCCATGAGATGTAGGTAGCTGTTCTGAACACTGCAGATTTTACCATCACTTTGCCTTTCTTTTCAAAGTTGTCCTTGCCCTTTGAGAAAACATCTTGCATGAATCTAGAAATGTCATCCATCCTGCATCTTCTTACCCAGATCCTAAGATCTTGTCTGCCCCAGATGGGCACGGATGAACAGTTCTGACTCCATATACCTCAAGTCCACAGGTAGCCTGAATCCCAGGTAATCATGCAAATACAGGGTCTGAAAGATAACGACAGACAGGGCTTTAGTTCATTGCCTGGTCTGTATTACCAGGGTCAGTGAGGATAAGGTGCAGCAGCATGGCTCTTCATAAAACCTTATTGTGCATTGCTTTGTGCTTCTATTATAACAACCTGGCTGTGTGATGGGGGAAGGAGTCTGATAGAAAAAGCTTTTAGTAGGGAGATGTGTGAATAAAGGAATTCTATAATTAAAATAATGACCAACACAGGTGACATTTCTTTGTAGTTAATAGCTGCTGGTGTGAAAGGCCCTGAGGCAGAGCCTCAGGCTGCTAAGCTAGTAAGTGAATGGCTAGGCTCTTTGACCTGCAGTTCATTCATAATATAAATGGTGATGCTACGAAAAACCTGACCAAAATGTTCATAGGGACGACTTCTTGGGCTGTGTGGGAATACCAGCAATTTTGTATTTGGGGCTGAAGCAGATTTTTCATGTTGGCAGTGGGATTTGCACCAACTCTTTAGGAAGATCCAGAACTGTAAGCATCACTTGCATCGGGAAAGCAAAAGAAGTCTTATGCACTTGAGAAAGTGTAAGCAATTATGGGCAAATTATGCTGTAAGAAGGTTATGGAGATTTTGACCTTTAGGGCCATGAAGGCTGACCTATGATAAGTGAGTGCACTGAAAAAAAAGTGGTGCTGAAAGAGGTGATGGCACAGAGCTATCCCTTCTTGCAGAACCTCCATGCCTGGTGATTCTTTTTCCAGCACTTCTGACAAAAAGGGATGGACAAAGGTGGATGGTTCTGAGTGATTCTGCAGGTAGGAGAATGGGGCTTGTAACCAGGAGGAGGAGATGGGGCAGCGGTTTGCCAGCCAGACACTGCAGTGGTGTTCCCTGGACACTGCTTTTATTGGTGATTCAGAAATGGGTCACGCTCTGCACATCTGGTCTTGCCAAAAGCAGCCAAACTACCTCTAGCAGTGTGATACCACCCTGGTCTGTCAGAGCTGGGTGCAGCATCCAGGTAAGGCTGTGTCTATGCCAGGGGGGCTCACACATCACAGGCTGAGCTGGGTAGCCTTATTTGATACAAACTGGGTTTAGACTAAGAACATCATTTCTGCAAATCCTGACCACTTCATAAATTCAGCTTTGGCCAACTTATCTGTGAGGATATTCTAGTCCCCCTAAATTTTCAGGCAAGTAAAAGCCAATGCTTTGTTTTCAAAGTACTGATTAAAATACTCCACTGTGCTGAACTTTGCATAGAGGTTGTTCCCAAAGCTTTTTTCCAGATTTCTAGCTCACCATGAAATCAGTTATTGCCCACTTTTAATCCTGACTATCAAAATCGTTTGTCTCCACAGATTGCCAAGTGAATAGCTACAGATGTTATTGTGCTGAACACAGTGAGACATACTAACAAATCTACTGTAACAAGTAACCCATTACGGTAAGAGAAGACTTTGTGCTCTGAAACAAATATCTTTAGACCAGTCTGAAATACAACCTACTATCATGTTTTCTGCACAGCTAGCAATTTTACTGTATGACACAACAAATCTCAGTGCGAAATAGCTGGGGTTTATTCTCTCCTAAAAATCGAACCTGCTGCACTGTAGCATATGGGAATTGGGCTGAAGGAGTGGACTATTCCCTGTGATTGGGTTTTCATGAAGCTCTGCAGACAGAGCTTTTGATACCAACTTATTCTCCATAGAGTCATCGAGTTTACAAAGCTAAGCCATACCATTAATACTGTATGTGTGCTATCCTAAAACAAAATGCATAGGACAAATTCTTAGCTGGTATGAAGAACTGCAACACCAGCCATGACATCTAAAATAGTTCCTTCCCATCTCAAAGATTTGTACGAGTTTGACTCTATATTAGATCCCTCACTTCTAGATGCCAACAGCCTCTGCCCAGCCACCCCTGTCTCCTTCTGCATTCCCATCTCATCAGAACATCTTTCTTAGTCTCTGCCTAGTTTTCTTCGTAAATTTGTCTATCTCATTTCAGCTGTTGATTTTTAGCACCTTGCTGAAATTCTGCTGGATTTTTCTACTAGGAATGCATAATGCATCTCTGGCACCCAGGCCATTTCTGTGTGAAGTACAAAGTCCTAGCTTCCACCACATGAAGAGCTACAATTAAGTAAAGAAAACAGAGACTTTCCAAGTCTGTTTTTTTTTTATTTGCTTAAGAATGTAAAGCTACTGAATTCACTGTCTGCCTGTCCCTTTTATGCCCCCTCTAACCACTCTCCAGTAACTTTTGAGTCTATTGACGAATTTTGCCCAGAGATGACATAGAAGACAGAGGTTTTAAAGAGACTTAGTTCCTCCAATATTAATAAAAATCTCTCTCCTTCACCTGGTTATCTATGGCAAAGATTGCTATATGAATCTGCCTGTTGTCACATGCTAGAGAACTCACAGAAAGGCAGTACAGTCCCTATCTCAGGAAAACTTTTGGATATTAGACAGCAGTTGTTAAAAAAAAAAACACAAAAAAACCTACACACAAAAAAAAAGACGAAAACACACACCAAACCCAGTGTGGGTCTCCTTTTCAAAGTTTCACTGTGGGCAAAATAATGAAGTTTTCCCTACTCCTACAGATTTTTCTAGTAGTGATTGTTTTGAGAAAACCACCTGATGTAGTTCAAGTGATAAAATGCTGGCAAATTTATAAGCAGCTGAAAGCAAGATCTTGTAATAGTCTGTTGGGCAACTTTACTTGGTGGTCTTCTTGGGGTTGGCTAACAAATGGGTTAATACATGTCAGTTTCCACAATTCCAGATTGTGCAGCCACGTTGCTGGGAAGAGACGCTTGACAGTTCAGAATTAGGTTGCTGGAGAAGCATGGGGGCATTCTGCACTGCACCACCATTCTGAGAAGGAAGAGGTGTTAAAAAGAAGCCAAGTATTTTTTGTAGGTTTTTAAATGTGCTGCTATTAGGGAAAAAATCACCACAAACAAATAAAACAGAAGCCAAGTGCTCTTGCTTTTTTGTAACAATTGCAAGTGCTCTTTGTGTTAGTAAGGTCTGGCTTCATCATGAAAGCATGCTGTCACCATCTCTTGCATTCTCTCACATCTTCCACCTGTGTGGCTTTCACTGTGCCTCTATGCAGGAATATGTGTTTTACAGAAACTTCAGCTATAAACCTCTTTAGTGGAACTCTGCATGCTTAACAGTTGACATATCAGTTTGTTTCTATGGAGCGAATATTAAAATTAATGTAAAAGAGTAAACCCCAAAGATTAAATTAAAATAACAAAAGAGATATTACTTACTGAAAGAAAATGAATTAACAAAATTAAACCATAGACCGTGAATTAGATTTTCCATGGAGCTCAGCTCCTATTAAGCAACAGTATAAACAGAGGCACCGAAGGGCTCAGCCTCTCTCTGCTCCCGCGCTTTCTGTGGGAGCAAATTGGCATAGATAGTTTCTAGATCTGACCCTTTTGCAACTTTTTATTTGCACTTGAGTTATTCATCCTGGTTCACTATTAATTTGCAAGATGCAGCCAGCGGGACCTAGCACAGGTGATGTTGTACGCAACATGTGATAGCTTTGCTGTAATGAGGTTGGATGGTTGGAGTAGTTCCCCTCCAGAAACCCGTGTTGATGGGGAAATCAGTCTATTGCATTTGTACAGTCTTAATCTTGAACAACCTTATCCATGGTGATACTCCTAAAGTTTTAGCAAGGGCTGTAGTCTCCTTGCAAGGTATATATCTGGATGTTTTTGTGAAAGTGAATGGATTTATAGTTCCTCTTTAACCACCTCTTTCAACTGACACCCTGGATGGTTTCCAGTATGATCGGTATTATGTTAATGTGGGGAAGATACAGTTCAGCTCCATGCTGCAAAAGCAAAACAATGTCCTAATTGTACTGGGGACTGCGAATTAATTCGCAGGTGTCCTGGTTTCAGCTGGGATGGAGTTGGTTTTCTTCTTAGTAGCTGGTGCAGTGCTGTGTGTTGGGTTTGGTGTGAGAACAATGATGATAGCGCACTGATGGTTTTAGTTGTTGCTGGGTGATGTTGATACTAAGACAAGGACTTTCCAGTTTCTTGGGCTCTGCCAGCGAGAGGGCTTGGGGGGCACGGGGAGTTGGAAGGAGACACAGCCGGGACAGCTGACCTGAGCTAGCCAAAGGGATATTCCATACCATTGAACATCATGCTGAGTATATAAGCTGGGGGAAACAGAAGGAAGGGGGAGGGGACGGGACGGGACAACATTCGGCATTATGGCATTTGTCTTCCCGAGATCACATTAAAATGTGATGAAGCCCTGCTTTCCTGGGGATGGCTGAACACCTGCCTGCCCATGGGAAGTGGGGAACTAATTCCTTCTTTTTGCTTTGCTTACATACACAGCTTTTTCTTCACCTATTAAATTGTTCTTACCTCAACCCTCAAGCTTTACATTCCTTTCCAATTCTCCTCCCCATCCCTCTGGGTGAGGGGGAAGTGAGCAAGCAGCTGTGTGCTGCTTGGTTGCCGGCTGGGGTTAAACCGCAACATCAAGTGTTACGATTTTGCTCCTTCCTACTCAGGGGGATGAGAAAGGACAGTCCTCTCTTCTACTCCTCACAGAACAGCAGTCACATCATGTGGGACTGTTTGGGTGCAATGTGGGAGAGGCAGGTGAGCTAACAGCTTAGAAGGAGTTCTAGGTGGATGCTTGAACCTCCAGGTGAATCCAACTGACCCCAAGACAAGAGGGTGTGTGAGGGCTGGGCAGTATTTAAGCCTAGCAGGCTGAGTTGCTATCAAACTTGAAATGAGGGGTATTTTAATAGTGCTATCCCATGGGAAGAAGGACTGTCTGAAGGTGAAGATATTCCTGCACTGAGGTTTTGCCACTTCTGTTCTTTTTTATAGCACTGAACAGGCCCCTTCCTCATTGTGGCTGTATTTGGAAAAAGACAACTCAGAAAAGACAACTAATTTCTGTATGCAGCCCTGTGGTTACTCCCGACTCATCTGTTCTTGTCAGTTGTCTATCACTTGGCCCTGATCTGTAACCCAGCACTGTTCCCTGTCCTGGTTTGGTTCCCAGTGCCATGAGATGGTGAGTGTGACAGTGAGCTGGCATGGACCAGGTAGACATCACTTGGCAGGTGTATGCATGTATGTGGTACTGTCATGAAAAGCTCAGACTCTTGAGTGGTCTGGACTGGATAAAAGCAATGTGTAAGGATGTAAAAGGTCCCTTGTTTACTGTTTTGCATGGCAGCAGATGTTAATCTGAGCTGGTGGCTTGGGTAGAGAAGAGAGCATGTTTTATTATCTGGTCTATATTATCTGGGCATGGAAAAGAAGTGAATGTCTGTCATCATACAGGACTAAGAAATGCAAGTCCTGGTGCAGCCTGTTCATCATCAGTCTGCCTGCTTCCCAAAGTGTGTTTGCACTGGCACTGTAGGAAATGGTTGTGAAAGGAAATGTGGGCTAATATCCTATAATCCCCCTTATCCTGGTCACGAAAAGCTAATATCACAAATAAGTCAATGCCAGGTCATCTCATGCAGTGTGTAAGTTTGTGTTCCTTAAAGAAATAAAGTGCTAACTGAAGTCTGACACTGAGCTTTAAGAAAGCAACATATTTAAACACATGGAGAAATAACTACCTTATCTTGTGGTATAGGCATCAGCAATGACCTGGTATTGGGGCCCTGCTTGGTCTGGGGGATTTTTTTTGTTTGTTTGCTTGCTGAATTTTCCAGAAATGTCTCTGAAAGCTGATACAAAAAACTGATGGTGGGTCACTTATGCTAGAGAGAGCACTTCTGTTCTGATGGCGCTGAATCCCTGGTTCCAGTTACTTGAACAGTTTGGCTGGTGTCTCCTCTGTCTGGAGAGTAAAAATTAGCTGTGGAAAAAAATGGCTATTCCTGTGCAGCTGCTGCAGACTAACACTTTCTGACAGTGACTTAACCAATCGTATGCTTAGTGTGTCCCCAGAAAGCCAAATTTTCAAAGCATTTTCCATTAATGGCTGTTGCACAGCAGTGACTTTGATTCCAGGTAGGTACATTACATCAAACTTACCTTATTTTATATAGATGGTGGTTGGAAACACAGTGTGCCAATGTAGCTTACTAAATTATCGACGTCAGTGGGTAGGTAGTTACTTCGAGCATGCTGCACATCTGACCCAGCTGTGAATATAGCCAGTTTAGGGCTGATATGTTTAGCATAATAGCTAATCTGTCTCATTTAGCAGGAAATGTGCCTGAGCTTGTATGTGATATATCTGACTTGGTGAGTGGCATGTCTGACTCAGCAGCTGAGTAATATTACTCATTCTGGAATATATCTTCTTCAATGGAAAATATACATTTACACACACATTTATAATTTTTGTTAGCAGATAATTGAGCACACACCAGAATGAATCAATCCTACTTAGTATACTAGAGGGTTTTTTGTGTGGAGATTTTGCCCCCCCCCTTACTCATTCCTCTTGACCATGATTTTATGTTATCAGCTGCTGGGATGTATTCGAAGCCAAATGGAAACCTCTGACTCCCATGAGCTTTGTCTCAGGCCCTGTAAGCCAGCCCAGCCACTCAGCAGGTAAGACTGAATGTAAGTAGAATACATTGTGTATCTTCCTGCCCTGTGGTCCTGCAAAGTGTTCCAGAGAGCATTTCTTTTATTTGCCAGAAAGCTGTGTTGAATTTACCTTTGAATAAGATGAGGTGAGAAACTCATGGCCTTGAGGCTGATGCAGCCTACAATTTTACTTCTTCCACAGTCTGATGTGTTTTAGATTTTGTTGTGTGATAGGTTTTTTTGTGGGTTTTTTTTGTGGTTTTTTTAATGCATTAAGTGCTGTATACAACAAAAGTGTGTGTGAGTGTGTGACCAGCAAAAGCTGTTTGCAGGCTTTCTGGGCTCTCAGCGCAGGCAAGGTTCCCAGCTCCTCAAAGTAATTGTAGGTGTTTTCTGATCACTGCATACTTACCACCCCTGCTGTTACTTAGTCTTCTCCCTGTCAGAGATCAGTACACAGTGTTTCAACAGCCCACGTTCTGCAGGATCACCTATTCTTTCTTAAAAGGGCAAGGTATTTCACAAGATTTGGAAGGCTGGCAGTGCAGTGCTACAAGCTAGCTAGTGCTGGGGGTTCAGCATCCCAGGATGGCACATGAGACCTTGGAATAGCAAGAATATCGAAATGTGGCTCAGAAGGGAAGCAGGGCTGCCTCCCAAGTTGAGCTGGAGTTCCTAGAGGAATGACGGGAGAGCAAATGCATATCTGTTGAGTGAGCAGAATGCCTAATGGAAGGGAAGCCGATCATCTGATTAGCATTGGCACCTTATCCTTCAGCAGCAGGTTGCCTCAGGCAGTGGGCACGAAGCTGTTCATCCCACACAGGTTTCATGTTGTTCTGCTCTGTTTTGCTTCTGCTTTGATTTGCTTCACTTCTTTCTCATTTGCTGGAAGACAGACTCAATAAACCTTGAATACAACTTGCTCAACGGAGGGTTGCGCTATTTTTATTCTTTGTGGGCATGCATAGCTTCACACCTGTCCGCCTGTGCCATTAGCGTGTTTGCTCTTAATGTTGTGCTGCTTTCAATATCAATGGGAACACTCTCACTGCTGCTGGCTATTTTTGGGGGTTTTGTTTTTTAAGAGATGAGTCCCCACTGTGCAAATCTTCGGCTGTGCATGTTATTGTTGAAGCCACATAAGTAGCACCACAAGGCTGGAGCCTGCTGGTCAAAATGCTGTGGGTGGCAGGGCCATTAGCACAACACAGAGAATCCCAAGCGTTGGTTTAAGTTACTCAGCCACGGTGCTCCAAGTTCCCTTTTTTCTTCATGTGATAAATCTAGCTGGCTTTTTTCTGATTACCACATTAGAAAAAAAAAAAAAAAAAGATATCTCTTGAAAAGACAAATGAAATGTTGCCCGAAGAATCAGTTTGCCTGTTTGCTTTTGTTCACAAAACCCTTCACTGCAGCTCCTAATAAATGTTTCAGTTCTGTTTAGCATGCAACCATTCCTAAATGGAAGATACCCGTGCTTTCTCTATTAGTGTTGGATGAAACTAGGAATGGGAAATTTGCCTCCACCTTTCTTGAGTGTCCTAGCATAGAATCCACTGTGTGGTGAGCAAATAGCACAAGTGAGATAATGCTGGTTGTGGGCCTTTTGTCTACTTTTGTTCCTGAGTATTTGAGGCAAATCAGAGCACCTCCTCACAGGGGAAAGCATGTGTCGGGAAGAGTAATGCACAGGCTGTTTATCTACCTGTCTTGGACTGTTCACTGTGGGATGGGGATGATTTGTGATACTGTTAATTCTCCAGCATTTATGGAAGAAGCAGCAAAGAGAGACCTCTTGAGTTCAAAACCTTCCTGAAATTTGGGCAGAATGTAGGTTCAAAGCGGCCTCCGGTGTGACCCTTTGCTCAAAGTAGACCTTATAAAAGCAGGTTGCTGGGCTCTTGTCCCACTGAATTTTAAGTTTTTCCAAGAATGAAGATCCCACAGCATCTCCAGATGCTTGTGCCAATGTTTGATCACACTTGACTCAAGATAACTTCTCTGTGTTGCAGGATTAGTAGCAGAGGAAGCAAAAATAGTTACTAGATATTGGCAGCTCTCTGACACTTCTACTGTCAGTGCCAAAACTGTAAAAGCTTCTTCAGGACTGAAGGAAAATAAATATATATCCTCATGTCCTCAGTAAGATCAAAGGTGCTAACACTGGCTTTGTTGGAATACAACATCCCATACACAGCCTGGTAAGTATGTAACTTAAACACACCAGCTTTTCAAATGGTTTCAAAAGAATTTAATGGCGGCTGAGCACAAAGGGAAATCTTCCTGTGTCCTTGTAACTATCCCTGAGCTACTATTGTTAGCCACTTGGAATTTGCACATTTATTCCAAGTTTTATTGAAATGATGGAAGAAGTCACATGAAAATCATAGGTACCTTTGACAGCTCAGTCAAATAGGAACCTACCACCATGTGTTATGCTAAAAAAGTGACTAGCAATAGGGTTCTAGATTATTTATTTTATATTATCTGCAAATAAAATGTGGATTGCATCATCTAAAGGTAGGATTCAAAGAAACTACGATAGTGTTTTCAAAGATTTCATTGAACAGGATGATGTGTGTTGTCTTGTAATGTTCCTGTATTGCCCTTTCATTAAAATAATCAGAGTAAAACTGTGTACAACTTCAATCCCTCCCCCCAGCAATAATTGACTTAAGCCATAATTTTGAAGAGATTAGTGATGTGGATTGCCTGGCTTGAGAAACCACAAAAGAGCCTGATTTCCAGAGAAAAGTTGATTCATATGTCTTTTTTAAACTGTGTCCATATACATTGAAATATTAACTTTGATAATTTTGATTTCCCTTTCTACCAACAAATCTTTTAAATGGGAAATAAATCATTTCTTTTCATCTGACCAAATATTACAGTTCATTTACAACTGTTATCTATGGAGTTAAGCTGTAGTACGATAGACATTTGTCATGTGGAGGTTTGCTGCAGCACAGAATTGGTGCTAAAAAAGTTCATGCCCACCCTTTCTTTCAGTGTTGATGTGAGTCAAGCTTACTATAATTAATTTGCATGTGGAAAACTGCCTCTCTGCCAAGAGATAAAGATGACGATTTTGAGATACCACAATTATGTCATAAAATGTATTTATCCAGAAGCCTGCCTCTTCCAAAGTAGATGTCTTTGTAGTGCTCATTCAGTGTATGCTCCTTTTGTGGTTTCCACACTGTAGCTGCAGTAACTGACAGCTGAAAACATCATTGCAAGGCTGTCAAATGTGCTGTCTGCATAACTGGTGATAATCTAACTATTCTTCAGCTTCACATATCAAACTGCTGGGAAGTGATACTTCAGTGCTTGTTATTGGCAACAGTAGGTGGAATTGAGTAATGTGGTTTGAGTGTCAAAGGCCTGTGGTGCTGGCAGGAATATTAACGATAAATCAAACACAGCACAATAGTGGTGCCAGACTAGGGCGTAAGGCAGGATCTTGCAATCCAGATCACACCTGCTTAGACCTTACCCACAGGAATATTCCCACGTGCTAACAGAAATGAAGATGGGGCTCTAGCGGTGACCCCTTTAATTCAAAAGCGGAAAGGGGCGATACAGACCGACCAAGTGACATATGAGATCGCAGTGTGCTCTGCTGTGCATTCCGTGTTGTCTTGCAGTGCTGCCATGCTGCAGAAGCTGGTGAAGAGGAGGGGATATTCATTCCTGGTTTTTCATCATCACTGCTGCTCCCATCTGGCTTCTGTTGTAAAATCTTTCAGTGATGGCTAGGCTTGCACTTGCTGTATTAAGTGGAGTTTGCAGGACTGACATTTAAGATGTCCTTGATTTAGAGCCGGCTTGTGACATTCTTTCTTGTAGCAAATAGTTCCCAGTTGCAGAAAGGGTCCCACTGCCTGCATCTTGGCTGCTCCTAGCACCCACAGGGAACTGAGCTGGGAAAGGTGTCTGACTTCAGCGTCTGTGTTAGCAAATGAACTGAAACACTGGGAACTGTTGGTGGGATGATTGTGAGGAAATGTCTGGGTACCTTGTGCAATCAGCTTGCTTGGTTGTTAACTTTATTTAATGGCTTAAGGTCCTTCTTGATGCCACGGTCATATATCCTGTTGCCTTTAGTGACTTTTCCAGCACAGGTGCTCTGTTGACAGGCTTGGCCCACTCTTTTTCACATGTAGGACCTAGATTATTGAAAGTTCTACATGCTTTTGAAAGTCTCTGTGTTTGGTTTATTCACTATGTTAAATGGAGATGATGCAAAAATACCAAACAGTCCTGAGTTGTGGGGCAGACATCTGGGTCGAACTAACTGTACTTGGAAAACCTTTGGGGAAGGGCACCGCAATTTTTTTTTGCAGTTATGTGGAGTTTCTCAGTAGGGAGTCAGCTAACAATATCCAGAGCAACCCAGCAAGCAAGAAGCGTAAAGCCAGGAGCTAAGCAAGATACAGAGATTTCATTATAAATTAGTGTTGGAAATTAGAGCCAGACTGTGAAGTAACCACAATTAAAATTCAGAAAGCAAAAAAGAAAAAGCTTACCTAGTGACCTCTCCTTGCTGCAGAGGCTTAGAAAAGAAGCTATGCTACTTTAGTATTCTAGCATAACTTGCACATTACTGAAATTGTTAGGAAATTAAAGGAAAACCAGAGGACTGATTCTTAGCTGATGAAAATCAGCATAACCCAGCTGATATCAAGGCAGCTAAACAGCTCTACAAGAGCTAAACATGTACCTCTAAACCAACTGCTCCCCACTTGCTATGTCAATGTAGATGGAGAAAATGAAGCAGCTTTTTTTGGGCAAGACTATGCGCTGATCCTGAACTATATACCTCTATTCAAATAATATGAGCTGGTTTAGGAATAAAGAACCTCAAAGTTAACTCCAGGGGGAGAGAGATAGATCCATAATAAAACAGATCAGTACAAAGTGATTTTTCGGTGATCGTTTGTTGAATTGCCTTTAATCAATTTATTATACTAATATGAAACCAAACTGTTCCCCTTTCAGTTTTCTTATCAACATTAAAAACCTAAAATGCAAACCAACAAAAAAACCCCACAAAACCAAGATTCTAACACAGGAGCTCCATGGAAAAAAAAAAAAATCAAAATCAAAGGCAGCCAAATAAAACAAGAGATTAAAATATACAAAATACTGCAATTTATAAGAAAAACATTGAATTATTGAAACTCCATAGAAGAGATGTCACAGCAGCGCTTCTAGTCTGCCTGATTAAAAAAACACACTATCCTTCCCACCCCGCCCTTTGATGTCAAGAAGTGTATTGTGATTTAAAATGATGTATGTAGTTCAATCGGATTGATCCAGAAAGTTCAAAGATATTGTCATTTTCTGAGCACTTACACTTTATCTTGTGTGGTGGAACGTATGTTGCACGTATGCACAGTGTAATCTTTTAATACCCTGTTGTAGGACTGCGAACAGAAAACACTCTTTTTTGCAGAGCGAAAAAGTAAGCAGCCTCTGTAGAACGGCTCTGTGCTGACCTTCACTGTTCTGTGTCCATACCCAATGCAATCAATGCAGTAAGTGTCTTGCTCACAGGAGTGCTTTGTTCTCCCTGATTGATTATTTTGTTATAAATTTACATACAGCCTTTGTGAGCTGCCTGATAATTACAACATCAGCTGGCAGACTGGAGCTTGAGGGCAGCCTGAGTGAGAATGACATTCTTACCACTGAAGAGGCGCACAGGGCTTGTGATGGCAATTTTGGTGAGTGATGCACCATCTGGTAGCCCTCACCATGCAAATGTCTTTGGGTAGGATGGTGATATCATCGTGTGCTCTGTATGTAGGGGGCCCAAATGAGTGTGAGGGGCAATAAGGTCCAAAGGGGCTCGGTCATTGGTTCTTGCAAAGAGAAGTTCATGTTTTAGCTGGGAAGGGGGCTGTTGTTTGCCTAATGGGACAGAGACTAGGTTTTCCATGCATTAGATGCTACATAACATGAGAAATGCTTTTTTCCCTGGCATGGAATTCTCACCTCGAATTCTGGACAGCCAACCTATTTTAACAACTTGTGCCATGGCTAGTGAGTACTGGTTGCAGGCTGTACTGGGGCAAGTACCTTCTGAAATTACTCGCCTACTGTGAGTGTTAGGCATGCCATAGTCTAAAACACCTGTCCTAAAAATTCTCCATTTAAATAAACGAGATGAAAAGAATACCATGATTCCCTTTTCACAGATGAAAAATCCAGTTGTAGAAAAAAGGAGTACTTTAAGGCCTGTTGAAGTAGGTGGAAAGGCAGCATTGCGTTGTAGCAGGCTTTAACAAGTTGCTTAGGGGTTTTGTGCCTTTGCAAAGGGCTGGTCTTGGCACTGCTGAGCAGAGATTGAGCCCTGCCTCCAGTACAGAGAAAGCTGAATTTAAGAACTATTTTAAAGGATTTAAATCTTACAGATTTTCCTCTTCATTATTTGTGATTTTTTTTTTTAGTCAGAATTTATGTAGATTTTTTTTTATTTCCCCAGAAGTGCCATTGAAAGAATGAGACACTGTGATTCTCCATCTTACTATGGAAACTTTTTGTTTATTTTGGCATTTCTTTGGAGTGATGGCCTGTTCAACAGACTGCAGAATGGACCTTGCTTGCTTAAGGCCTGTAGCAGGGAATAAACCCAGCCAGCATAATTGGAGCTACATCTATTTACACCAGCTGAAAGATGTGACCCCTGATCTTTGATTACTCTGGTGGAGTAGAGTGCTACAAGGCAGGGATTTTTCAGCAGTCTATTATCTACTTGAATTGCCTGGCCAGCTACAAGTTACAGAGGCTGTAAACAAGGGGAAACTGGTATGGCAAACTGATCAATTACAGAATATTGAAAAGATCCAGGAAGCGGCAGCAATGCTGCTGAAGCCAATATGGAAAAGTCTTTCTTGTCCAATAACCTCAATCTTGTGACAAGGATTATAACAAGATGGAAAATGGCACAACATGAATGCATTCTGGTGGCAATGATTGCTGTGAGAATTGGGACTGGTTTGTACTTCACCCACTCTGTCTATCTTTCCTAGATGCTGTATCTCAGGCAACCCAGGCAGAAGGTGTTATATTTATTATGTCTCCGTCACTTTTTATCTCTTGTAGTGAAACCCGACATTAAATTCTCTCTCCAGCTTCCACTTTTTTAAACAAGCAGAAAAATGTGACAGCACTACCTTCACTCAATCTCCTAATTAGCCCCGCAGAATATTTCTTTTTCCTCTGTCTGTGAAGGTCTGTGCCATGGGTCTCTAAAGTGGTTGCTCCTAGCACATTTTCTGCCTTGCCTGGTACAATGAGCTGCCCTGTGTTTTTGGAGATGGGTTTGGTTTCATTTCTGCTATGCAGCAGGTTGACAGTCTTAAAGAAGTGAGGTCTGGAGACCATACATAAAGCTTGAGAGATGGCATGGTACCTGTCTGGAAAGGGTGATGCTTACCCTGTCTGTACGGGGTCTGCTAGATAGCTGGCTGAAGGCCCTGAAGTTAAAAATTATATATAAATAAAATATATTTGAGCACATTGCAGGATTTCTACATTCAGCTCATTAAATTCTTTTCCCTTTTTCTGTATTGAAAAGGCTTCTTTGAGCCATTAAAAGTGCTCTTTATCTCCCAGAGATTGTTAGCAGCAGGAGGTGTGGAGGGAGAATCCAGCTTTGGCAGTCATGGGATCAAACTTGCCAGGTCAGATCTGTATTATTTTTTGATACGTTAGTGCATGTTACGGTCATCTAGATAAGATCAGAGCTGGTAACTGACGACAAAGAGGTGACAGCTTCTCTCAGCTGCCTTTGAATAGAGCTTGTGGTGCAGCTGTCCTCTCTCCATGTGAAGTTTAATGTGTCAGCATAAACCACTGCTGCTGGGGTGGCAGTTTCACCTGAATGATGGTTTTAGAGTTTGCCGCCATGCAACTTTCTGCGGCCACTTCCCAGGAGACTGCATGTACAAGCACTACAAAACATGCAGTCAGTTAAGGAATGATGTAGCTTTTATCTTCTCCTAACGGGCCACTTTCCTTGCACTCAGTTCCAGTGTAAATTGTGCATCCTGGCTGGGCTGGCCAGAGAATGCAAGTCCTGGTAGGATGACAGTGAAGGCTTCTCTCACCTGCAGGTGGTTTCTTGCCCCAAAATGTGTTATGCCTAGTTGAAGTCAAGTTTGTTTTATTTCAGCAGTCACTGCCAGCTACATGGTGCTGTTGCCTGTAACTGACAATGTCAAAAAGGAACAACGAAGTGTCACCAGCAGGTTAAAATGGCTCCAATCTTCTCTGAACTGGCAGCACTGGTTCCTGGTCTTCAGGGCAGGACTGGGAGATCCAGGTAAAGTCGCAACTTGTAAGTGCCCACTCCAGCTTGTGAGCTACTTGCTGTCTTGTATCTATGGTCATTGCCTGGTTCCAGTGGGCTGGAGTGGGGAGTAAATGTTTGCAGTCTGGGACTGCAGTTTGTGCTCTTCTGGCCTTGAGCAACTTAGCTACTGCTAGCTCAGGATCATGCAAGCAGCTAAGCCAGAAGAGGACCCACACATTCACAAAGACAGAGAAACCCTGCTTTTATCCATTAGTGTTGCAAGATGTAAAATATTAGTGAGTTTTCAACACAAAATTTGAGTTCCTTTTTGTCTTGCCTTCTGTTCTCCTTAGCTGAATTCCCCCACACTCCTTAGTAGAACAAGGATTGGGACTCAGTGACAGGTGCTTGTTGGTCTTCACTTATGCTCAGAAAGGTGCAGAGGGCCCTTGCCACAAGGCAAGGGAAGTTCTCATTAAGCTTGGGAAGAAATAAATTCCTGTCCTGGTGATGAGAGAGAAAAGTCTTTTTCTACGTGACATTCTGCTTTTCTTCAGCCTTACCAGCACCAGGTTGGTCCGTCCCTCTCACTGTCCTTCTCATCCATTTGCAAGAGTAGTTCAAAAGTTACAGCTGCTGTTCAAGAACCCTTTGAAAGTTCATCTGTCCCTTTTCAGTTATTCTGCAGACAGGCCAAGACAACAGCTTGTTAGTGTTTAAATGAGCCCATCCATATTTTGCATGAAATTCTCAGTCATTTAAGCCTTGTGTCTGGTCACTGTAAGGTTATGATGTGCTCTCTAATTCAAGGCTTTGCTTTTAAACCTAACAAGAGTGTAACACTATTATGCAGTCATTGCCTCTCAAAGGAGGGATAATTCTGAACCTAATCTGCCATTTTTGGGTGAAGGTTTTTTTTTTCAGTGTTTCTACTAGAGAGTGAGGTGCAGGAGAATTCTGCATCATTTAAGCGAGAACAAGGGATAGTGGAAGAAAATATTGGGGGGATGAGTAACGGAGTGTGACATATTCCCGATACTTCCCTGAAAGAGGTGGCTGAACAGCCTGTCTGTCAGGTTCTGGTTTGCTGAAAATGCATACCACCCTAGCCAGGGAAGGGTATGTACTAGTTAACTTGTCTGGGGATGCAACCTATAAGTCCCTTGTAAATGTAGGCTCTGATCAAAATGTATTGGCTCCAGCTGACCTAATGCAACTTGATGCTGTTGACTCTCCACCTGCCAGCTAAAAATTACAACTCACAGTCCTTTTTGGCTCTAATCTTTCTGCTCCTGTGTTCAGATGACACAGGGCTTTTGCATCTCCCTCTAGGGCAGGCAAACAGGCTGCCTAAGCATGAGGTCCTCGTGCTTGCAAGCAAGAGGGACTCCAGGTCCTCATATAGTGCAGCTCCAGGAAGCCAAAAAGTGTGTCATTCTGGGATTTTGCTTTTTCCCCTTTTATTTTTTCTTGGACAGTGGAAGTTTTTTGCCACTCCTCTTTGCATTAGAGCTTACAGGGGCTTTACGCCAACTGACAATATGTATGTCATAAAATTGCCAGCTGATGTGCAAGCTAAACTGCTGCAGTGATCGTTGGGTTGTATTTTTGTAACTGACTTGGATCCAAGGTTTGCATATTTTGAATAAACCCACATTGGTGGAGATCCACACACAGACAAGTTCATGCCACTGTTCTGCTAAGTGACTGACTCTTCTCCCAGCAGGTCTCTCTTGATCTCCTTGGAGGTAACTCAACTATGGCTTCAGGGCAGAAAATGACAGTCCAAAATGAGATGAAGAAAACTCTCTGGAATATCTCCCCTCCTCTCCATTACCTTAAAAAAAATTTAAGCTTCTATTTATTCTGAAGAGCTTCTGTTGCTCTCAAATTGTATCTCCTAATAGGTTTCCTAGAGAAGCATTTTTCTCTATGCAAGTAATTTAAGCTTTACATGCCCTCAAGTTATTTTTTAATTAAAAGCAAAATAGAAAATTCTTTGCCCAAGTAGGGGGCTTATGCTGTTGATTGACTACAATAAGGAATTTTGTCGGAATTTTGATTTCTGCACTGCCAGATACGAAGTCAGCCCTATAAGTATAACCCTGACCTGAGGCTGGGATTTTTAAAATGAGTTTCTTAATAAGAAATGGAAGAAATAAATTCAACTTTGAATAAGCATAATGCAATTTCCCTTCACACAAATTACTCCTTTATTATAGCACAGATATTCACATTTATCTGTCTAAATACTTAAGTCATACACAGCTTCATTTTGCTGAACTTAGCTCAGTCCTACCTAAGAGGAAACCCATTACTAGAACAGCTCAATTCATACATGCTCACCCCGTTTACACTGCCATAACCCACTAAACGTGTGTGGCACATCAGCTCCCCTCCTTTCCCTGTGGCTGGATAGGGACTGTCTCTGTAGCAGCAGTCATCTGGAGCCATGACAGTGCCATTCAGCTGGACTTTCCATGAATTTGGAGTAATTCTGTCCTAGCTTCAGCTGGGATAGAGTTAATTTTGTTCTTAGTAGCTGGTGCAGTGCTGTGTTTTGGATTTGGTGTGAGAACAGTGTTGATAGCACACTGATGGGTTTGGTTGTTGCTGGGTGATGTTTACATTAGGTCAAGGACTTTCCCGTTTTTCGGGCCCTGTCAGCCAGAGGGCTGGAGGGGCACGAGGAACTGGGAGGGGACACAGCCAGGACAGCTGACCTGAGCTAGCCAAAGGGATATTCCATACCATTGAACATCATGCTGAGTATATAAGCTGGGGGAAGAAGGAAGGGGGGGGGTCTTCAGCAATATTGTGTTTGTCTTCCCAAGTAACCATTACACGTGATGGAGCCCTGCTTCCCTGGGGATGGCTGAGCACCTGCCTGCCGATGGGAAGCAAGCACTGAATGAATTCCTTGGTTTGCTTTGCTTCTGTGCGTGACTTTTGCTTTACCTATTAAACTGTCTTTACCCCAACCCACGAGTTTTCTCATTTTCACTCTTCTGATCCTTTCCCCCATCCCACCATAATGGGATGCCAAAACCGAAGGAGAATGCCATGGCTTAACCCTGGCTAGCAACTGGTGCTTGGTTGCTGACCAGGGTTAAACCATGGCATTCTCCCTTGGTTCCCAAAGTATTAAGTTTTCTCAGACGTGAGGGAAATTGAGGATGAAGGAGATAGCCTAATTTATGCAGCCAAGAACAAATCTGTCCACTTGTTGAACACAATGCAAGGGATTTGGTGCATGCAGTACCACACAGCATGCTCTTCCTCTGCTGTGCAGTATCTTTACTGCAGCAATGGCTATAAGGGCACAGAGTTAGGGACTCTGTGGTCAGAGTGTTCCTGTACACACGGCCTGTATGGTGGTTCCCATGGGCATGGGGGGCATCCTCTGTTCACCATCCCTGGCCTTTTCATTTTGGGGAGAGATGGTTTGGTTTCTGTCCTCTTCTAACAAAATAGTTTTGTTAGGTTTACTAGGGAAATTAGGGCAAATCTAAAAAGTTGCCATTAAGCAAGAAGTCACAGTCAGGTGGTGTGACTTTACCTGACTACCCTTGCTGCCAAAGCATGGATGCACGGGTACTAACCCGCTAGTGTGAGACTGGCTGCTGTGGGTGGGAGGCTGATAGCATGGGAGAGGGGCTTGGTTAATGCAGTGGGGCATGTTCAGTGGGAGCTGGGACTTCAGGTAAATAAACCAGTCAGGAAACAGTAAATGGTAGGGCTGCTACCTGCATGGTATTTGAGAGCTGTTTTCTCAAAATGGACTGCCCTTGCACCAGTAGAAAAAAACCTGAGATCATCATTGTTTTCACTTATCTGTTTTCTCAGATTTTCCTTTTCTTTTGGGGGGGGATTTTGGTTTTGGGTATTTTTGTGTGTGTGTGTGTGTGTGTGTTTATTTTCTTGTTTGTTTGGTTTTTTGTTGGTTGGTTGGTTTAGTTTTTGGCTAAGGCTGACTTTCTTAGCTGAGAACAGGCTAAGTATGTCCAAAGCAACTCAGCAGCTGGTGAAAGTAAAGCCAGAGCTGTCAGAAAATACCGAGCAGAGGTATTTTTGCAAGTTAAAATGAAGTATGGGAGAGCCACATTTTGATTTAAAAAAAAAAAAAAAAAAAAAAAAAGAATTAACCTTGAACCTCTCCCCAAAGTCTGATTTAAACATGAATCTCATTTGAGTTTAAAAAAAAAATAAAAAGAAAAAAATGTAATTCACTGAGCTCTTTTACGCAGCATCTGCAGTTCCTGGTTTGGGGAAGCAATGAACTAGCTAAAGAAAACCAAAGTGCAAGAGAATGGTGCTGAGTACATCACCTACACAGGGGGCAGAAGTAGAGAGGCTGTTAACTTTTCCCCCAGGTTTGTGCCTTGTCCCCTGTCCGGTGTGCTGAATGGATCACCAGGTGGATTATTGTTTCCTTGAAAGTGCTGATAGAGATTATTCTTTGCAGTAGAGAGGGACGTCTGTGATGGCACCAGAGACTCCTTACATACAGGGTTAGATTAACCCATGTCCCTGTTTAAGATTTTGTGAAGTCCTGGCAAGGAATAATATTCCCTGTTAATCCCTGGTTTAGTTAGAGCATCTCAAGATGAAGCTGCTTTGCACAGGGGAGTGTTACTTGGTGGATAACAAGAGGTAGGTGATAAGGAAATGGAGAACTGAGGAGGAAAAATGGCATGAGGTTCAGGCCATATCAATGGCTAAGCAAAGAAAAGTGCAGTAAACTAATTGCAAGTCAGGCAGGAGCACATAAATGAATCCACCTTCAAGGCAAAAATCTATAGAAATCTGCAGCTAGCTCTTTGCCTTTTCAACAGTCCAATTTCCTGATGCTTGAAACACCCTTTTCCATTACTCTCTACTCCCACCACTTTCAAATATCTAGAGAAGGGGTAAGAGAGGAATGAGTTTTGCAGTGAGCTCTGAACCCATTTAGAATGATGCTAATATACATGAACTGGTGGACTCCCATGTCTGGTTTTGCCTTCCTGAAGTTGTACATCCCTCTTTTTCTGTGCTGGATACCTGAAGTATATTTTCAGTGATTGGTGGCTAGTGATTATCCCTCAGAGAGAGGTGGCAGCTTTCCTCCTCTGCCCATGGTGGGAGATGGACGGATCAACTCGGATGCTTGGCCAAAAGGGTTGAGCAGGATCTCAGGGGAGGAGAAGAAGGAACTTAATTTTCTTTTGAAGCACTGCAGTAGCGAAGCCCACAAAGATGATTGGGGGCACCTCCCCTGTGAGGACAGGCTGAGGCAGTTGGGGTGGTTTAGCCTAGCAAAAAGGAGGCTCCCAGGAGACCTTATGGCAGCATTCCAGTACTTGCAGGGAGCCTACAGGGAAGATGGGGAGGGCCTCTTTATCAGGGAGTATAGTAATAGGATAAGAGGTAACAGTTTCAAACTGAGAGTAGATTTAGATCAGATATTAAGAAGAAATGCTTTACTGTGAAGGTGGTGAGACACTGGAACAGGTTGCCCAGAGAAGCTGTGGATGCCCCATCCCTGGAAGTGTTCAAGTCCAGGTTGGACAGGGCTTTGATCAACCTGATCTAGTGGAAGGTGTCCCTGTCTGTAGGGGAATTGGAGCTAGATGGTCTTTAAGACCCCTTCTAACCCAAACCATTCTATGGTTCTATGATAATTCTCCTTAGCGCTTACTTGGACAGATAGCCAGCAGTCCCAGCAAAGTCCTGTTGGCTATCCAAAGCATTTCAAATTCAGATCAAAAAAATAGAGAAGGGATGTTTGGAAGGAGTAGATGTTTGATCAAAGAGGCAAAGGTCTGACTTTTATGGGGGGTGAATGGCAAAGGCAATGTTGTTACCTGGGGCCAGCCAGTGGCAGAGCCTGGAGTATTGATCAGTCCAGACTCTGTTGGCTAACAAGAGGGAAATCACTGTTCAGTGTTATTATGATGTAGTTCAGGTAAGAGGTTGCAAAGGTATAATTTAGCTAGGATTTTATGAAGGAGCAGTTATTCATCACAGAAGATTATGTACATGGGTTTTTAACGTAATTGCAATGTATGTGCTAGTAAGTTATATAGGAACAGATAACATGCAGTACCCAGAGTTTATTATACAGATGTGATCCTTGTATATGATTATAGAATGTGTGAACAAATTTTGTTAAGATACAAAAAGGGTACAAAAAGGGCTTTTAGGACCTTTTTCCAAAAATGAAATTGTGCTTGCTATTCATCCTGTTCCCCCTATGCTGGACTCTGTTGTACATCAAGTGCTGTATGTAAGAGGATGTATCCTTTCTGGGAGCTATCATGCTGATACTGCATGTAACATGGAGACAGGGGCCAAGGAGTACAAGTTGCAGAGTCCTTAGTACCTGTGAAAGTCTCTAGAAAATGTACTGCAGCTTCAAAGATGTTTTTTTCCTTTTGAATACACTTTTGAGGATAGTAGCAGGGCCAAGAGGGAGTTGATATGACCTGTGCTGGAAAAGCCTGTCATCAAGGCTTTTTGAGATGGGAGTACAGGAAAGTCTCGTCTGTTTCTTACAGGATTTTTATAGGATTTATATTCTTAACCCTAGGAGTCTGTGCTGCTTTATCTTTCTGGTGCATCTCACTCAGGTTTGGATCACGTTTCCACAGGCAACTTCTCCTGAGTTAAACCTCCAAAGCATTTAATCTTGAGACAAGCTTGTTAGTTCAGTTCCAGTAGAGCTCAGTGAACAATTGTGTTGTTGAATGGTATTTCATTATCTGTAACAATAACAACTGAAAGGAAAAACCATTGTAGGGACTAGAATTTGGTAAAATTATCTCTACAGCTGACCAAAGCATGACAAAAGAGACTGTGTTTAACAATATAATAAAAATTGTGTGTGCCTTTTTTTTTTTTTTTTTTTTTCCTCCAAGTGAAGGAAGATACACTGTGGTATGTCTGAGTATTTACCCTCCATCCTTTCTGAAAAGTGGTGAAATGTAAGCACTACTCACTTACTACACCAAGTACAGACACCTTCTCTGGCCATTTCACTGTCTTGAACCCCCAGAGGAAAGGTGCCATTTTGTGACCACAGGACTGCAGTTACAGCATGAAAGTACAATTGTTTTTGGTTCTGTGGGATAATAAAACTATGGTGATGATGAATCCAGCAGCTGTGAATACAATTCCCATATCATCCTTTAGGAATAAGTAGAAGAAAATATATTTATTCTGAATCAGTGAGCTTGAGCACCTAGTCAGGTTGTAAGAGAAATGGTAAGACCAGACACTACTTATCTTTTATCATTGTTTAAAGACAGGTTTTTGCAAATTGCTGGCCCACTCCCCCATGATAGGTAGATAGGTAGAAAGGAAATCATTGTGGAAAATGTGTTCTGCCACAGTAACATATAATTATGTGACAAAAAATGTATTGGACTGTGCTGCAGGGAAGGCATTGTGTCTCATTAGTGTTTGGTGGACTTGATCACAAATAACATGTTTCAAAACTGTCAACTCCCTCTAATTCTTCTTCTCTGCTTATACTCATAAACAATCATGTTCAAAATTGGCCAGTTCCTGGAAAGAGACTTCATCCAGACAGCTCCGTTTCTAATAATTTTCTTGTGGAATTAAAGGGACATGTCCTTCAGCAGCTGCACTCTGAGGGACTAAAAGCAGGCAGGCTGTTCTCCGTAAGCAAGCAGTCATTTTTAACCAAGTTAATGATACCAAATTGCCCTGTGCGGTGTGTTATGATAACTGGCTTAATGCAGTTTTCAAAGATCAGTGCTGGGCATACTGAGACACAAGCTAGAAAGCAGTCACAATCTGAGAAATCCCATTTGAGATCTAGTTTTTTTTCCTCCAGTGGATGAGACAGAATGCAACAAGAGCATTAACAACAGCAGTTTCACTTAGGGCTATGGACCTGTGCCTTGATGCTGATGTGCTGCAGGCCGTTTATGAAAAAAGTGAACGATCTGCAGCTGAAGGTGCATTCTCATTATTTTGTCCTTGGCCACTCAGCAGCTAATAACCGAGGTAAAAATTGCATGTTGAACTTAACATTCTTCGTTGTTGGCATTAGTATTTGAGCATGTGGGTAAAGGGACTGCAATGGAATCCTGTCTGCTTCAGTTCCTCTCATAAGCTTTGCATTTGCAGTGTTGCTGAAATACATGCAAGTGTCCATCCTATCCAAGTTTCCATCTGTTAAGGCAGCAGAGAGGAAGCAGAGGTTTGTTTCTTGGTATCCACAGGCCTTTTGAGACACACCCAGTCCCATCCTTTTTAGTAGGGTCGATGCATGAGGATTGATTTCTTATTGTTTCTATTTTCTTGAAAGACCAGCGTATGATTTTTAACATGCTATATACTCGGTGACAGACAATAATAAAGCATACTACTTTGACCTTTTCAGTTGCTTGCACTTTACTGGCTTTTCTCATTCCCCTTTGTTTATGGCCTCTCAATATAACTGGAAAGGAGAAAGTAGACTGGACAGCTAGTCAAGATGCAGATTATTTAAAAGACTTTATTGTTGTGCTAAAAATATATGGTCTTTTGCAGGTGATATTGGGCATTAAAACGAAGATAGCCCATTCTTAGCTATAGAAACACAAAGTGGCACAAGTTCAGTTTCATTTGTAGTGGTTTACGGGCTGGCATCCAGTTTCAACAGAGTTGGTGTAATCTGGATTAAGCCTTGTAGGAGTTAACGGATTTTCTCTTACTGTTGTGATTGAGCCTATTTGTTTTATGGTGGCTGCATGGCTGCTCACCTGGCGACTGTTCCAACCCCAAACTGCTGGCTAGTGGGAAACCTGGGGCAAATTAATCCCATCACTGCTCCCTTCTACCAGCTTGATTTGCAGTAGCTAAACCTGCTGCAGATTGTGGCAGATTTTCTCCACCATACAGTCATGGAGATAGTGGCTTGTCTGTCTTGATGCAGAGAGGTAAAAAGAGGTAATGGCTGCCTGTGACCTTCTTCATGCGCTTGTGAAATACATACAAACCACAGCCCAAACTACAGCTTGAGAGTCTCACTGCGTTTGGTTGTTATCAGCACACCACAAAAATTTTGATCGTCCTTCAGCTTGGTGAAAGTTTAGAGGCTATTTTCATGGCGAGAACACTAAAAGGAGGACAAAATGCTCTGTTAAAAGACTTGTTTGTGCAGGAATATCTGAGTGTAGTGATGCTGCAAGTGGGAAATAAGAGTGGCAGCAGAACCTGAATTTTCACAGCACAGCTGTGGGTATAATAGATCATTCCAGTTTTCTGGTGGTTCTGAAAATCTATGAGTAGAATATGTATTAAAAAAAAATGGGGGTGATGAAAAAGGAGGGAAAAGAAAACAATCCTACAACTTTGGTCATTTGGTTTGTTTCATTTGCTCTCCATCTAATTGTTTTGATTTCAGGCTTGCTGTTATATTTTTAAATTTTATGTCTCTGTAGGGTTGCAATAAAAAATACAACTAGCGGAATGAGGAAGGGTAGCAAAAGGCTGATTACATTCTGTTGCTTACTGCATAGATTGGTAGATTTTTAAGGTAGAAGGGACTGCGACGATCTTCTAAACTGACCTGCATGCATTAAACTTTACCTACTGAGTGCTTCATCAAGCCTGACAACCTGTGGCTGAACTGACTCACAGTTCTTATAGTATGCATTCAGTTTTAATTAAAAAAAACTTAAAGGTTTAAAAAGATCTAGAGATCTTTCAGATTTAAGGAGAGAGAACTTCCTCCAAGACGGCTGTATAATTTTCTGCCATTTAAACTCGGTTTAAAGAAAAAGGAAATGGAAACACATCTCCCTTTTTCATTGTTCTGACTTCAGTTTACAGCCTGCAGAGATAGGAATGATGTGCCGGATAGACTGAAGAAGAGTCTTAGAAGCATTAGAAACAATCTTTCTGCTTGGATAAATTAAGGCAGTGGTGAATTACTAACCTTTCCCCTTCCTTTTTAGAAAGTAAAGTGGAAACCAAGAGGAAATGCTACTTCATGGAGCCAATAGCACCCAACATCACTTGACTGTGCTCCCAGGGCATCATGGCCCAGGCGTCGCTGCCTGGCAGTTGCTGACTGCGAAGATGTCGCTTAGCTCTGGGAAATCAATGGCACTAGCTGTGGAGTGAAGCATTACTAGCAAAATAAAAATGTCAGAATGAAAGGATGCAGATAGTGGGTAGAGCTGGCTAAAAATTTTCCATCCTAGTGCATTCTTACTGAATACTGTGGTTTTGATGAAAGCCTTTGCTTTCCTCAAGCAGACGTTGTTGTGCAGAACTTGAATGTATCATTTTCATTTGGGCTTTGAAATGTTCTGGTCTTGTTCGGGGCAAGACAAAAGCTCTGTGTTAAAAGTCAAAGCTAAGCAAAAACTTGAATAAATTCAGACAGAAAACTTATTTCTATAGCAAGAGATAAATCTAACTTCTGGTTATGTTTATTTAACTTGTCAGCCAGTTCTAGTTTTCTGAAAATGCATCGGGGTTTGGCGGATATTCACTAAAGAACCAGGCCAAAATGGGAAGAAAATCCAGAATGCAAGTTGTTTTTTAAATCTTTGACATTATGGTAAGAGGGAGCTCTGAGTATGGTTTTACGGGTATAGACGTTTATTCCAGTTTTCTCCAGCAACATAAATGAGCTTAGCTCTTTTACAGTCATGGGATCAAATTCTTAGCTGATATGAATCGGGGCACCTCTATTGCTATGAGTCAAATTTACATCTGGAATAAAATGACACAGCTCTCTTCATGAAGTCAGGTAAACTAGATCTGCAGGGGTATAAACCTAAATACATGAAATTACCTGATGCAGATTAGTGGCAGATTTGACCTATTTGAGGTTTTGATGAATAATCTGAACCACTGCTGAGGAGTTCTTACCATGGAATTCAATAACTGAGAAGCTTTAAACAGGGTGGCTTGGTCAGATGCTTCTAAAATCAGTTTTCAGAGGTCTTAAGTCTGTTAATGCTGTTCTGTGTAAAGAGCTGAAAAGGGGAAAGAAAGGAATGGTGTTTGTTGATCCTGCAAATTATAGTCAAAATAGTATAAGTGTACAGGAAATGACCTGCAATCCTTGCATTCTGCTGTGGCGATTTTTTATTTTTCATTCTAGCCAATTTTTTTATCTTGGATGACTTTTATTGCTGCACCAAGTGATCCACAGGCACAGTCTTGCACCGTGGGATGGAGAGACAGAAAGTCACAAGTCTGACTTTGTACCCTGACTTACAGAGATAGCTCAGAAGGGAAAGGACACTTTCTTCCACTGTGGTTTCTGCTTTGTGCCCAAGCAGCTGCCTTCTGGTGCCTCACAGGGGATTTTTCAGAGTGTAGACATATATCCATATCCACAAGCTTTTTTGTAGCCACTAATCCTTAATGAAGATCAAATAAATATTGGGAGAGGAGAAGTTATTTTCCTACGTCAACTCCTGACTCCCTCATTCTCCTGTTTAAAGAGGATTTCATACTTCTCATTGGTGTAACGCATCCAAAGAGCCCCTTTTAAAAGATTTCCCAATAGGCGCTCCTGTAGTACCTGACTGGGCACCTTAACACTTCTAGAAGGGCTATGCCAGATACATTCAAGATAGAGCTTTAATTCTCTGCTCCATAGATACCTTTGTATTTCAGTCACTACTACCTCTGAGGAAATAGTTTATATCTAATTTTTTTCTACCTTTGGCAAATAACAACAAATGCCATTGTAGCAGCAAGAGGCAGTCATTGCATGTCAGCAAAATTTTATTCAAGTCCTTACTCTCCCCTGTTAGAAAGGTATGGGTTTCTAGCTGTCAGAAACAGAGCAGCAAAACTCAAAT
Organism: Falco cherrug; assembly: GCF_023634085.1. Lineage (NCBI taxonomy): Eukaryota > Metazoa > Chordata > Aves > Falconiformes > Falconidae > Falco > Falco cherrug. The sequence goes on from NC_073697.1 coordinate 65,477,985, forward strand.
TCAGAAAGCCACTGAAAGCCTGAAGGATCCAGTGTTGAGTGCTTTTGTTGTCCAAGCTCACATTACTGACCCCACAGCTGAGTTGTACTGTGTTTACAAAGCTCGCATCTCACTTTCCATCGAACTGGTGTCATTTAATTTATTCATGTAATTTTTTCCCACATTTGAATGAGGTTTTGTAGCCCTTCCATTACAGTCCCAAGATAAAACTATAGCTTTGTAGTCTGTATTTATAAGCTTTAATTCAGGCATTTGCATTTTACATATTGTCCTAATTAAGCAATGCAAGGAAATAGAACAACATAAGATCCCTTGTCAGAAGAAGAGTCTGCTGTTTCATTGGCAGGGCTCAGAGAAGGTAAGCTTTCTGGGAAAGATGATTGTATGATTGGTGATGTGGTCCTTTTGCAAATCTCAGCCTGTGCTTGTCAAAGAAAAAAAAAATGGAAACAAGTCAAATGCAAGATGGAAAAGTGTATAGAAGTGAAAGTGCTGCTCAGAAACTTTCTTGACTGTTATGACAGTCCTTGTGCTATGCCCATTAAATTTCCTGCAAGTCTCTCCCAAATCAATCCTGTGCAATATCCTTGTGAAAGAAAAGGATTTTAAAAAAACCCGTCACTATGAGGACATCTGTTCTTCCAAAGATATTCCTGCTTTTCTGACCTCTGCTTGGAGTAGGTGAGTTGATTTAGTTACGTTTCTGGAAAGTCTTGGGCTTATTCCAGCTTGTACAATGATGTTGTATTCCACCTCTGTATCTTTCAAACTGGGTTGCACATTTCCTATGATGGCAACCTGTTACACTCTGAATTCCTTGGAGAATTTCTTTAGAGGTAGTTAATCTCCTAAAATATACCAGTGCTGTAGGGTTTTAATTTGGTGCATTCTTTCAATGTGCCAGATAACTTGTACATATTCACTTAAGGACATAGTTTCTCAAATGGGAACAAAATTAAGGATATCCTTAATGAAGGGTCTGCTTGGTTGCTTCCACCTTCTTCTCTTCAGTAAACTGAAATCTCTGTTTATTAATACAAGATGCAGCTTTGTTACCTAAAATGACTGCTTCTAAAATGTGATTATGTTGCTAACTTTGCACTGTAGTTGTCTTTCTCACTGTCCCATGCGATTGCATGGCGACTATTTTGCTACATTTGGTGAAGACTTAAAGGCTAAGGAGTATTTTCCTGCCCTGTTCCCAAACAATGAGATACTGCCATATAAATTCAGTCTTACGCTTTTTAAAAAGTTTATCTAGCTCTTGGTTTTGAGCTCAGTGTACACTACTATGTATTTTCATGCTCTTCAGAAAAAAAATGGCAAGAATATTTTTCATGCACTTTCCTAATTGTATGGCTTCAGAAGCTGGGATTATAAGAAAGAATATCAACTATCTAGACTAGTAACAGAATTAGAAATGTTGGTCAACTACATAATCTATGTTGCTTTTCAATAACCTCTTTCTGTCAAGTCACCAAGGCAGATAAGCAGGGTGGTGACATAAAGTGTGTTTTCTGCTATATTAATATAGTTTGAGATTCATCTGCTCTGATTCATGAGGAGTTTTTTAGTGTAAATTCAAAAGAAAATTATTTTATCAGCAAAGTTAAAAAAAATATATACTTCTTCCCACTCAGCTGACATTACTAGACACATTTGCCTCACCTAGAATGCTATACAATATTCCAAATTTATTGTGACTGTAAACAACAAGTCTGCTTGCTTTATAGCTTTCCTAGGCTCCAACAGTAAAACACAGTATCTCTATCTGCTTGGAATTATGTGTTATAACAGTTTTATGGTATGGAGGGTAAAGCTCTGATAAAGATAAAATAGAGTTTTGCTTTTTTGTGTGACCTTGTCATTTGAAAAAACACTGCACTCTAACGAGATACAATTTAAAAGACCTCTGGGATCAAATTAAGTTTACTGAGATATTTCTAAGAGTAATTACTGTGAGTTGTCAGTGTGCTCTGTTACAGTTCCTTTCCTTGCAAATGTAGATATCTGGGATTGTGTAGAATGTATTAGAACTCCTACCATTAATGTTTGATGGGAGACAGTAGTGAAAAAGATGGATGCTTATATAACTGACATTTCCAGCATTTATGGCCATAGACTAAAATGCCAGACGCATAATTTCAAGTAAAATGGCAGACCCAACTCAATAATATTTAATGATGTAGTAGACCTTGGCTAGGAGAATAGCTAACGGAAGTCATTGCACTGCATTTATTGAATTGTTAAAATGAGTTGAATAATAATTGTGTTTTGCAGGAGTTTTGTTTTAGAAATTTATTTCTGAGATCTGGTACTCCAGAAATAAATTATTTATCATTCCAGTCAACACAAAATATAGGAAAGACTTCAAGCTAGTTAATTGATGGCAAGATTTTTACACTAACTTTGTCCTGGTGTTTACAGCACAGAAATATATTCAGTAGCTCAGGACACAGTTTGGAAGATTGGATGAGATTGATTTGAAAAGGTAGTGAAAGATCAAATTACCTCCCAGAAGAATCTCCTTTTAGTAGTTTGACTCTTTACAAAGTCAGACCTTTTTGTCTATTGTCATACCTCTAGGAATGTCAAGAGTTAGGTTCTGCGGAGTGTTATATCACAGAGATACTTGTGAGCCATGACTATATCACTGATGATGCCAACAAACAGAACATAGATTTCTTCATTACCCTTCTGCTAATATTTTAGAAAGCCTGGAATAAGCAGTAAGAACTTGAATTGATGGAGAACCTGAAATTGATGGAGGTCTGTAAGTATCTTGATACCAGGTCCACAGCCACAGTCTCCCAGGCAGGATTTCTCTGCATGGAAATGCACAGAACAAAGGTGGACTAGAGGAAGAAGTGTGCATGTCCTTCATTCTTCAAATGCCAAGATAGTCTTGAATTTTTTAGGTTAAACCAAAACTGGATGCTAGGTAAATAAACAGAATGATGGATCAGTGTATATACCTCTCTTCCATATGCAGCTGAAAGAAAGGGATATATACTGACAGAGTCATTAAGCACACTTCTTTAGCCTTAGGATTTCAAGAGGCATAGCAGTTGAGGACACGAAAGATATGGTGGAATAGATTCCCTAAACAGCCCCCTTCGACAGCATCCTTTAACATGCCCTGTGCAGCCTGTCTTCACCACAGTGTCCTGCACCCTTGAAGATGCCTTTTCAGTGGATACAATCTCAGCTGCCAGCAGGACATGGTGGGAGACCGAACATCCCACTTGATAGGGTTTCAGAATGTGCTTTAGTTTTTACTTTGTGGACTGTCAGCTTGAGGAACTATTTAACTGTGTACCACCTCGATCAAGCTCCTTCCCTCCGTGTATTTTTTGGTTTTTTGGGTTTTTTTTTTTGTTTGTTTGTTTTTTGTTGGGTTTTTTTTGTTGTTGTTGTTGTTTGTTTGTTTGTTTTTTTAAGAGAGAGGCATAATTACCTGCGGTAAATGTAGAAAAGTTTTACTTGCCGTATCTCCGGTAGACCTCTTTACTAGTTATCTGAAAAGAATGAGCCCTGAATATCCAATCTGCTTGCTTTCTTTCAATGAAAGTTATGCTTAGTTTTGGCTTTCTTTCAAAAAGCCACCAAGCCTGCTTGTCATGACCTTGCATATAAATTTGTCGAAGCTGCATCGCTGTCAATGGGCCATGCCGTGGCTCTTAACAGTACTTAGTAGGTCTTTCTGTTCTGTGCAGAAGTAAAACTGAACTGGGAAATAGCTACACTTCACATCCGAGAAGTAGACCAGGTTAATGTAAAACTTATGGAGACTTTAGCTTAACTGCAGAATATTTTGAAATACTTCAAGCGTGGGAGGAATGGAAAGGCTGATGTTAATAGATCTCATAGGTAAGGCTGCTATAAGCCCCCAAGACATGGAGTGGTGGAAAGTTTCCAGATACTACAGGTCTGTAGGGGTCATCTCAAGAGCAACCATTAGGTCATTATTTTTGGCCTTGCTTGTTCAGTGCTGAACAAAACATTTGTCAATCTAAGCAGCTTTCTGAGCTGGTAGAACTCCTGGGTTTAGTGCAAATGGTAGTCATAAGTGTAAATTACTCTGGGTAACAGAATTTCCTCTCACTTCAACAGGGGCAGGATTTTCCTGCAGTGTGAATTTCTGGAAATTTAAACTGAACCTTTCTTGTTTCAGAACTGCCTAAAAAAATCCCCAAATGAGTTGGAAATTGCCCCCTGGCGAGTGCCAGCAGATGCCTAGAAGACATCTCCAGGGTCACTTTAGTACTCTGGATCCTACTCAACTTCTATTAAAGTTAATTGAAAAAACTCCCATTCTCCTGTTGAGGAGAGGTTTTGGATGTGGCTTAAATGGCTCTTAGTGGCAGCGGATTATGAGAAGGAACCCCACTGTGCAATTCCAGCCATCTTCTTATGGGTGAACATTTGATGATACAAGTGTATTTGCTTTGAATATGGCATGAGACACTTCACTTCCAATTAGGCAGTATTTCAGAGTGAAGGAGATCTCTCCCTCTCACCTGAGGTCTTTGTTATCTGAAATCTATTCCGAGCTGGTGATCTATAAAATGGCAATATAAGCTTATGCACAGCAATGTCACAAGTGTCTTCTCTCTGTTCTGTGTATGTAAAATGGTAAGCTAGTACTAGTTTAAGCTAGTGTTCAGATTCTTGTGTCTCTGCTGGATAGATGTAGTGCTGTTTGCATGAGGCATGACAAAATATCATCGTTTCCATCTCAAACCCATGTTCAGAGATACCTTTGTTATTATCAGTCTTTTACTGTATCAGCTGTGATGTTAGATAAGAGAACTGTTTTGGAAACAAAGCAGAGAAGTATGCTGCGTGCCGTATATAAGGACTCTCTTAATTAGCACACACAGCTGTGTGTTGCCCTTTTCATCTAAAACTGGTAAAGAAGGGGAATGATGTGTGTGGAAAGCATATTTGAAGGATAGTTGTCTTTAGCAGTATTGCAACCAGAAAATCAGATGGGGGTTGATGTAAAACACAGCCAGAGACTGTGTAAATTGCCCCATCTGATTAGGAAACAGCGAAGCTGTTAGCATCCTGGAACGACGTGTGTAACAAAATTGCTCAATGGTGTGAATTTGGAAGAGAGCGACTGAGCAGCCTTATTGTGTGCCAGGCCTCAGCGGTGTCCTGTGCCTGCTTTAATCATCAATTACTGTAATGCTGGGGCAAACTACCGATGACTTAATTATTGTCTGGCGCTCCAGGCCATAGGTGGCTCCGCTAGGCTATGTTACACAGTAAAGGAAATAAAACCGCATGCAGGCCAGAAGGGACAGTACTGTATGTAGCCTCTGTCTCAGGGAACAGGCACTCCTTGAGCCTGTGCTGAAAGTGTCTCAAGGTCTTACTCTGTCAGTCATGAGGAAGAGACATTCCCTAGTCAGGGAACCCGTAGCACAAGGATAAAAAGACAGGCAACGATATATTTTATAGGCTTGGGGCAGATGTGTACTACCAGTGCAGGCACATGTAGCAGAAGGCACTTCTGGTTATGAAAGTAATATTTTTTCCCAGGATGGTGAGCCTGAGAGCAGCCTAGATTCTCCATCATGATGAATCTAGATTCTCCATCATGATGAATATCAGAGCAGGAAGCCCTCAGTGGAGTCTCACCTAAGCTCAGAAAGGTTCCCAAGACTATTTTGATTGCTTTCGATCAGTTCAGTTAAGCTTTGGCCTCCTCTCCAACTAAGTGTTTGTCTGCCCCTAGGCATGACAGTCTGCTACTAGTGTCCTTTCTCTGCTGGGCGAGATTGTGTCCTTTATAGGAATTCCCAATATGGATAATACAGACCTTTTGTTGCTTGTGGGTTTTTGCTTATATTGGTCAGAAACATATTCAACATCTGTGGGTTTGACCAACAGAAATTTCAATAAACACACAAATAAGCAAGAAGAAACTCCTTTGCAGGAAAGACCCTTTAGCTCAGCTCTAAAAAACAGTTGTGATCACGAAGAAGTACGCTACACTACTCTGACGTGGAACAAAATGTTAGATTCCACCCTGTTGCGGGCTGCTCTTCTGGGCAGGCGCAATGTTGTCCCAGTGAGCTGCTTCCTCGCGCTTGCAGAGAGTTCATTAGTTTACAAAGCTGTGTCTACTTTTTACTTAAATGTTCTTAAAAATGTCATATGCAAGGGCACAATGTATTGACTAAAGGTGCCTTTAACAAGATAGGCACTTGTGAAAGAGTAGTGTTGATACTGCCCGATGGAAATGGAGTGGAGCTAACTGAGGCTGAGCCAGTCTATGAAAGAGCTGAGTTTGTGGATTCCAAGCAAGACTGGCCGAGAAGCCTTCTGAATATACTGAGGTGCTACTAACTGGAATGAATAGGCTTAATTTGGGGCTAACAAGACTGCGTTACCCCAATAGGGTGCTGCTTCTAGACATGTATCAGATAGGGACATGCATGTCCTGAAATGTCATGCAGAGAATTGTAGCAAACTGCAGAAAACTAAGAGTTAATATGCAGGCCAGCAACTCTAAGTTTTTAAAATTCCCTTCAAGATAATAGATGGAGGAGCTTGCCCATTGTGTTAAAATACCCAGTTAATTTGAGAGCCAAACAGATGGGAAGTTTTAGGAAGGTAGGAGAGAAAAGGAGATAACAGAAGCTGCAGTAACATACACAAGATCTGCTCTGAAATAACAGCTATATATGGAAATGATTTGCAGGATATTGCCCATATGCTTCCCAAACCTGCATCCTGGCTGCAGTGTTTTTGATTACATCCCCAAATGCTGTCACATCTTTTGTAGTTCTGTAGCTGAGAAGGGTTTTGAATGTGAAGCTGGGCAAGCAGCAAGATCAATTTCAATATTAAAAGCTGATGATCTTTCCCAAGGGTGTGCAACAGCACCAGGCCACTAAAGCTGCAGATCTCTCCATGAGCAGGCTGCAGGAACAGGTTGCTTGTCCATTTGTAGCTGGGTGGCACACACCAACCCACCACAGCCTTGCCAGGGACATTGTGCAATGCACACACCTGCTCTCCTAGTGGCAGAAAAAATCATCAAGTCCCTCATCTTCAGGGCCTTGTGCTGTTCTTCCCATCCCAGCTACACCTTCCTGTGACTCCACACTCATCACCTATAGGTGATACATATCAAGATTTTAGGTGGTGGTTTAGATTTAGCTTGACTAACTGCTTTGACAGATGTTTTTGGAGCATCTTGGCATAAAGGATGTACCCCACCCCCCTTATAGCCAATTTGTGACACTTCAAGAACTTGTTTGGTTGTTCTTACTTCCTTAAAATCTCTCAGATCTCATCTTCCATCCTCATGTTCAGCTGCAGGATTTTTTTTCATTCTGTATACATGCTCCCCACTTCCGAAAGCCAAGGGAGATAGCTGCTTTTGTGTGGACCCCCTCAAACACAGTTTGTATACAAGAGCATTAAAGCAGCTCCAGAAGGAACATGTTTTCTCACATCGGGGAAAAGTGAGGATGCAACAGACCCATCTTTTGCCCTCTGCTCTGTGGAGTACCTGTGTAAGTATTCATGCTTCTG